>NW_023458556.1:13536671-13564865 GCF_013731165.1 Rhagoletis pomonella | reverse complement strand
TTTTTTAATACATAGCTTGCAAAATGTGGAATATTTTAAAATTTTGACCTTTCGCAGAACGTCGTTCTGGTCAAAATTTATCCAAATCAAAAATGGTCGATTCATCGATTTTGCATGGATTGACCCATATATGTAAGTATAATAAATGTGTGTAGGTGTTCAACCTACATTTTATTTAGTCGTGGATGAGAACATATTCACAAACCAGGCAGTAAAAGTACCAGGTCATTAACTAAGAATCTATATATAATCTATACATAAGTATATGGATTTTTTATCAAATTAAAGTGTTGGGTCTGTAGAACTGCCACCTGTTGAACAATTAAACTCAAATTATTTAATAATCAATGCCAATAATCTCCGCACCGTTCGTTCGATCTTCCGAAATGAGCTGTCAAATTAAAAGCCTTATGCAATAAGGTTTTACTTTTTCGAAAAGAGTTGCTACATTTAAAAAAATGGGTTTGAAAAGCTTTGTTTCTTAGCTCAACTATAGAAAGGTTTATAAAATCATAATAGGTGCGAGATATCTGTATCACCATATGGGTGCCAAACGAAAGGGGTTTCAGAAAGTAGTAGTTTGAAGTTATTTTGAAGAGGGTTGCCACGTGCTTGAAATGTCGAAATTAGTTTACTTATACACAAGTTACATATATGAAATATCAAAATATGGATGTAAAACAAAGGAGTGTTGGGAAATATTTAGTTTTGGAAGCTAAGAATATTTTTGCGGTATTGGAAGAGGGTTGCCATCGGTTTAAAAAATTTAATTCAAATTATTTAATAAGCTAAATGAGTATCAATCGAAGGGGGTTAGAAAACGTATTAAAATATGTGTCGCAATGTCCGGCGAAGCAGAGTTAACAAACTAAGTCAAACTACAGAATAGTCAAACTAAAGAATGTTAAGAAATCTTTAGTTTGAACACTTGCAATGTTTGAAGAGGGTTGCCACGTGTTTAAAAAATTACATTCAAATTATTCTTCAAGTTGGATGAATTATCAAAACATGGGTATCAATCGAAATGGGTTTCAAAAGGCTTTATTCCTGACCTTTATTTAGGAGGGTTGCCATTTGTTCACAATGCCAGACGAAAGACATTTAAGAAGATTTTATTTTGAGAATACTTTTGAAAAGGAGTCTCAAAAATGAAAGGCCAAATTAAAGACCTTAGCCTGTAGATGTGTGATAAAGTTTTATTTTTTAACTAAGAACTTTTTTCATCGGTATAGAGTGATTTGAAATTTAATGAAATTAAGAACGTGCAATATGCAAGACTGCTCTTTACTGGCAGTCGGAACCCTTATAGCTCTAACTAACATTTGGAATAATTTTTAAGTTTTTAAAATTCAATTTTGGGCGTTTTAACGACATGCGGGTTCACTAGTTTAGTTTAATTTGAAAATGGAGCCAGAACTAACTACCATTCGAATTTAATGAATCTCAAAAAATAGTTTCTGTTTTAAAATAATAAAATTTTAGTAAAAAAAATTCCACTAAAAAAAGAAAAAATGTGTTCCAAAATAAATCATCTTACCACCCTGTCGGAAAAATCAACCGACACCAACATACAAAAAAAAATCTTCTTTCTGAGGATTTCAATCTCGGATCTGTAGAATGACCTACAACAATAAACAATAATACCCGCTGGGACTTTGCTCTGTCGGTCATTACGACTGCTCGAGCGTCGCGAGCAAAATGACGTATGTAGCTACTTATAACAATTGGAAAAAAGATGGTAGACAAACTAGTCCTAGCTCACCACTAGTAGCTTTCCCTGCAGGGTGTATGCAGTTATTTACATACATATGTGTGTGACGACACATTGCATCAGCACTCCAGTCACTCTTAAATGTTCTCGAGTGGCTGACAGGTGAGCCTTTGTCTACATATATCACAGTGTACAAGGTTTGCAGATATGTAGTATGTATGTAGATGTGGTACCCGCACAAGACTGGTGGAGCTTTGGTCGGATTTTGTGCCGTGACTAGGCCATATTCTATTTAATAGCATGCAAACTTTTTATAAACGACGGTTTTTTCATAACAAAATAATAAATATTTGGCGCTGTTATTTCTCATAAGTTTGTGATAGAGCTTCACCTCGCATGTGTGGATGCGTCTTGAGGTTATAACAAAAATGGAGGGACCCACATATTTCGTATCTACAGTATAGATATTTAAGAGATCGTAGGAAAACCTATAATTTTTTCAATAGGGTAAAATAAACGGATTATATACTAATAGTTAAAAGCCGGCCTACTGTCATTCAATTTGTAAAATTATTTGAAGTTAATTATAAACATAAATCACTAGCATGGTTTTCAAACTAAAGCAGGTTAATGAGGAAAGCAGCCACTCCACTCGGAAGTTCGTACACATATGTATATTTACATACATATGTATGCACATAAGCATTTGCAAACTGTTAAATTATACACAGACAAGCACTTAGCGGCAACAAGGACGCGAGCAACAGCCGGAAAATTGTGCCTGTCGGATGCACTTGACGCGCGCACTGAAGGTGTTGGTGCCAGTGAGCAGGCAAATACTTATGTATGTTCATGTATATATATGTACATACACATGTACTACATTAAAACGCAATTCTGATGGAAGTCAGCTGAAATATGCGAATAAGCGCAAGAATATATATACGGAATGATTTTAGACTTTGATTAATTTAAAAAAAGTTGGCTTTTAATTATTTGAATGCGTAGCTAAAATACTCAAAAAGAAAGTGAGTGAGTGACGCATGTATACGGTGACCATTCGTCCTTTATTTAAAAGGAAAGTCCTCTATTTTAACCCTCTGTCCTTTATATATATTTTTTTTTCAAAATAAAGTACGTCTTTAAAAACTAGAACGTCACTTATGAAATCTAATGGGAAACCTACCCCAGAGTGTTTCTTCGTATAGGCTATGAATCACGAATAATTGCTTATACTGATGGGAGGAATTTATATAATTGGGGAAGGAATTATAACGCGGTACGAATAGCAATAACGCGGCTGAAAAACAGCAAAGCTACTAGAGCTGACAGCCTGCCAGCTGAGCTATTCAAGTACGGTGGCAAGGAGCTGATACAGTGCATGCATTAACCGAATATGCAGAATATGGTCAGATGGACCCATGCCCGACGACTGGAATTTAAGTGTGCTCTTCCCAATCCACAAGAAAGGCAAGCCCGCCCTACCAGCCAACTATCGCGGGATCAGCCGTCTAAACATAGGTTACAAGGACTTATCTAGTGTAATGTGAAAGACTGAACTTGCGTTCACTTGACGTCAGTTGGCACAGAAGAGAAATGACTGGTGGCTATTTTGGACTCGGCCAAAATCGCTTAGGCGGTTACAGCGCTACTAAAGAAGAAGATAAGAGGACATATAACAAACGCAACTGCTCTAATAGATTTCAATGTGGCATGCATTTCGGCAGTAAAGGATGGCGGAGTCATTGAAAAGGATTTGCGTTGATTTTTCGCAGTCGGTTACAATCCGGTTACAGCGCCATTCAAACAGAAAATTTGTAAAATTAAATAATAAAATTAACAGGCAAATATTTGATTTAAATTCCGTTATGGGTAAGCTGCTAGTATCGTCGCCGGTCGGAGTCGGCGTAAAACTGTAGGTCCCTCCCCTTTGTGTAACAACATCAAGGCGCACACCCATCGGCGTAGCCTGAATGAAATTTAGGGGGGAGGGGCTCGACCCTATTAAGCTGGCATTTCAGGGTACTATTTTATATATATATAAGGAAAATTTGAAAGCTAGGGGGGAGGGGCTCCAGCACCCCCTGCCCCTACCTGGCTACGCCCATGCGCACACCACAAATTGGCGGAGAAGCTCGGTCCAATGCCTAATAAAAGTGTAAGCGGCAAAATATTATATGATTATTATTATTATATACTAAATATTTACATTTTAGTTAATTACATTATTATTATTATGTTGCTCTCGTAATCACCTTAAGCCACCCAAGGGATTTCAGAAAATTAATTGCGTTTCTGGTGAAATATTACAGATACATTTCTTTGCTAATGCAAATACCCCAAAGAGCTGAACTAGTTTTGTTATTAGTTTTCCAAATGTTTATCAACTAATTAATTACACTGAGAAAATTATACAGGTAAGATGCGCGTATCAAAAAGAAAAAAAAACAAAATAGTAAAACAAATATTTCTGAAATAATATTACTTCATACAAAATAAAAAATGCAGAATGCCAAATTGTCAACCACTAAATAAAAAGGAAGCCCTCTTAAAATAAAAAACCAAAAATTTCCATAAAAAAAAAACATTTTAAAATCTCCTTTAAATTTTCAATTGTCAAACGCTCGTTTTATGAAGCGGCTTGAAAATGTGCCTATTAAAAATTGATTAATGTATAAACCTTAGATGATGAATTGAAAATGGTTATTTTGAAAACTGAAATAAATATTGTAGATGCAATACCTGGGTCAAAACGTTTTTAAAAATAAAACGTTCCATACAAAATTGAAAACGTAAATAGACTTTTCCGTTATATGCATACATATATCTAATTCCCACTCTATGCACACCTACGGCCGAGACTGTCAATTGCCAGGTTTGTTGTGGTGACCAAATAAATGTAAATATTTACGTGTATATGCAAAACCGCAGTATTTGTTGAAAAATAACTTTTCCCGCGTGTGCACCTACATATATGTAGTACATTTCACAGTGACACGATTTTAATCTAAAAACATTGAAATATGTCTCAAAAGCTTAGTTACACTTTGCGTGCCTTTTCAATCTGCTATCAATTATTCAAAACAAGTGCTGTAATTACACTCCAGTGAACAGACTTAATGAGCTTTACAAAAAAGAAAACATTAACGACAAACCAAATAAAATACATGTTTCAATCATTATCAGGGGCTTAAACGGTTATCATAGTTTAGCAGACCACACTTCTAGTTCATAAAATGCAATGATTCTACTCGTACATAGCTCAATAACTCACATCCCGTTGCACTTCCACCCCAATCTCCATAACTTTGCAGTGCCGGTTGCTTCAGCTGCACACCAGTTTGCTCTTGACCTACATCTTGTATATACATATGTATGTATAAACTTATAAACCTACATTCACAATAATTCCTTGTAGGTGTGCGTGACAAGGACGTACTCAAATTTGTTGCTGCAATGAGAAATAAATATGTTTTTAGGCAAAGCAAAGGTATTTATAAACAGGAAAGCACTAACAACAAATCATTTGCTGAAGTTGTCGAAAAGCGCCGGCTTAGAATAGTTGTTGTTGCATAACATGTAGCTGTTGCTTTTGCCATTGCGTTTTTCATTGACCTTGTCCCTAGCAGCACATGGCTCACATCAAGGGCTTTGAGTGGCAAGGATTGTGTGTTTATGTGTGTGTGTGTGTGTGTGTGTGTGCGTACGCGTGGGTACCCTGTGGGGAAATTCTCTAGTTCTGAACTGGTGCGCTTCTAGTACATTTAGACCCAGTACTGGTTCGCGATAAATCTCTTTTGCATGCAAGCAACTGGCGAATTTAACATGGCGATGTCCTAGGAAGTGTCAATTGCCCCCCGCTGCATCCCTTTTTCGATAGTTCCGAACTAGACCTAAATTCTATAGTTCCGAACCAGTTTGAAAATCGACAGACGAAAGAAAAAAGTATCAAGATTTTTCAATCTTTTTGGTTCATCCGTGGCGCGATTTTAAGTTATTTTGGAAGAAATGTGTTTTCAATTTGAAATTAAATTTGTTTGAATGAAGAAATATACGTTTACATACCTTTGGCTGTAGCTGACTTTGCAGAGGTGCTCGCTGTTATTGGTTAGATTCCAGACGGCCCCAAGATGTTAATATGTTAACACAAAGCTTTGTTTTGTATTACACAATCTATGTAAAGTAAACAAGCCCCCCGCTGCATCCCTTATTCGATAGTTCCGAACTAGTTCTAAATTCGACAAATAAGATCTAGTTCGTTCTGCATCCCCTTTTCTATAGTTCCGAACCATTTCTAAATTCGTCACTTTAGATATAGATTTCTAGTGAAAAAACTGAAAAAAATTAGTTTTTTAAAAGTACCACTTTTCGCCGATTTTGGACTGGAGGGGATCTAGTTCCTATCGGACTGGTTCCTTTTTGGCGATAAAGACCTAGTACGGAACTAGAAATTTGATTCACCAGTGCGCGGTATCCCTACAGGGTAGCGTTTTTATGTGAAAGTGTGGTTGCAAGTGGCGCGCTTCTATATGTATAAAAGATAATTTACGTTGCCTAATTATGAGCTATTCTAAAATTTTTTAGAGACTTCAGAATGTGTTTCAATGTTTTTTTTCATTTCTTACGCTTTGTTCTTAAAATATGCCGTTTTATTGAAGTGTGAATACTTGGAAGATGCAGTTTAAATATCACTACGTATGTATGTAATAGTAGTTGATGCTACTTAAGCAGGAGATAAATTTGTATATCCTTCCGGTTGGCGCATTTCAATATGGCTTTAGAAAAAACCTTTTTGGAAAACAACTTCCGGCACTTCTCTGTAAATAAATTCAGAGCTTCCGTAACCGTAATTAGGTTGAGAGATACAAATCTGAGTCAGAATAAGAGTAATTTAAAGAGTTAAGGAACATTTTTTTTAGAAATGAATATCACAAGGTAGGGCATTTAAGACAATGCACAAGTTTTGGTACTACGAACCGGTTGGGTACATGAACCAGCTCCTAAGCGCAATTTGGCCTTGCGAATACACAATCGAAGACTGGAATCTTAGTCAAATTTTCCCAATTCACAAGCAGGAAAACCATACTCCCTGCATCAATACCCGTGGTAGGAGTAGGATTGCCAGACCTAAAATGCCGAAAGGGGTACAGATAAGAAACCATTGGGGGACTTGGGGTACAACTGAGAAAGAAAAAGGGGGATTTTTTGGGGCACAAATAAACCTGAATGTATTCACCAAAAAAATTGTTTATTCGCTTAACAAAACAAAGTTACACTGTCGATCAAAACCGAGTGCGTGGTGATTTTATTTTAAATAAAATTTTAATATCAAAAGACCGCTATTAAAATTTACACTAATTTTACTAAAATTTCATGAGGCATGTAACTGCATACCCAAGAATTCAAATAAAAAAATTTAAAATTTGAATGGAAATTTGCTGCATTGGTCTAAGGTTTGCATTAAGTTGGCAAGTTTGATTGATGTATGTCAATGCTTTTGATTAAAGCATGAAAACAATTTTTTTTTAAATTAACTTGAAAAACGCTAATTTCATAAGTGTTATTTATTGAAGGAAAAATAGAACTCAGCAAGTAAGTATTAAATTACGAGCAAACATAGAATTCATGAAATAATTCTTAAGTTTGATGCAAAAGATAAAAATCAAAATATAAGGATTAAATATTGATTTTTTCAATGTCGCTTATAGTCGCTACGGTCCCTGTTTTGAACTTTCGAAAATCTATCGAAATTTTTTAGTTCAGACCAAAATTCATGCAAATCAAAAATGGTAGATTCCGACCATTTTGGTCGATTTGACATCGACTGGCTCACATGTAAATAAAAACTCTACTAAAAAATAATTTCCTTCGTCACTTTTCAATTAAATTTTTGGCGAGAATTTCCTCGTAACTTCCTATTTAGTTTACTTCTGTCGAGAAGGATAAAATGGAACCAAGGTAAAACTATAGCTTATACTCATTTTAGTTGCACCAATTGCATAAGAAATAAATTTCCTCAAAATCGCTCAAGCAGTTAAATAAATACTTAGTAAAAAATTACAAACTCACACGCACAGCTTTGTTGGTCGATCAGTAGACTTTGCTTATCAAACAGCTTAGTGGGCAGCATTTTCAAAGTAATTAACAAGCTCTTAAACATTAATTAAATGCCAGCTTAGCAAAACATGCACACAAAATTGCATTAAAACGTCGACAAGTTTATCGCAAACGAAATGCTTTACTGACTATGCAATGAATGTACTCAGGACAAGAATTATTGGCGCTGTAGGTGGTAAAAGCGCAGGGTGTAGAAAATAAATTTTTTGTAACAGTGCTTTTGCCTCTATGTACATACATACATACATTATTTTATAAAATTTCCCTACAATTGAATTTTTTTATTCTTAAATCCTGCTTACCTTGCATCAACACAATGTATTGACCAACACATTTGCTACTGCTGCTGATGATGCCGCTCATACTGCCACCGCTGCCACTACTCCCACCGCCGCCCATCAGACCGCCCGAGGCATGACTGAGCCCAGTACGCAGCAGAGTCTTTGTGGTTTGTGTACGCAACTCGACTGTAAGTGGCTCCTCATCGGTGGCCGGCCGTGCCAATGGCCAAATGAAAGACTGTAAAGTGAAAGAAAAATACATAAATAAAAAAATTATGAAATACTCAAAAGAATATCTGCAAATAAATACATGTACGAAATTCAGTATTTGTGCTTGAATGAAGCTTTTGTGTGCTTGAGGGTATTAACGAAGCTTAAGGTACTCGTATTATATAAAAAAAAAGACTTGCATTTTGTTTTTTACTTTGATTGGGTACAAATGCATTCAAGTGATAATAATCAGATATCTGGCCATTTTTATTTTTTTTTTTTTAATTCCGGATCCCCCAGATACAGGGCGCACTTAAATGCTCTCAACGCAGATTAATTAAACAGCTCCACAAAAAAAAAAAAAAAAAAAAAAAAGTAATTTTTAAGCAAAAAAAGAAACGATTTCAATCGCTGATGTTAATTCTGGCTTTGCAATTTAATAGTAAATTCTTCCATCAAACGTTAGACAAGGTCAGCATTAATACTACCGATGACAGTTAAGCCTTAGGTGGATTTTTACATCAAAATCTCATTTTTGTGAAAAGTGTAGATAGTGGGTATTGAATATAAGCCCTAGAGAGCAAAACAACTATTTTCTACTAACTATAAAAATTTTCTTCTACTGTGAAGGCATATTTTTTCAGTGTAGTACTGAATGTTCAAAGGTATTTTCATTCAACCAACATTTTCAATCAATATGCTTGCGCAGGTTGTTGCATTCACTTTGTGATTTTTCCCTACACTGAGGGAAAATACGCGTAGGAAAAATTAATGTTTTTTATTTGATTATCATTTAAAAATGTTTACAGAAAAAGTAGTAAAATCAAATAAAAACGTATTTAAATCAGGTGAAAAGTGCTTAAAAGTAGCGTACGTATAATGAAAATGATCATTTCAAATACGCCCGTATTAAAATGGAGCATTTTTCACTGCACGGATGCTTTTTCATAATTAAGAAAGTGTATGTCAACACATACATGCCCACATACATTGTACATTTTTATCTGCATAAATGCACTAATCGCTTGATGCGATTTTGATTCAAATTCAACATTTGAAAACACATTGACAGGTATGGCTGTAGCTGACTGTGCAAAGATGCTTGATACAATTGGTTGCTGCCAAGGGTGTCCGGGTTCAATTCCCATCAGACGGAACATAAAATTTGAGATTTTTTTTTATTTACGAAGAAGCATTTGTGAAGTGCACAACGACACATATAAAAATGTATATGCTCAAATTTATTACGAGTTGGGTTGGTGCTCTTTCATATGCGAATTTTTTAAATTTAGCACTTTTTTTATATTCTAATTTTATTTTTTTTTGCCGCAGTGTGGCATTCAATAACACCCTACACCGCCGCCTATTAACCAATTTAAAAAAAAAGTGATTAAATTTTTAAAATCAAACAATCACATTTTTGAAACGAATAAAATGTTAATGAACACTCAATCGATTCAATCTATATAGGGTTCTAGTATGAAGATATGTATGTATGTATGTATGTAGGTATATATTTATTTCTTCCCACCAAACAATTTTTGTTGCCGGCAATAAGAAAACGTGTCGCCCTCGGAAACAAATTTATTGTCGGCAATATCGCCATCGTATCGATTTCTTATTACCAGTCGCTCTAAAACGTCCGCCGAAGGCAACTCGCCGGGGCCAGTTGTTTTCTTATTACCTGAATGAATTGTTTTCTGATCGCCTTATTATTGCTTCAGGCGATAGTTGGAATAATTTTATTCTTTTTAATACTTCATTTATTGTTTTTATGCAAAATTGGAACTTAGAAACGGAACTAATTCTCTCTTTCGCTATGAGGCTTCCTATTTTTTCAATCCTGTCTTTGGTATAAATTAAAGGCCTTTGGATAATATCGTTAACGCGAAAGTTTGAGAATTTTTGATAACTTATTTATTCTAAAATTGTCATGAAAGAAATGATGTCGCCATTTTGTCACCACGACAATAAATCGGTGAGACGCCAATTTGTTGCCATTGACGATTATTGCCTATTTCTCATGTTTTGCATGGTGGGTTTAGTCTTGTCACATCTACATACACCGAAAATATCAATAAAAAAATTAAATAACTCAACATTCACTCAGTTTTAGTGACCCACCCACCTGACGTGTGCGTAACATTAGAGCCACACGAATACACTTGCACTCACTCTCTCTGCAAGGAAGCAATTCAATTTCGCTTACAATTTCTATCACAAGCAAAACAAAATCAGTCGAAGCTATTGAAGTATTATTAAATTAACTCAGTATGTGCTGCCGGTTAGTTTTGTATTTTTTTGCACAACCTGCGGATGTACAAACGTGCACACAAGTGACATTGAAACTGCGTGTACTGATGGAAACCGGAAACAAAATTTGACTTCAATGAAAGTTTATAAAGAAGAATCAATAACAAACTCTTGCACGTGTGCTAATGCCAAGGATGCTAAACTAAAAAGCGGAGGAGAAAGAAAATTATATGGCTACTTCACATCTTCTGGAATTACGGAAATGGGTGATACTATTTTAAAATACACTTTATCTATGTATGTATATTGATTATTTAGGTAAATGTTGATTTTGTTTTGTTGTTAGGTCACTCATTTTAAAAAGGTTTTAAGCCAATGAGCCTTTCATCGTTTATCTTAAAGGCACTAGAGGAACTAATTGTCTTACATATGCACGCAATAATATATGTATGTATAAGGGAAAGTAGTTGTATCCTCATAACGAATAAACCACAGCACGCATACCAAAAGCACACATCGATTGAAAGCGCTATTCATGACGAGGTCAATACCGTTGAAAAGTCACTGGAAGGGCTGAATATGGCTTTTCATTTAAATGCAGCCTTAGTTAGATTAAGGGGGCTTAAAATTGTGGAACTAGGCCGAATATTCGCACGTAACTATCTTGAGTAAATTTGAAGGGAACGGCTTAGCTTCCGTTTCGAGAGTATCAAACGATTTCCAGCTAGAGAAGAATCGGATTCTGGCCTATCGATGAAGGTATTACCGTAATCAACGATGGCTCAAAGATGAAAAAGGAGTTCTAGCAGGAAATCTTCTCTACAAATATACCCGCTAAGGAATGCGTGGGAAGGAGTAGTTTCTGGCGCAAACGGTCGGGGAGTGTTTCCGCAGATGTGTCGAAGGTTGACGGCAGAACTGAATGAGATAGCTTCTGTGGGGAACTACTCTTAGATATTAAATTTATCTAACCGGATTTCTGTAGCGTATTTCAATCAGAGGTAGCTGTTAATAAAGAAGCAGTCGACCAGTTGCGCAGTTGTGTAATACCGTTTAGAGAGGTAAAAATCTATGCAAACTGATGACTAAGCAGCGATCAGAGTTCTGGGGTAGGGTCAGAATTGGTCTGAGATTACCTGCAGTGGAATTCTGACAATTGGTATGCTTAATTTTTGTAGCTTAAATTCTCTCAATGAAAAGAAGTGGATTCTAAAAGTATACAACATGTAAGAGTAAGACATGCAATGTGCCATCAGCTATCAGCAGTATGGGGGGCATGTAACTAGTTGTTGCGTGTTGCTAGGGGCGCTTGTTATTCCTTGGCAATTTTTGGCGGTCAAAACTAGCCATAGCAAATGTTGTAATCCGGCTGCTGATCTCTCTCTCTCTCTCTCTCTATTGCATCAGACTGATTTGTGGGTTCCGGGGCACAGCGACATTGCAGGAAATCGCTGGGGCGAAGAACCATCAGCAATGAAATTTAGTTTGGGTACCTATGAAAACCTGCGGACTTCTTGTGAACAAATGGGTTTTTAGACGGTGCAGCGAACGCTGGACAGTGTAGGAAACTTTTCCAGCTCATTAAGCCACGACTCTCGGTTTGGTGCGGGCTCTGACTCATGGAAACTCAGCCCTGATTTTTCGAAGCTTAGGCTTAAACGGATAATATCCAAGGTAGTACAGAATTGAAAGAAAATGACGCGCATCGCTAACATAACTAAGTCACGAAAACATTACTCTCTGCAGGGTTCCTGGACATAGCAATATCGAAGGGCACGAAATAGCCGATGAGATGGCTAGACACGGTCGAAAATGCGGATCAGCGAGACGGATAACTCGCAACTGAGGAAGAGTTACGAGTACACCACAGCAGTAAAAAAGGTCTAAATGGCCAAAGTTTAACAAGAAACGAACTGAATTTTAAACGAAATTTTTAGAGGAGGGAGAGTTGTCTTCCACCTTACCGTCGAATTTCAAGTGCTAATTCCTAACCAACCCAAAGAAATTTTTTGAAATTAACATCTTAAAGTCTTTAGACACCAAAGTCTAATGTCCTTAAATTTTGTTTTTTCGGATTTATTTTTTTCCGTTAAGTTGCGGAATTTGTGAAAAAATTCCAAATAAAATACTTACAAATTTCAATTCATTGAAAATATTGTACACCGCCTTACTCTGCGCTGTGTTCCTCCTAGCGTAAGCTTAAACTCACTCAACAAGCAAGGCCAGCGTATTGCTGGAGGAAACAGTTATTCACTGGCCGCTGCTACACGCAAACAAGAGAAAAAAGCGGAAAATAATAACATATCTTCCCGAAGGTCTTCATTGATTTGACCGCTAGCCTCTGGCTTTTCTTTGATTTATTTCGGACTTTCGTTTTTGGTACTTTTGGCATTGTTTAATTTTTTTTTGACTGTTTAACTTGGAAAACATTTCTCGGAATTTGATTGTATGTAGTTCGTGGAGAAATACATACAAACATTCTTCATCTTCTGAAATTTGTGGTCACTGTGTGTATTTGTGGAAGAACATAAATTACATGTCACTTCTTGGCAGAAAATTGCAAAATATTTATGTTCAAGTAAATTCATTGTACATAATAGAATATTGTTATATAATTTTGTTTTATTTTTGCAGATAAATAATGCATTCAAGTATGTACTATGATTAGTGTGCAAATGGCGAATGAATTAGCTTTATAATGCTTTTACTCACCTGATTAACATCAATAACGTTGCAATCAGCATTTAATTCTGATGTTATATGGGCAACACCTGAAAAATGGAAATACGAAACGATATTTAATAAATCAAGTAAAGGTTGGAATTTTATAGAAAATAAGCTACTAAATGCTTGATCCACTTGCGAATTTAATCTTGCCTGAGAATAAATATATCGACCTATAACTAAACCACGAAAGGGACTTTTTGCTAAAAGTATGGAAATATTAATTTGGAAATTTCAATAAAATTTCCCAAGCTCTAAAAAATATTTAGTATTATTTAGGCAAACAATTTCGAAAACTGCTCTTATTCTTTTAAACATTCCGAAGAGTCAGCGAAGCTGAGCAGTTGATTAACTTTGCTGCTGCGGATCTTCTCCTCCGACTTGTGGTGTGCGTCTTGAAGTTGTCACTCAAAAAGGTGGGACCGAAGGTTTTACGCCACCACTGAACGGCAAATGATTTTAATGAGAAGTTTTTTTTTCATGGCAGAAATACACTCAGAGGTTTGCCATTGCCTGCTGAAGGCCGACCGCTCTTGGAATTTTGTTTCTGTCGCTCGGACCAGGGATCGAACTTGGGCATGGTAGTGCGCCACCGCTAAACGCACAGTATGTCGTGTGGAACAAACTAGGCGGACAAAATTCTTTCCTGGATTTCCAGAAAAGCGTAATTTATTAACATAAAGGATAGATATCCAAAACGCACTAACTCAAAAAGTTTTTTATGTCCTAAATTCTGCTGTGGCGTGCGGCAGTGTTCAGGAGTAATTTTATAATCTTATTGAAACTCAAAAGTATTTTAGTTGATTTTATTTACTCTTTAAACAACTTCTAATTGTGGAAGTGAGTAATATGTGTAAATTTTTAATAATAGATTATATATCTAGTGGTCTCCCTTACATCTACTCTACTAAAAAATACGGTGAACTATTCCTGATGCCATGAAAATAGGTTTCGTCCGCATTTAGGTCGTAAGGCAACTAAAGTCACTTTCAGCCATTCGCGTGTCACCTCGAAAGAATGTGGCCTGCAAGTAGGCTCTTAATTAACAATATTTCCCCCTTTCTTAGCGCAGCATGTGAACTTCAACTTTTTTGTTAAGGTAGCGCTAGTAAGGCGTGAGCGAAAGACCCACCCCACCCGATGAGCTATGCCTGGGACCGCGAGCATGCCGACTCGCTACTCGACCTTGCAACCAACCTGCAGCTACATAACAGGCTCTTGCGATTTACTCAAGTCGCAATGGGAAAACCGGAGCTTAGCTGTTCTGAAAGCACTTCTGTAATCCCGCTGTCTATGCGCTTCATTTGGGTATATTTTGGGTTAATCCTCAGTGCCGAGTCAAAGGATCTTTTCGACGGCGTATGCACAAAGTAGACTAATGTTGTTGCATTTAGCACTGATGAGACTTGAGGCTAGCCGTTCACTGATGGGAGTGCACCGTCCACAAAACCCATACCAAAGTTGTATGCTATGCCAGGAGAGCGGGAACATGCGCCGTATGCTGCATATTTTTGTACAGTTCATCGCATTTTCCTTACCGCTGAGATATCAGGCAGCCTTATGCCTCCATTCACAAGAAATTACAGTAACAAACTCAGTAATCTCAAAACTTCTAAAGTGAAATGATAATCTTTCCACTCCAAATAACTCCCTGCTCGCAGATAATAAACCTCAGTCAACCAACACACATACATAAGTGTTTCTGCGCACAAATTGCAAAGTGGCACACTTATCACCCCCATTTACCGTAATCTACTCAAAACAGTTTATTGTACGTAGTAAATTGAGCCAATTCTCATGCGATCCCCATTTTGGAATCTTTAACAGATTGCGGAATTTCATTAAAATTATCCCCATTGACATGACACTGCAAATAAGTTAAGAATTTTATTATAGCAGCCGCAATACAAATGTTTACATTCAATTTTACGTTTCCCGTATTTTGCGTGGCTCAAAACGTACTGCACTACTTGCATATGTATATTGCACGGAGAGCAGTGAAGGTAAATAAAAAAAATAAAAAAAAATAAAAAATTTCAAAAGAGCACTGCGTATCTACAAAGCGCCAGCAGCCCCTTTACTTTGCTGCATGACACACACTGCAAGTAGGGGATAGAAAATGCAGGAATATTTAAAATTCATTTGAAAGCTGAAGGAAGAAAATCCATGTAAAAAATATTCTCATTTTTTTTTACTTTGCTTTACTTATGTTTGTGTATATGCTTACGCAGTCCCACGATGTCGCTGCTGATACTCCCTCAGCATAGTTGCAATTTTCCCACGCATCCATAGCCAGCGCCTTTTTGTTGTTGGCTTTCACATTTTTAACTGTTTTTAGTTAAGCACGCGACAGCTGCAGTAGCTGTAATGCCAATAGCGCGAAGTGCTGCAGTGAATGAAAATGACAACAACAGCAAAATAAAAAAACGCCTTTGCCTGTTTTTTACAGGCAACTGATGTGTATATAAGCCAGGTTAGATCAAACTTGATCTCAATGCTTGCAGCTGAGCATAAATACATAAATACATAGTACATATGCGCAAATTTTGAGTACGTCTATGACATGGCCTGAATGCTATTACCAATTCAAAAAGACGTTGCATGTCGCCTGAAAAAATACGCTTATATATGAAAGTTAAATTTAAGTGCAGCTTAGTGCGAAATGTCGCATGGCATTTGCGTTTAAAAAATTTAAAAGTAAATCCCCTTTTCGGAAACGCATCAATGGAAAGCGACAGCCTCTTTCATTTCTAAACTATACTTGCTGGAAATCTCCATGCAGTAGTTGCGCAACTTAGGCATTTCTATTAATTACAGTTTAGTAATCAACGTGGCTAAATATTCATTCCAAATTGGTCCTTAATAACCGAAAACAAGTAACCATTACAAATAAGTCTCAAGGTAAACCTCAGTGAAGGTTTATTTCTTGAAACAAAATATAAAACTCAGTGAAGGAGATTTATTTCTTGAAATTAAATATAAATCTTAGAGGGCAACCAAAATAAAGCGCGTATTTGTACATATCAATAGAATCATAAGGGTCTAAGTGACATTTTTTGGAAATATAAGTTATACCCATATTTGTATAGTATTTATTTGGTGACAAAGTATAATCATTCTTTGAATTAGTTAATTAACCTGCATTCATTTAGGCAAGCATCATTTCAAATGAATTCACCCAGAATTTCCAATAAGTAATCAACTTTAACCTTAAAAATAAAAAAAATAAAATCAAATCTACTTAGATCCTTTTGACTCTAACCCCTTCATATATCTCTCCGAGAGAAAACTTTATGTGACTGCGCAATATGATAAGTATCCGAGAAAAACCAATATGATTTTTCGGTTAAGAGTTATTTTCGAGCCCTGCTAAAGGCCCATAACATGCCTGGCCGGATCAGATGGAAGCTTAAAACATTTACTCGATAAAAAAATATTCTTTGGAAAATCGCTGGATAGATACTTTGTTTAAAATGAATGTTATTAAAATTGCAGTGCAATTATCATTTACAATGGTGGCTATATCAATAGGAACACGACTTTTTGACAATTTTTCTATAAATTTTGATTGAAAGATTTGAAATATTTGTTAAAATTTGTCGAATTTTTTAAAATCTTGTACAAAGTTTGAGATATGGTTTCGTTTTGAAGTATATTCATTTTTAAAATTAAATCAAAAATAAATTAAGAAAAACAAATCGTCAGAACTTAAGAAATCGTTTCCCTATTTATATGGCCCCTACATTAGGTGTTTTCCATATATATATGTAAATCTATTTGTCTATAGTATAGTATAGTAAAATCGCACTGCTATCCTAAGTAAATATTGGCATAAACGACGAACTAGCCAAACCAGCGACAACCTTGTAGTATTTCAGGAATTTCTGGCTTTGCACGCTCTTCCATAATGGATCCTTTGTCAGTATTTATGGAATTTTTTTCACACTATCCGCTCGAGTATGCGAAAAATGTTCACGAAGGCATTTTATACTAACAAATAATTGTATCAGAATGTGAAAGCTGAGGCAAACAAAGAGGTATTGATAAACTTTGATGTGACAATATTGACTAACGTCCGTGCATGAGGTGCACACATACATATGCACATACATACATACATACGTACATACATTCATATTTCTCCATATACATAACTGTAATAAAATTGGTTACGTGCGAACACGTTAAATTCCATGTGACTTTTAACCTTGGGACGGAGTTGAAAAAATGTCTTCATACACGGAAAAATATTTTATTCAGAATTCCTGAAATTATGCTTTCATCTTTATGGGGTTTCCTTTGATAACAAAGTTGAATTATGGTGTCTAATTTAATTTGAACCATTTATGCGGCTGCGGTAAACAGAAATATTTTAATACAACATAGCAGTGATATTTAGATCCCATATTTTCAGACGGAGGTGTTTGTTATAAGGGAAGCAGTCGATTGCGCATAGACAAAATGCTAACGAAAATATGCTTCAACCAGCCCTTCAATGTAGTAATTCCTCAAAGAGACACTTGCTCAGAGCGTTTGGCAAGTGCACCCCAAGTCTGGTGTACAGACAATTTCAAAACTCTATTGAACCAATCAGGCTTGCATAAAAGGGTTATCGTTTTGTGGGTATTGGGATTTGAGAGTTTCGATGGCAACTAAAAAGTCGACGCTCTCGCAAAACGTGGGACCCAACGGAGCTTCTGTGGTACATCGAATTTTTACACAGCAGAGCTCCTAAGGGAAAAAGTTAGCCGTATTCTCTATTTACTTCCTCTGGAGCAATCTCGTTTGTTCTTAGGGAATATGACCGACTTTGTTTCTGAAACTGAAGTATTGTATATTGTCAAGCTCTAAAATAGATTTCGAGCCTCCTTATTTGAAATTTTATTTTTTGCTTCCTAGCCAATTCCTTTTTTGTGTATATTTGGTTATTTTTTTTTTCAATAAAATTTATGTATGTCGATTTTGCTTACAAACAACTGGACGAATTTTTTGAAGTTCAGAAAACGGCACTTAATTGAATTAAATTTTTCAAACAGGTGGCAAACTTCTTCAAAAAATATTTATAAATTAAGCTTTCTTAAAACACTTCAGTTTGACAGCCATATCGAAATATTTCATTTATCTTCTCATATGAATTGATTTAAATTCTTCAAAAAGGTGGTAACCCACTTTAGGAATATTTTCGAAACTAAGCTTTCTAAACCACTTTATTTTAACACCCAAATTGCAACATTTCATTTACCTTATCAATTTAATTGAAGTAAATTTTTTTAAACAGGTGGCAACGCTCTCCAAAAATGTTTTGGAAATTAATCTTTCTTATGATGCTTACTTTGTAACAACATAATATTTATCTCATCAATTTAATTAAATTGAAGGCGGTTAAAAAAATAAATTGTTTATGGATTTACAAATAAAATTAAAAATAAGGAGGCTCGAAATCCATTTTAGAGCTATGTTGTTATGGAATTTTTTGCTCAGAATTGCCAGTAGAATACGCCAGTCGCTGAAACAAAGTAAAGAAAAGATTTGACCCGCCCTAATATACATATTTCTCTTTAAAGCACAGCTTCAACTGTGTTAAATTTAAGTTAAGAAACTTACCTCGGAATTCGACGCGTGCGATTAAATTAGATTTGGCCTTCGGCAATTGAAATTGCACAATTTTCACAGTTAACGACATGGTTGCTTAGTTTGAGTTATTTGTTGGAAATATGACGAAAGTTTTTGCTTGTGAATTTAATAACAACACAAATATTTCGTAAATTTTATTTTGTGTTCACATCGTTCCTCAAGCACTTATGTACATACATAAATAAAGTTTGTAAATTTTTTAACATATTTGCATATTTTATTATCCATTTTTAGTAATTGGTGTTTCTGTTTGCTTTCAGCTTTCAGCTTTTTTTGTTTTTGTTTACTATTTGTAGACCATCACAAGCATTTTTTATGCACATTTCCCTTGTTGTAGTTATTGCTTTTCGTAGAATTAAAATTTGTGCTTTGTTGACATTTAAATTTTTAGTTGAATATTTATGTACATTTTGCAAAGCCACATTGCTGAAGTGAATCGAAGCTTTAACTGTCTGATCTGTAATTGAATATGAAAGAAAATGTTATTAGTTAGATATATGTAAATGTATTTCTAGAAATTTTCTTGGAAAAAATTGAATATTCTTTTACATTTGAACTCTTCCACAAGTGAATTTGATAATATATGTACTAAAGTTGAAAAAGTGCGTAAAAAATAAATCTCATTTCAAAACAAAAACTCCGCAAAGTAGATATGTAGTATAGCCGATTGTAAGATAGCATTTACCGCACACTCGCCGATAATTCTTTACCGGCTTTTGTGAGAGAAAAATTAACCAAAAATCGTTTAATATTACCAAATTCAAACTTGAAAAGGAATCAACGTGGTTGTTGGTTAATATTAACAATGCCTTGATTGATATTTTCAACAATGATTTGGTAATATTAACCACAATTTCGGTTACATTAACCAAACTATTGGTTGGCGATTTTTCGTTTGAATACGTTTATGTTCTGCACTTCACTGAAACTTTTTCATAATTCGGAGATGCACAACAAAAATTTTTATTATCATTTTAACATGTTGCCTCTGGCGGGATTAGCAAATAACAGCCAGCATCTCTACACACTCGGCTACAGCCGCTTTAAAAATATGTCTTCAAATGGCCAACTTAACTCCAATTTTCTTCGTCGTTTGATTTGGTTCTGCCACTGCCATACACACGAATTTTTTCCCAAATGTTCAACTTGAATCACATTTCTTACAATCGGCTTATTGACCATGAAATAATCAAACCATAACTTGGTTGAAAAAACCATTGTGCTTTTGGCTCAGTGAAATAAATTTAAGGTAAATGTTAATGAAAAAGAGGAAGGAAATCGTTAAGATAGGATAAGAGTTAGAAAAGAGATTAGAGTTTCAAAAAGTCAGTACTTTTTGGCAGCTGTGAAAGCTAGTATTAATACAGTATATTTTGCTTTGCTGCCTCTATGCTTTAAGTGCACATTTGAGATACCTACCCCAAAATGCGCATCAAAAGCATTATTTTTAACATTTATAAGGAAACTACTCCGATAGATGCATTCAACATACCTGCACATTGGCGATACCTATGATATGAATTATCAATGAAAGTATTACGTTTACCTGCACTGGCCTTACAATTACCTAATTTTACAACGTTTTATTTATTTTGCTCATCTCGCAGAACAACGAAAATGGCTATCAATTTATGTAGTTATATAGATAATTAGATAACATTCGGTAAAAATTTCGCTTGCAGTAATTTCTACATGGTAAGTGCCCCGCCAATGTTTGGTTTCATAGGGATTCGGATACCTTCCTCATTGAAGTAGTAAAGAAAATTCGCTTAAGTGCCTTTTTCGGTTACGTGCACAAGTTTTTCGTGCAAAGAAGGATGTGCAGCTAAGCAAAATATACTGTATTCCAAGATAGATTTGTTAGAGGCAGTGACCTGCAACCGGGGGTCTCTTTGTGCCCTCAGAGCTCATCATAACACCACGTCCATGCCTAGTGATTTAATGAAACTAAGCCGTTTCCGGGGCCATAAGTCTCTCAACAACATACATACATGGCGTATGAGTAACATTCCCATCTCGTCTGAGTAACTCATACGCCATGTACGTTACGTTTTAAGTTTTTTTCGTGATAAATAGTAATTTTTAATCTTTAAAATCCGATTTTTGATTCGTAATTATGGACCATAAAAACCGTCGATTGTAAATATTTATACGAAAACTACATACATACAAATTTATGTAACAGCATCAAGATGTAAATACAAGCAGATCGTATGAGAGGCTCTTCCAAACACTTAGCAACAGTGTATGCGCCAAAATATTAGTAATGTGTTATATACGAATTAGATTTGTGAAATGCCAAGCATATAAGCTGATAGTAAGGCAACTGATATAAATTCAAACAATTTCTACTCTTAGTATTCCCAGGTTGAGAACCTTTTTATTTGCATTAGTACTGAGCTAGGAGACACCGGTTAACTGTGAACTTTTAAAACTTTCTGGGATGAAACGAAAAGTTCCAAATGAATCGATTAATTACCAAAGGAAATAAGTCAGCATTTTTTCGAAAGGACAATATTGATACATTCGGTTCGTTTACAGGAGTTCTGTTGAATAGTATAAAATTTGCCATATCGGCAAAAAGCTGACTTACAATTCTTAATATACATCCTTAAATGCTACTTACTTCATTGCATTATACCAGCACTTTGCTCGTATTTACACACATACATACATATGTTTGTTTTCTGTGAGTACCGCTTTTAGTGAACATGTCGAATTAATAAATATTCAGTCTCAAACTTATTGAATAAAATCAATAAGTATCGCATTAGAAAGCAGTTGGATAAACGCTGAAGTCAAAGCTGTAGTTTTCTTAAAGTTTACAAAAATGTAAGCTTACATACAAAATTTCATCATCAAATTAAATATTGTAGTAATGCATTGTCTACATGCACATTACTAAACATAACTATTAAATTTTAATTTGATGTTGAAAGTAAACAATAGAAATATTTACCAAATTTGTCAAAATTTAAAACGATTATTATTACTTATGTTCGTTAATATTTATCGGTCGCAAGCACAATGAAACTATGGAATATTTTCAAAGTAAACATTTTGTGGCATGCCACATAAGCTTGCATATATGCATGAGTATGTTATCGTATGTGTGCAAATATCTATGTAGATATGTGTTATACCATTTCGGGTATGCGTATGGCAATCATATGTATAACTTCACTTTATTAATATTTAGGATACTTCTACATAGTACATATGCATTACATATAAATATGTACATATGTATGTATACCCATACTACGTATTAACTTTTTGCGCACATATGTTCGTCTCAGTGCTTTCCAACACTACTTATCTCACACCTTTTTCAAAAGAGGCACAACTCAAAATTTGGCATATTTGAAAATATGCGCTAAAAATGTAAACAGAGCTGGAGAAAATTTTTGTTATAATTAAAAACAAAAAAACCGAAGCTAAAGTCCCGCTTGCCCATATGATTATCATGTGCTTAGAAATAGTAGTTCGCATTTTCTGACAAATGTGTAATTTTGAGTTGTGACCCTTTGGAAGACGGTGTGCGAAATGTAAAAGACTAGCCGCATTGTTTGCTGCATGTGGCTGCGTTACTCATACGCCCCGACAGATGTGGCTGCCTGCCGATTGCACGTTTCGCCTTTGCGTTGGCTGGCACAGCCTTCGCTTTGAAATTTTATGTAGTTTTAAGCACGAATTGTAAACTTCAAATCATGCGTGCGATCATGAGCTTGTGGATTAGGGTCGTCCACAACTGCATGGGGTAAAAGTAAAGTCATAAATTAATGCTCTCATCCACTGGATTGCTCTATATCGAAAATATTGCCCCCCTTTTTTATAAAAAAAAAAAAATTGTAAAGATCGGTCAAAGAGCTCAAAGTCTCTTATGTATTTGAAATAAAAACAGAACAATTTTCGTAGAAGTGGTACTAAATTATAGAAATTTTTTCAGTCGGCAAACTCTGTTCTCTTCAGGAGCTTTTAATGGATAATATTCAAATGTTTATTGAAGCATTTTTTTTTTTGGTATTAACTTTTTCTTTCGGTCCCACAGGAACCCCAAACAGTGCAAATATATGAAATTGTTGGCCGTTACTTTGATAAATTAATGCTGTAATGCCCCCTTTCGACGAAGCACAATCAAATTCAAGCGACAAAAAACACAGGGAGCACGTAAAAGTTACACACTAAGAAGCTCATGGCACGCACGTGCATACGTATTTCTTCAGATATTTTAGTCGATTCGCCGCTCATTTTTGTTACTTTGCATTTTTGACACACTCCCAACTGATTCGATTACTGGCACACTTCATTTGGTCGGCAGACACGGCGTGTTGGCTGACAGCTTTTGAGTGCGCCAAATTGACTGTAACAGATTTGGCACTGTGCAGTTATTTAGTTTGATAGCCATAGCAGCAGGTGAGTGGAGAACAAGCCAATGTAAAGGGATTCTGTTTATTCTCGCAGCAAGGTCAATTATCGTTGACGTCGTCGCTGTGTGCAAGCGCACAGGGACAAGGTTAGGTGATTGCTTTTTCCATCTACATACTGCTATTTATGCCTTACGTATCAAGGATATTCAGGAAGCCAGTTGTATTACCTTAGCTAACGAACAAAAAAAAAATTGACTTTCGGAAGTTAGAGCGAAATCGATTTACATATTTAAATAAGTGAAATACGTATGTATACATGCAGGCGTGGCAGAATAAATTGTGTTTTACATAATTCATTTCGCGATGAATTTGCATCTAACTTAGTAGTTTCTTTCTATGAGCTTAATAAATTTTGTATATTTTCCGGCTTATGCTTATTTGGCTTCTTCTACAAAGTGCTTGGCCACGCTGCCTTAAATTTATGGTGTGAGTCTTGATTTTAACCTGACTTATAGGTTTAAGCCGCTTCCGAAAGGTGGATAATTTTTTATGAGAAGGTTTTTCATGCCGACATAGAGTGCCCGCTATTAAAAAAAGGAACAGTCCAGCGCCTTCGTCTTGGTCTGCAGGCTGTATCGGAGATACACCCGCTAAATTTAAACGTAGAATACGTGGTATGGTTAAGAGCATATCCAAGTCAAAAACGAAAGCACAAACTAAGAAAAAAATATCGATAACAAAAGCGATAATAAAATCGATAACAAAATCGATAAAAATATCGATAACAAAATCGTTAACTAAATCGATTACAAAATCGATAAAAAATCGATTACAAAATCTATCGAAAAATCGATTACAAAATCGATAACAAAATCGATTCCAAAGTCAATAACAAAATTGATAACAAAATCTATCAAAAAATCCATTACAAAATCGGTAATAAATTCGATAAAAAAATCGATAAAACTATCGATAACAAAAGCGATGGCAATATCGATAGCAAAATCGGTAAAAAAAACCGATAAAAATACCGACAACAAAAGCGATAACAATATCTATAGAAAAATCGATAAAAATATTGATGACAAAAGCGACAAAAATATCGATAACAAAAGCGATAACAATATCGATAGCAAAATTGTTAAAACAATCAAGAAAAATATCGATAACAAAACCGATAAATAATCAATAATAAAATCAATAACAGAATCGATTACAAAATCGATAACAAAATCGATAAAAATATCGATCATTATATCGATAAGTTCCGAAAATATCGATAGCAAAATCAATAACAACATCGATACAAATTTCGATAACAAAATCGGTGAAAATATCGGTAACAAAACCGATAAAAATATCGATGGCAAAATCGATTAAAATATCGGCAACAAAATCGATAAAAATATCGATAACAAAACCAAACAGATCCACATTAACTGAAACTTTCATATGTACGTATATATGCATTTACATAAGTACATACGCTGCGATCAAAAGCCGCATTACATACGCATACATACTTTTTGTCTCCTTCCCACACTTCCAACATATGCACGTGTTTGCAAAATGATGACGAGGTGATTTTGTATGGAAAATCATTTATGCCCATATATTTGAATAAAATAGACATATATAGAAGATATCAACCAATACTTCCCATATACCAAACGAAAGGAAAACTCTTGAATTTTTGATTAAAGAAAACAAAAACAAAATCATTCGAGCGCTTTTCGAGCATTTTGGTAATGAAAAAAATTTGCAAATTTTTTCAACAATTTTTTGCCTTAAAATGCTCAATATTTGTTAAATTTATATAAAATTTGTACCCGATAATATTTCTACTGCTCCAAAGAACCTATATCCCGAAAATGAAAGTTATATATGCCAACAATAAGTTGCTAGAGCACTTTAAAGGCTCAAAATTGACCCCAAAATAAGGCGATGTTTACCGTTGTTTTTACGACAGAAACCGAATTGGTTATTTACAAAAATGAATCTGTCGACAGGTTTGGAATTTTATCTTTGAAACGCCACACTTTTCTTTGAAATCGCTTTATTAGTTCTCGTGCAATAAGCGTTTTTGTGAAGCTCTAAAAATTACAACTACAACATTTGAACATAGCCCCCATACCTTAAGGTAAGACGTATTCTACGTCAAAAAAATCATTTCCATTGAATGCAGGTAATGATACACCTAGAAAAAAGTCAGCTAAATATATACTTAGTGACATTATTTCATTTTAGTTACTAAATCACATGTTGAAAGAGAAAAATGTAGCTGACTTTTTTCTGTATGTACTGTATGTAGCTTTGTTTTTTTTTCCAACTTGCGTTGGAAAAATATAATGACACTCTCCTTGAACAGCAAATTGTTAAATGCATCCTTAGCTGAGATAATAGCAGGTAAAAGAAATTATGAAATTCTTTACGTTGCTTTCTACGTTTCAGCAGCTCATTGTCATTATACCTATGCAATGCGCTTCGTGGAAGCCGTATATCTCGTACATAAGACGTTTTATTATTATGTGCTCGTACTTGTTGTTGTAAACGCATTCATTCACATTGCATTGTGTCCTTCCCTGTTTTGTATGGATTAGATAAGAAAATTTTCTATTATAAAACTGATTATGGAAAGGTATCTATATTGTCAAAGAGATTTCATCTGAGTATGGCTCTCGTGGGAAGAGCTTAAGAATAGTTTACGAGAAATAAAAAGCTTTGTAGCAAATAAATGGGGGAAAAGTACAATAATATACTTTTTACTACTTTTTATATATGTACTAGCCGGCTTCGTATGCGCGAGGCTTCGCCACGCTCTGAATGTGTAGATATTAAATATGGTGTGTTTGACAACTAAACAGTTTGCAACCCTACTATAAAAATAGTATATAATTGCTAATTTCTTGTAATCTAACGAACAGCCCACATTTTTTAATTTTTAGCAAAGGTTGCAACCCTCTTCTGAAGACCAAGCCTTTTCATTTGACACCTAATTTTTTTAATTGAATGACCTGTCTAAATCTAATGTCATTAACAACAAATGCCCTCGCGTATTATACATATATAGTTTTTAAGCCCTACTCAAAAAGTAATACATTATTGAACATTTAAAAGCCGAGCCCTTTTATTTGACACCCCACTTCTTGTAATCCAGCGAACAGTGTACACTGAGGGAAAAAAATATTAAAATCAAATAGAAACGTAATTGATCTTATTATAAACGTCAACGAAAGTACTGTATATTGGTAAATATTCAATTCAATTACGCGCATTTTAAAATGACCGCGTTCGTACTGAAAAAGCATCCGTGAAGTGAATAATCAAGAGAAAAAAATAAAAAATAAAATTTAAGTTGCATGTTGCCTGCAGTGGAATTCGAACCCGACCATCTCCGGATATCAAGAACTTGTGGCAAGCATCTTTGCGCACTCAGCTACACCCAGGCATATAAATTTGCTTTCAAATGTTGAATATCCATCAACACCACAGCACGCGATTTGTACGGATAAACATGTGCTATGTATGTATGTGTGTGTTGTCGCCGCGCTCTCAGAGCGGCGCTCTGCATGCTTGGGGTGCGTATGTACACTTACATATACATACTCAGATGTGAACAGTCAAATACGTGCGTAATAAATTTTGTATGAAAATATTATTTTTAAATACGAACATTTTGAAACGATAATCAAATATAAAGTATTCATTTTTACTATGCATTATTTCCCTCAGTGTAGATCTTAATTTTTTAGACAGGTGGAAACCCTATAGGAATTTAACGTACTAAAAATAATATTGCTATCGATACAGATCATACTTAAACAATTTTGTCTAAATCCGCTCAGTAGTTTTTGAGAAATATATCGACTTTTTTTATTACTTTTTATTTTATTACTGAATATGTATAATTTCAGAAAATATTAGTCACAGTATACAGTAATCCAGATAGCCAAAACAAAAAATGTAAATATGCTTATTTGACATATTGTTTGAATGTATTGGTTGATAGTTTTTCACAGTTGTCGTTTTCGTTAACCCAAATGAAATCCAATTTAAATATTTTCTTATAGTGAAAAATATTTTCAAGTCACATAAAACAAAATAAAGAGAAAAACAAAATTCCAAGCAAATCAAGCGTGAAGCGTAAGCGATTATAACCGGGCGCAGTTCCTACATAAGTCAAACCGTGTTCCGAAGACATGAGTGAGTAATGGCGGGCTGACTTTTTAAAATGGTCCCATCGATTAGGCGGTAAAACAATTATTACTTAGCTTAAGGTAGAACTCTCTAATTTTCAAATGCGCGAAATTTGTATGTATTTGTTCAGCCGCTTATTCACATTTGAAAGGGGATAATGCATGAATTAATCCAAGTAAAGACGGTTTATGCAGATAAGCAAGCGCGTTTGTTAACCGTATAAAATGTATGTACATATATACACATATGCATACATATATATCAAAATATTCAAAATTACGAGATGAACTAGTTCAGCCCTCTCTGTTTGTAAACACGCTAACTCGAACAAAATTTAGATATTTTAACGAAAGTCGGTGTCGAAGTTGCCTTTGGTATAAGTTAGGATAGTGTTAAACTTTGGCGAAATCTGCGAATAACCACGCCCACTTCCCACGTAGTAATTAAAAATATTTTTGTTTTATTAGTATCTTTTTACGAATTTTGCTGTTCAAATTTACATGTCAAATGCATCAACAAACATTTGTGGGTACTTTTGCATCAGTCGTTGCCTATGGGTTAATGACAAATAAATCCTATACATTCACAATATTTCATGTATTAATTTTCAAATAAGCATATTGTCAATGGCTGGTTTACTGTATACTGTGATATTAGTAAAGTCCGGGCAGGTTTGAATTGCCATAAAATTGTCGCA
>NW_023458556.1:13492027-13536571 GCF_013731165.1 Rhagoletis pomonella | reverse complement strand
TGCGACAATTTTATGGCAATTCAAACCTGCCCGGACTTTACTAATATTTTCTGAAATTATACATATTCAGTAATAAAATAAAAATTAATAAAAAAAGTCGAGATATTTCTCAAAAACTACTGAGCGGATTTAGACAAAATTGTTTAAGTATGATCTGTATCGATAGCAATATTATTTTTAGTACGTTAAATTCCTATAGGGTTTCCACCTGTCTAAAAAATTAAAATCTACACTGTTCGCTGGATTACAAGAAGTGAGGTGTCAAATAAAAGGGCTCGGCTTTTAAATGTTCAATAATGTATTACTTTTTGAGTAGGGCTTAAAAACTGTATATGTATAATACGCGAGGGCATTTTTTGTTAGTGACATTCGATTTGGACAGGTCATTCAATTAAAAAAGGTGTCAAATGAAAAGGCTTGGCCTTCAGAAGAGGGTTGCAATCTTTGCGAAAAATTAAAAAAATGTGGGCTGTTCGTTAGATTACAAGAAATTAGCAATTATATACCATTTTTTTAGTAGGGTTGCAACCTGTTTAGTTGTCAATCACACCTTATTTAATACCTACACATTTAGGGCGTGGCGAAGCCTCGCGCATACGAAGCTTGCTAGTACATATATAAAAAGTAGTAAAAAGTATATTATCATACTTTTTCCACATTTATTTGCTACAAACCTTTTTATTTATTTCTCGTAAACTATACTTAAGCTCTTCCCACGAGAGCCATACTCAGATGAAATCTCTTTGACAATATAGATACCTTTCCATAATCAGTTTTATAATAGAACACTTTCTTATCTAATCCATACAAAAGACGGAAGGACACAATGCAATGTGAATGAATGCGTTTACAACAACAAGTACGAGCACATAATAATAAAACGTCTTATGTATGAGATATACGGCTTTCACGAAGCGCATTGCATAGGTAAATATAATGACAATGAGCTGCTGAAACGTAGAAAGCAACGTAAAGAATTTCATAATTTCTTTTACCTGCTATTATCTCAGCTAAGGATGCATTTAGAGCATGGAGAATGTCATTACATTTTTCCAACGCAAGTTGAAAAAAACAAAGCTACATACAGTACATACAGAAAAAAGTCAGCTACATTCTTCTCTCTCAACATGTGATTTAGTAACTAAAATGAAATAATGTAACTAAGTATATTTTTAGCTGACTTTTTTCTAGGTGTATCATTACCTGCATTCAATGGGAATGATTTTTTTTTTAATTGCGGGCACTCTATGTAGGCATGAAAAACCTTCTCATAAAAAATTATCCACCATTCCGGAAGCGGCTTAAACCTATAAGTCAGGTTAAAATCAAGACTCACACCATAAATTTAAGGCAGCGTGGCCAAGCACTTTGTAGAAAAAGCCAAATAAGCATAAGCCGGAAAATATACAAAATTTAGTAAGCTTATAGAAAGAAACTACTAAGTTAGATGCAAATTTATCGCGAAATGAATTATGTAAAACACAATTTATTCTGCCACGCCTGCATGTATACATACGTATTTCACTTATTTAAATATGTAAATCGATTTCGCTCTAACTTCCGAAATTCTATTTTTTTGTTTTTGTTCGTTAGCTAAGGTAATATGTACAACTTGCTTCCTGAATATCCTTGATACGTAAGGCATAACTAGCAGTATGTAGATGGAAAAAGCAATCACCTAACCTTGTCCCTGTGCGCTTGCACACAGCGACGACGTCAACGATATTTGACCTTGCTGCGGCGAGAATAAACAGAATCCCTTTACATTGGCTTGTTCTCCACTCACCTGCTGCTACGGCCAACAAACTAAATAACTGCACAGTGCCAAATCTATTACAGTCAATTTGGCGCACTCAAAAGCTGTCAGCCAACACGCCGTGTCTGCCGACCAAATGAAGTGTGCCAGTAATCGAATCAGTTGTGAGTGTATCAAAAATGCAAAGTAACAAAAATGAGCTGCGAATCGACTTAAATATCTGAAGAAATACGTATGCACGTGCGTGCCATGAGCTTCTTAGTGTGGAACTTTTATGTGTTCTGTGTGTTTTTTGTCGCTTGAATTTGATTGTGCTTGTGTCGAAAGGGGGCTTTACAGCATTAATTTATCAAAGTAACGGCCAAATGGCCAACAATTTCATATATTTGCACTGTTTGGGGTTCCTGTGGGACCGAAAGGAAAAGTTAATACCAAAAAAAAAATGCTTCAATAAACATTTGAATATTATCCATTAAACAAAAGCTCCTGAAGAGAACAGAGTTTGCCGACTGAAAAAGTTTCTATAATTTAGTACCACTTCGACGAAAATTGTTTTTTGTTTTTATTCTAAATACATACTTTGAGCTCTTTGACCGATCTTTACATTTTTTTTTTTTTTATAAAAAAGGGGGGCAATATTTTCTATATAGAGCAATCCAGTGGGTGAGAGCATAAATTTATGACCTTACTTTTACCCCATGCAGTTGTGGACCACCCTAATGCACAAGCTCATGAGCGCACGCATGATTTGAAGTTTACAATTCGTGCTTAAAACTACATAAAATTTCAAAGCGAAGGCTGTGCCAGCCAACGCAAAGGCGAAACGTGCAATCGGCTGGCAGGCAGCCACATCTGTCGGGGCGTATGAGTAACGCAGCCACATGCAGCAAACAATGCGGCTAGTCTTTTACATTTCGCACACTGTCTTCCAAAGGGTCACAACTCAAAATTACACATTTGTCAGAAAATGCGAAAACCTATTTCTTAGCACATGATAATTATATGGGCAAGCGGGACTTTGGCTTCGGTTTTTTTGTTTTTAATTATAACAAAAATTTTCTCCAGCTCTGTTTACATTTTTAGCGCATATTTTCAAATATGCCAAATTTTGAGTTGTGCCTCTTTTGAAAAAGGTGTGAGATAAGTAGTGTTGGAAAGCACTGAGACGAACATATGTGCGCAAAAAGTTAATACGTAGTATGTGTATACATATGTATGTACATATGTATATGTAATGCATATGTACTATGTAGAAGTATCCTAAATATTAGTAAAGTGAAGTTATACATATGATTTCCATACGCATACCCGAAATTGTATAACACATATCTACATACACATATTTATGTACATACATACGATAACAAACTCATGCATATATGCAAGCTTATGTGGCATGCCACAAAATGTTTACTTTGAAAGTATTCCATAGTTTCATTGTGCTTACGACCGATAAGTATTAACAAACATAAGTACTAATGTATGTACGTCCTTTTAAATTTTGACAAATTTGGTAAATATTGCTGTTGTTTACTTTCAACATCATTAAAATTTAATAGTTATGCTTAGTAATGTGCGTGTAGACAATGCATTACTACAACATTTCATTTGATGATGGCAACGAATACTTCTGCAACTTTTTGCCTAAATTTTATATATGTATGTAGGTTTACATTTTTGTAAACTTGAAGAAAACTGCAACTTTAACTTCAGCATTTATCCAACTGCTTTCTAATGCGTTAGTTATTGATTTTGTTCAATACGTTTGAGACTGAATATTTATTAATTAGACATGTGTTTGTAAACACAAGCATAGTGCTGGTATAATGCAATGAAGTAAGTAGCATTTAAGTATATTAAGAATTGTAAATGCTGACTTATGCGGATATGGGAAATTTGATGCAATTCAACATACATAACTCCTATAACGCACCGAATGTACCAATAGATATTGTCATATCGAAAAAATGCTGACTTATTCCCTTTGGTAATTAATCGATTCATTTGGAACTTTTTATTTCATCTCAGAAAGTTATAAAAATTCACAGTTTACAGGCCTCTCCAAGCTCAGTACTTATGCAAATAAAAAGGTTCTCAACCTGGGAATACTACGAGTAGAAATTGTTTGAAATGATATCAGTTGCCTTACTATCAGCTTATATGTTTGGCATTTCACAAATCTAATTCGTATATAACACATTACTAATATTTTGGCGCATACACTGTTGCTAAGTGTTTGGACGAGCCTCTCATACGATCTGCATGTATTTACATCTTGCTGCTGTTACATAAATTTGTATGTATGTGTAGTTTTCGTATAAATCTTTACAATCGGCGGTTCTTATGGTCCATAATTACGAATCAAAAAATCAGATTTTAAAGATTAAAAATGGCGGAGCAAATTTGGTTCTACTATTTATCACGAAAAAAACTTAAAACATAACGTACATGGCGTTTGAGTTACTCAGACGAGATGGGAATGTTACTCATACGCCATGTATGTAGGTATGTATGTTGTTGAGAGACTTATGGCTCCGGAAACGGCTTAGTTTCATTAAATCACTAGGCATGGACGTGGTGTTATGATGAGCTCTGAGGGCACAAAGACCCGAGGTTGCAGTACACTGCCTCTAACAAATCTATCTTGGAATATTAATATTAATTAGCCTTCACAGCTGCCAAAAAGTACTGACTTTTTGAAACTCTATATCTCTTTTCTAACTCTTATCCTATCTTAACGCCTTCCTTCCTCTTTTTCATTAAAATTTACCTTAAATTTATTTCACTGAGCCAAAAGCACAATGGTTTTTTCAACCAAGTTATGGTTTGATTTTTTCATGGTAAAAAAACCGCTTGTAAGAAATGTGATTCAAGTTGAACATTTGGGAATAAATTCGTATGTATGGCAGTGGCTGAACGAGCAGGGGTGCTTGCTTTTATTTGTTGGATTCCAGCTGTTTTTGGTTTTTCTTAATTACGAAAAAGCCTCTGTGAAGTGCAGAACCAAATCAAACTACGAAGAAAATTGGAGTTAAGTTGGCCATTTGAAGACATATTTTTAAAGCGGCTGTAGCTGAGTGTGTAGAGATGCTGGCTGTTATTTGCTAATCCCGCCAGAGGCAACATGTTAAACTGATAATACAACTTTTTGTTTTGTATCTCCGAATTATGAAAAAGCTTCGGTGAAGTGCAGAACATTAACCTATTCAAACGAAAAATCGCCAACCAAAAGTTTGGTTAATGTAAACAAAATTGTGGTTAATATTACCAAATTATTGTTGAAAATATCAACCAAGGCATTGTTAATATTAACCAAAAACCACGTTGATTCCTTTTCAAGTTTGAATTTGGGAATATTAACCAATTTTTGGTTGATTTTTCGGGTTGGCTTTCCCTTATGGCCGTTGGTTAAAGGGGCGGCGGGCCAAAGGTAAGTGGGCGTGGCACCTCTAACCCACCTTTTTGGAGAGGGAATGAACCGCCATTGACAAAAATGCAACCCCCGACCACCTAGGTCCACTATGGTTCCCTAGGGACCTCTTAGAAAAATTGCCAAAAATCACAATTTTTATTTGCGGTTATTCGCTTGAAAAATGTTAAATATTCATTTGCACAATACATTTTTATATACACATTTTTATATACAAGACATTTTTATAAAACACCCAGTAACCAAAATAGACATCACTGGGGCGGCAGCCCCAGGTTTACCACACAGAAAGGGAATTCTAGTTACCTCATCCTTTCCCAAGGTTACATCCCTTTCCCAGTTAGGTCACACAGAAAGAAGAATTCTACGTAGTAAGGGTTATAATCCCTAAGCGCGGCCGTAGGCGGCCTACGCAGAAAGGAATTCTACGCAAAAATACTGTGGATGCAAGTAAAAATTGCGATTTTTGGCCATTTTTCTAAGGGGTCCGTAGGGAACCATAGGGGCCTAGGTGGTCGGGGGTTGCATTTTTGTCAATGGCGGTTCATGCCCTCTCCAAAGAGGTCGGTTGGAGGTGCCACGCTCACTCCCCCTTCGCCCACCGCACCTTTAACGAACTGCCATAATGGAAAGTTTCCCCGATTTTTCTCTCACAATAGCCGGTAAAGAATTATCGGCGAGTGCGCGGAAAATGCTCTCTTACAACCGGCTATACTACATATCTACTTTGCGGAGCTTTTTTTTTTGAAATGAGATTTATTTTTTACACACTCTTTCAACTTTAGTACAGATATTATCAAATTCACTTGTGGAAGAATTCAAATGTAAATGCATATTCCACTAATTCCCAAGAAAATTTCTAGAAATACATTTCCATATATCTCACTAATAACATTTTCTTTCATATTCAATTACAGATCAGACAGTTAAAGCTTCGATATACTTCAGAAATGTGGCTTTGCAAAATGTACATAAATATTCAACTAAAAATTTAAATGTCAACAAAGCACAAATTTTAATTATACGAAAAGCAATAACTACAACAAGGGAAATGTGCATAAAAAATGCTTGTGATGGTCTACAAATAGTAAACAAAAACAAAAAAAGCTGAAATCTGAAAGCAAACAGAAACACCAATTACTAAAAATGGATAATAAAATGTGCAAATATATTAAAAAATTTACAAACTTTATTTATGTATGTACATAAGTGCTAGAGGAACGATGTGAACACAAAATAAAATTTACGAAATATTTGTGTTGTTATTAAATACGCAAGCAAAAACTTTCGTCATATTTCCAACAAATAACTCAAACTAAGCAACCATGTCGTTAACTGTGAAAATTGTGCAATTTCAATTGCCGAAGGCCAAATCTAATTTAATCGCACGCGTCGAATTCCGAGGTAAGTTTCTTAAGTTAAATTTAACACAGTTGAAGCTGTGCTTTAAAATTTTTTCTCTACTTAGTTTCGACGACTGACTTATTGTACTGGCAATTCTGAGAAAAAAATTCCATAACAACATAGCTCTAAAATGGATTTCGAGTCTTCTTATTTTTAATTTTATTTATTAATCCATAACCAATTTATTTTTTAATCGACTTCAATTTAATTAAATTGATGAGATAAGTATTATATTGTTACAAAGTAACTATCAAGCTTATGTACCGTAAGGAAGATTAATTTCCAAAACATTTTTGGAGAGCGTTGCCACCTGTTTAAAAAATTTAATTCAATTAAATTGATAAGGCAAATGAAATGTTGCAATTTGGGCGTTAAAATAAAGTGGTTTAGAAAGCTTAGTTTCGAAAATATTCCTATTTGAAGAATTTAAATCAATTCATATGAGAAGATAAATGAAATATTTAAGTTTGTCTCCAGTTCGAAAAATTTAATTCAATTAATGGCCGTTTTCTTAACTTCAAAAAATTCGTCCAATTGCTCTAAGCAAAATCGACATACATAAATTTTCTTAAAAAAATTTACCAAATATATGTACCTAAAAAAGGAATTGGCTAGGAACCAAAAAATAAAATTTAAAATAAGGAGGCTCGAAATCTATTTTAGAGCTATACTTCCATAAACTTTTTTGTTCAGAATTGACAGTAGAATACTTCAGTTGCCGGAACTAAGTCGGTCATATTCCTTAAGAACAAACGAGATTGCTCCAGAACAAGTAATAATAGAATAGAATACGGCTAACTTTTTCCCTTAAAAGCTCTGCTGTGTATCCATTTGACGTGCCACAGAGGCTCCGTTGGGTCCCACGTTTTTTAGTTGCCATCGGAACTCAAGTACCGGTACCCACAATACGTTAACCCTTTTATGCAAGCTTCATTGGTTCAATAAAGTTTTGAAATTGTCGGTATACGCTCTGAGCAAGTGACTCTTTGAGGAATTTTCTACATTGAAGGGCTGGTTGAAGCATATTTTCGTTAGCATTTTGTCTATATGCAATCTACTGCTTCCCTAATAGCAAACACATCCGCCTGAAAATATGGGATCTAAACATCACTACTAAATACATATATGTATGTAGCAGAGCTGTAAAATGATTGAATCAACATAGTCTGCATTCACTCGGCATTCCTTTCAAAATGTTGATTGTTGGTTTGTATAAATAAAAACTTCATTCCTGAGTGGCTTAAAATATTTGAAAACAAACAAACTGTGTTATGTTGTTGAATGCTAGATTGCCATTCAGTATAGAATGTGAATGTTCAGCAGCATTCGCACTCACACATGATTGTATATTTAGAATGAATGCACACTTTTTTTTCCATTCAGTACCAATAATTTGTTCCCAGGGTTGATATATTTTATACTTTAAAGTTTGAACATATCTGGAATTGAAACAAAAACAAATATTTTATTTCCAAAGCAACTTATCGCAACCGTAGAGCAAAACAGACACATCTTGATATGTATACATATACATCATCGATTGTAGACATTTTTTCGCAGAAGAATATACAAAATTGATTTATCACAATTATTTTTGTATTAAATATTTTTTTCACAGTATACAGTGATCCAGGTAGCCAAAACAAAAAATGTAAACATGCTTATTTGACATTTTGTTTGAATGTATTGGTTGATATTTTTTCACAGTTGTCGTTTTCGTTAACCCAAATGAAATCAAATTTAAATATTTTCTTATAGTGAAAAATATTTTCAAGTCACATAAAATAAAATAACGAGAAACACGAAATTCCAAGCAAATGAAGCGTGAAGCGTTAGCAATTATGACCGGATGCAGTTCCTACATAAGTCAAACCGTGTTCTGAACACAACTTTGAGTGAATAATGGTGGGCTGACTTTGTAAAATGGTCCCATCGATTAGGCGGTAAAAGAAGTATTACTTAGCTTATGGTACAACTCTCCAATTTTCAAATGCACGTAATTTGTGTGTATTTGTTCAGCCGATTATTCACATTTGAAAGAGGATAATGCATGAATTAATGCAAGTAAAGACGGTTTATGCAGATAAGCGAGCGCGTTTGTTAACCGTATAAAATGTATGTACGTATATACACATATATTCAGAATGACGAGATGAACTAGTTCAGCCCTCTCTGTTTGTAAACGCGCTAACTCGAACAAAATTTAGTTATTTTAACAAAAGTCGGTGTCGAAGTTGCCTTTGGTATAATTTAGGTTAGTGTTAAATTTTGTCGAAATCTGCCAATAACCACGCCCACCTCCCACGTAGTAATTAACAATATTTTTGTTTTATTATAATTTGTTTTACGAATTTTGCTGTTCAAATTTACATTTCAAATATATCAACAAACATTTGTAGGTACTTTTGCACCAGTTGTTGCCTATGGGTTAATGACAAAAAAATCCTATATATTCACAACATTTCAAGTATTAGTTTTCAAATAAGCATATTGTCAATGGCTGGTTTGCTGTATACTGTGATTTTTTTCAGTTTTCAAATATGAAAACTTTCAAAACAAAATTTCAGAAGGGTTCCTGTTTTTTTAAAGGGGTTGAGGAGTTCCATTACTTTGAGCAACTTTTTAAATTAACTATTAATTTAAATGTTTCCTAAACATATTTACAACGCAGTTCTGCAAGAGGGTACCATAACTTTTTTTTCAAATAACGTATATTTGGAACAACCAAAATTAATCGATATGGATACATACATTTATGTTCGTATGTACTACTTATGTATGTATATATACATAAAAATGCTCAGAATAAAAAGAAAAGATAATTAGTCCATGTCCGTTTATTTGCGTACACGATAACTCTAGCAAAAGTTGAGATATCTCAACCAAATTCTGTACGAGGGTTTTTTTATCTAGGGCAGCAGGGTATTGAAAATACAAAAGTCGAACAATAACCTGGTCCCTCTCATAAAATGGTAATTTCGAAAAATGCCAAAACTACAATATTTCCTTAATTACAGGAACCAAATTGCTAAAAAACTGCCATGTTTATTATTATAGTTTTGGAAAATGGACATGGGATATATTGCTAGCTTTAAACATCAATTTGCTCAAAACATACGTTTAGAACAGTGTGCAAGCTTCTACCACATGTGTGGTAGATCAACCACGTATTTTTTTTTAAATTTGGGTGTCTACCACATCTACCATACAAGGCTTAAAATCTACCACATTTTTAGACAGAAGATTTGTTTACAATTTTCACATAACTCTAGAATTTCAACTCAATTGTAATTCGAAATATAAAAATTAATCAATAAATTTTTAAAAAGGTACATCATAAATTTTGCTTTAAATATATCTGTGCCTTAACTTTGTAATATTTCAAAAATACGCCTATTTATATTTGCTAAAGTATTATGCAATGGGAAAATAATTTGGTCGATTATTTTGCATACAAATAAAATATTATTTTCTTCATGATTATATTCTCTAACTAGAAAACTAATGTTATACTTGTTTTTGCACCAATTGCGTGGAATCTGTACGATCCACTAGCAATTTTATTTCCCGATTTAATTTTTGAGTTGTGCTTCTTTTGACGACGGTGTGCGATATGTATACCCAATAAAATATGAATTGGAAAATCTACCACATCTTATTCAAATCTACCACATTTTTTTTCGATTCTACCACACTAAAATAAAAAGATTTGTTAAATCTTTTTTTGAGAAAAGTTTATAATTTGCAACTTATTGTAAATGGTAGAAACCACCACACACCCACAAATCAGGTTTTAGAATCTTTATTAAATGCTTGACCCAATAGCGAAGAAAAAAGTACGAAGAAACTTGTATTAAGAATTTTTTAAATAAATAATAAAATGTATATATCTAAAGTTAGAAGTAGAAGCGCTTAAATTTGTTTACTTATTTTAACGTAGATATATAGGTATGTACATATGTAATAATTTCTGCACATACCTTTTATTGGTACATTGGTAATACTTATTTAGAAAGCTGACAATTTTCGAAACAGAGATGTAAAAATCGTTAATAATTAACATTTTTCATAATGACATTCTTGGCAGAAAAATATTTCTCTAATTAATATTTTCATTTATTATAAATATTTATACAAATTTAAGTGAAACAAATTAATGATAACGCTCAATAAACTATTTTTCGTGTTGAAATTTTGAAATCTGTTCAATAAAATTCAACCTTGCGTATTTTTCAGTGGGTTTTGTGTATTTAGAATATTTATATCGATTGATTGGTACTGAATGAATGTGTGCACACATAGCAAAAGCTGCATTCATCTGAATGCTTATTCAGTGTTAAAAGTTAATGTTTCGTCATTCAGTTTTTTCAATCTTTCTTTGAATATGTTAATGTGTGCAATCGTATCTACTTTGAGTGAATGTAGAATTGGAAAATTATAAGCCACATTCCCCAACAAGGAAAAATTCAATGAAAACATAATAACATAAAATTGATGATTTTTAATTTCATATGATTTCACAGTTTTACAGCTCTGGTATGTAGTATTAAAATATTTTTGTTTACCTTTGCCGCATATATGGTTAAAATTAAATTAGACACCATAATTCAACTTTGTTATGAAAGGAAACCCCATAAAGATGAAAGCATAATTTCAGGAATTCTGAATAAAATATTTTTCCGTGTATGAAGACATTTTTTCAACTCCGTCCCAAGGTTAGAAGTCACATGGAATTCAACGTGTTCGCACGTAACCAATTTTATTAAAGTTATGTATATGGAGAAATATGTATGTATGTATGTATGTATATGTGCACATGTATGTGTGCACCTCATGGACGGACGTTAGTCAATATTGTCACATCAAAGTTTATCAATACCTCTTTGTTTGCCTCAGCTTTCACATTCTGATACAATTATTTGTTAGTATAAAATGCCTTCGTAAACATTTTTCGCATACTCAAGCGGATAGTGTGAAAAAAATTCCATAAATACTGACAAAGGATTCATTATGAAAGAGCGTGCAATGCCTGAAATTCCTGAAATACTACAAGGTTGTCGCTGGTTTGGCCAGTTCGTCGTTTATGCTTGTTTATGTCAATATTTACTTAGGATGTGCGACTTATATAACATACTATAGACAAATACATATATATATATATGTATGTAAAACAGCTAAATATGGCCACTACATATAAATAGAGTAACGATTTCTAAGGTCTGGCAATTTGTTTTTCTTAATTTATTTTTGATTTAATTTTAAAAACGAATATACTTCAAAACGAAAACATATCCCAAACTTTGTACAAGATTTTTAAAAAATTCGATAAATTTTCATGGAAATTTCAAACCTTTCACTCAAAGTTTATAGAAAAGTTGTCAAAAAGTCGTGTTCCTATTGATATAGCCACCGTTGTAAATGATAATTGCACTGCAAAGAATGTTTTTTATCGAGTGAATGTTTTAAGTTTCCATTTAATCCGGCCAGAAATTAAATAGGTCTTTAGCAGGGCTCGAAAATAACTCTTAACCGAAAAATCATATTGGTTTTTCTCGGATACTTATCATATTGCGCAGTCACATAAAGGTTTCTCTCAGAGAGATATATGAAGGGGTTAGAGTCAAAAGGATCTAAGTAGATTTAACTTTTTTTTTGTAGATATTTAAGGTTAAAGTTGATTACTTATTTTAAATTCTGGGTAAATGCATTTGAAATGATTCTTGTCTAAATGAATAAAGGTTAATTAACTAATTCAAATAAATACTATACAAATATGGGTATAACTTATATTTTCAATAAATGTCACTTAGACCCTTAAGATTCTAGCCCCTTCATATGTACAAACGCGCTTTATTTCGGTTGCCCTCTAAGATTTATATTTAATTTCAAGAAATAAACCTTCACTGAGTTATACCTTGAGACTTATTTGTAATGGTTACTTGTTTTCGTTTATAAAGGAACAATTTGGAATGAATATTTGGCCACGTTGATTACTAAACTGTAATTAATAGAAATGCCTAAGTTGCGTTACTAAGTTCCAATTCGGAATTTTAATGTGGTTGCGCATGGAGATTTCCAGCAAGTATAGTTTAGAAATGAAAGAGGCTGTTGCTCTCCATTGATGCGTTTTGGAAAAGAGGATTTACTTTTAAATTTTATAACCGCCAATGCCATGCGACATTTTGCACTAAGCTGCACTTAAATTGAACTGTCAGATATAAGCGTTTGGACAAGTGACATGCAACGTCTTTTTGAATTGGTAATAGCATTCAGGCCATGTCATAGGCGTACTCAAAATTTGCGCATACATATGTAGTTATTTATGCTCAGCTGCAAGCATTCAAACGATATTCAAGTTTGATCTAACCTGGCTTATTTACACATCAGTTGCCTGTAAAAAAACGGCAACGGCGCTTTTTTATTTTGATGTTGTTGTCATACTCATTCACTGCAGCACTTGGCGCTATTGGCATTACAGCTACTGCAGCTGTCGCGTGCTTAACTAAAAACAGTTAAAAATGTGAAAGCCAACAACAAAAAGGCGCTGGCTATGGATGCGTGGGAAAATTGCAACTATGCTGAGGGAGTATCAGTAGCGACATCGTGGGACTGCGTAAGCATATACACAAACATAAGTGAAGCAAAGTAAAAACGAGAATATATTTTTTGTATGTATTTTCTTCCTTCAGCTTTCAAATGAATTTTAAATATTCCTGCATTTTCTATCCCCTACTTGTTGTGTGTGTCATGCAGCAAAGTAAAGGGGCAGCTGGCGCTTTGTAGATACGCTCTACGATGTGCGCTTTTTACATTTTTTTAAATATTTTTTTATTTACCTTCACTGCTCTCCGTGCCATATATGCACGTATGCAAGTAGTGCAGTGCGTTTTGAGCCACGCAAAATACGGGAAACGTAAAATTGAATGTAAACATTTGTATTGCGGCTGCTATAATATAATTCTTAACTTATTTGCAGTGTCATGTCAATGGGGATATGGTTTTAATGAAATTCCGCAATCTGTTAAAGATTCCAAAATGGGGATCGCATGAGAATTGGCTCAATTTACTACGTACAATAAACTGTTTTGAGTAGATTACGGTAAATGGGGGTGATAAGTGTGCCACTTTGCAATTTGTGCGCAGAAACACTTATGTATGTGAGTAGGTTGACTGAGGTTTATTATCTGCGAGCAGGGAGTTATTTGGAGTGGAAAGATTATCATTTCACTTTAGAAGTTTTGAGATTACTGAGTTTGTTACTACGTCAAGAATGTGTTCTGCACTAAATATGAAGATGCAGGTTGGTTGCAAGGTCGAGTAGCGAGTCGGCATGCTCGCGGTCCCAGGCATAGTTCATCGGGTGGGGTGGGTCTTTCGCTCTCGCCTTACTAGCGCTACCTTAACAAAAAAGTTGAAGTTCACATGCTGCGCTAAGAAATAGGGAAATATTATTAATTAAGAGCCTACTTGCAGACCACATTCTTACAAGGTGACATGCGAACGGCTGAAAGTGACTTTTGTTGCCTTACATTTTTGGGAATGAAATTTTTCAACGACCTAAATGCAGACGAAACCTATTTTCATGGCATCAGAAATAGTTCACAGTATTTTTTAGTAGAGTAGATGTAATGGATACAACTAGATATATAATGTATTATTAAAAATTTACACAAATTACTCACTTTCACAATTAAAAGTTGTTTAAAGAGTAAAGAAAATCAACTAAAATATTTTTGAGTTTCGGTGAGATTATAAAATGACTCCGGAACCAGAGTTGGCACTAATCGACTGATTTTTTAATCAATTAGTTAATTCGGTTAAATTCAATCCTATTACGGTTAACCATGATTAATTTTAATGTGGTTAAACAGCTAATCGTAACCGCGATTAAAAAATTTATTTTTAATCATTAACCATTAATTTGATTAGTAGGTTTGGTGATTAATTAATTTATGCTGGAATTTTCCTGTGCACACAAGGCCAGTTAATTGAGTATGGCTAAGTCCGTTTTCCTTATCAATCTAAGCAAATTTGGGTGCGATTTCGTTAAAAATCTATTCCAACAGACGTTATGTAAACTAGGTTTTAATATCCCTTTGCACATGTGCGATGGGTTGTAAAAATTCCCTGTTTATGTATTACGAAAAAAATAAAATTATAATTATTATATAACTAAAATAATAATTGTTATTTTTTTATATATTATGTACTTTTTTATAAGCGTGAAACACAAAAGAATCACTATAACTCTTTTGTTTGGTTTCAAATTCGGACAAACTAGACCACTTAATCAGAATTTCCTTTTAATTGAAGTAACGATTAATGATTAAAATTAATTAATCTTAATCACAACCGACGATTAATATAAAAAAATGTGATCATTAATCGTAAGGATGATTATGATTAATTAATTTTAATCGTTAACCGCGATTAACATTTTAATCGTTAATTTTGAATCCCTAATCAGATTAACATTTTGCCAACACTGCCTGAACACTGCCGCACGCCACAGCAGAATGTAGGACATACAAAAACTTTTTGAGTTGGTGCTTTTTGGATATGTAATTTTTATGTTAATCAATTACGGTTTTCTGGAAATCCGGGAATGAATTTTGTCCACCTAGTTTGTTCCACAAGACATACTGTACAGTTAGAGGAGCGCACTATCATGTCCGAGGTTCGATCTTCGGTCCGAGCGACAGAAACAAAGCTCCAAGAGCGGTCCGCCTTCAGCAGGCACTGGCAAACCTCCGAGTGTATTTCTGCCATGAAAAAAAACTTCTCATTAAAACCATTTGCCGTTCAGTGGTGGCGTAAAACCTTAGGTCCCTCCTTTTTGAGTGACAACATTAAGACGCACACCACAAGTCGGAGGAGAAGATCCGCAGCAGCAAAGTTAATCAACTGCTCAGCTTCGTTGACTCTTCGAAATGTTTAAAAGAATTTCGAAATTATTTGCCTAAATAATACTAAATATTTTTTAGAGCTTGCGAAATTTTATTTAAATTTCCAAATTAATATTTCCATACTTTTAGCAAAAAGCCCCTTTCGTGGTTTAGTTATAGGTCGATATATGCTTTCTCAGGCAAGATTAAATTCGCAAGTGGATCAAGCATTTAGTAGCTTATTTTCTATAAAATTCCAACTTTTACTTGATTTATTAAATATCGTTTCGTATTTCCTTTTTTCAGGTGTTGCCCATATAACATCAGAACTCAATGCTGATTGCAACATTATTGATGTTAATCAGGTGAGTAAAAGCATTATAAAGCTAATTCATTCGCCATTTGAACACTAATCACAGTACATACTTGAATGCATTATTTATCTGCAAAAATAAAAAAAAATTATATAACAATATTCAATCACAACGAAAATTTAATTTGTATGGTTTTATGCTTTTGTAACCATATTTGAAAATTATAAACTTAAATACTACAACAGCCCACAATTTGTCCTCAATAAATTTTGTATTAAGTAACTCCATATAAGTACCACAATTCAATATTCGAAACATTTGTATTTACTTGAACATAAATATTTTGCAATTTTCTGCCAAGAAGTGCCATGTAATTTATGTTCTTCCACAAATACACACAATGACCACAAATTTCAGAAGAAAATGTTTGTACATATGTATTTCTCCACGAACTACAATCAAATTCCCAGAAATGTTTTCCAAGTTAAACAGTAAGAAAAAATTAAACAATGCCAAAAGTACCAAAAACGAAAGTCCGAAATAAATCAAAGAAAAGTCAGAGGCTAGCGGTCAAATCAATGAAGACCTTCGGGAAGATGTGTTATTATTTTTCGCTTTTTTCTCTTGTTTGCGTGTAGCAGCGGCCAGTGAATAACTGTTTCCTCCAGCAATACACTGGCCTTGCTTGTTGAGTGAGTTTAAGCTTACGCTAGGAGGAACACAGCGCAGAGTAAGGCGGTGTACAATATTTCCAAGGAATTGAAATTTGTAAGTATTTTATTTAGAATTTCTCACAAATTCCGCAACTTAACGGAAAAAAATAAATCCGAAAAAACAAAATTTAAGGATATTAGACATTGGTGTCTAAAGTCTTTAAGATGTTATTTTTAAAAAATTTGTTTGGATTAGGTTAGGAATCAGCACTTGAAATTCGATGGTAAGGTGGAAGACAACTCTTCCTCCCCTAAAAATTTCGTTTAGGTGTCAGTTCGTTTCTTGTTAGGTAAACTTTGGCTATGAAGACCTTTTTTACTGCTGTGGTGTACTCGTAACTCCTCCTCTGTTGCGAGTTATCCGTCTCGCTGATCCGCATTTTCGACCGTGTCTAGCCATCTCATCGGCTATTACGTTCCCTTCGATATTGCCATTTCCAAGAACCCTGCAGAGAGTAATGCTTTCGTGACTTAGTTATGTCAATTCTTTACTACCCTGGATCTTATCCGTTTAAACTTGAGCTTCGAAAAAGCAGAGCTGAGTTTACATGAGTCAGAACCCGCACCAAACCGAGAGTTGTGGCTAATGAGCTGGAAAAGTTTCCTACACTGTTCAGCGTTCGCTGCACCGACTAAAAACCCGTTTGTCAACAAGAAATCCGCAGGTTTCCATCGGTACCCAGATTGCCTTCCTTTCTTTGCTGATGGCTTCTATGGTTCCTTGCCTGGCCAGTTCTTCGCCCCTGCAATTTTCTGCAATTTCGCTGTGCCCTGGAATCCAAATCAGTCTGATGCAATAGAGAGAGAGAGATCAGCAGCCGGATTCTAATATTTGCTATCGCTAATTGTGATCGCCAAAAGTTTTCAAAGAAAAACAAGCGCCCCTAGCAACATGCAACAACTAGTTACATGCCCCCCATACTGCCAGATCTAGCTGTTTGTACATTGCATGTCTTACGCTTATATATTGTATAATTTTAGAACCAACTGCTTTTCATTTAGAGAATTTCAGCCACAAAAATTAAGCATAGCGATTGTCAGAATTCCACTGCAGGTAATCTCAGACCAATTCTGACCCTACCAGAGAACTCTGATCGCTGCTTAGTCATCACTTTACATAGATTTTTACCTCGTTAAACGGTATTACATAACTGCGCAACTGGTCGACTGCTTCTTTATTAACAGCTACCTCTGATTGGAATACGCTACAGAAATCCGGTTAGCTAAATTTAATATCTAAGAGTAGTTCCCCACAGAAGCTATCTCATACAGTTCTGCCGTCAACCTTCGACTCATCTGTGGAAATATTCAGCGACCGTTTGCTACCCCTTCCCACGCATTCCCTGTTGTTGTTGTAGAAAATATTTTTTCCTAGAACTCCTTTTTCATCTTTGAGCCATCGTTGATTATGGTAATACCTTCATCGATAGGCCAGCGTCTGATTCTCCTCTAGCTGGAAATCGTTTGATAATCTCGAAACGGGAGCTAAGCCGTTCCCTTTAAGTTCACTCAAGGTATCTACGTGCGAATATTCGGCCTAGTTCCACAATTTTAAGCCCCCTTAATCTAACTAAGGCTGCCTTTAAATGAAAAGCCATTATCAGCCTTCCTTGGGGTGCACTTATCACCGCTAGACACTCTTCGGTTTATTTTCTGATTGCTAAATGACGTGCTTTTCCCAAAGTTCTTTTTGTAGGGAGAGTGCGCTGCTGGGCCTTTGCTCTTTCCGCAACGTTACGCCTTCGGGGAAATTTGGAGGTAGGAATAATAGTTAAGTGTTTGGCCTCGGCTGCAAGGTTCAGCTTAGTCCCATCCAGCCCAAGAATGATAGAATACAAGATTGCGCCGATCAGAGAGGATTTTTGAGAATAACTTTTGTGTGACGTCACACTGGTGCAATTGCGAGAGAGAAATGCCAAAACGTGAGCAAGAATGGAAGAAGAAGAAAAAATGTTGCAAGGAAAACGTAAACAAGTTGCACAAGTGTGACGTCATGCAAACCACGATTCTGTCAAATTCGTTAAGAGAGGAATAGCGGTCCGAGATCGGCGCAACCTTTGTATTCTCTCAATCGTGCATCCAGCCTAGGATCTTTGTTGCCATAGCGAACAAGACAGGTTTAGTTTAGAAAGCTTAACTCCTATACCATCCTTATACCATTGCGCACTTAGAAGCACTAACAAGTCACGATTACTTCAGCTCACTTACTCCACTTACTATTGGCAATAATTTGCCTGGAATCAATATATGTATGTAGTCTTGTCATCAGCTTAGGAGGCAACTACCTTTACTCTCCTTACCTCAAAGCTGCGATGATTACTCTTTTCCTGAGCATCGGGTCGACCCATGCCACTACAAATTGTTCGATGCCGCGTCTCTCCAGCGCTCTACTGATTACTTCTGCCAGTTAAGTTATATTTCCTATATTCCAGTGACTTTTCAACGGTACTGACCTCCTCATGGATAACGCTGGCAATCGATGTGTGCTTTCGGTATGCGTGCTGTGCTTTGTTCGTTTCGAGGATACAACATCTCTCCCTTGTACGAACATACTATATTATTGTATACACACATATGTAAGTCAATTAGTCTCTTTAGTGCCTTTAAGATAAACGATGAAAGGCTCATTGGCTTAAAACCTTTTTAAAATGAGTGACCTAACAACAAAACAAAATCAAAATTTACTTAAATAATCAATGCACACACATAGATAAAGTTTATTTTAAAATATTTAGCATCACCCATTTCTTTAATTCCAGAAGACGTAAAGTAGCCATATAATTTTCTTTCTCCTCCGCTTTATAGTTTCGCATCCTTGGTATTAGCACACGTGCAAAAATAACCGGCAGCACATACTGAGTTAATTTAATAATACATCAATAACTTCGATTGATTTTTTTTTGCTTGTGATAGAAATTGTAAACGAAATTGAATTGCTTCCTTGCAGTGAGATCAAGTGTACTTGTGTGGCTATATAATGTTACGCACAAGTCTAGGTGGGTGGGTCACTAAAACTGAGTGAATGTTGAGTTATTTAATTTTTTTGTTGATATTTTCGGTGTATGTAGATGTGACAAGACTAAATCCCACCATGCAAAACATGAGAAATAGGCAATAATCGTCAATGGCAACAAATTGGTGTCTCACCGATATATTGCCGTGGTGACAAATCGGCAACATCGTTTTTTCATGTCAATTTGGCAATAAATAAGTTATCAAAAATCCCCAAACTTTCGCGTTACAGATATTATCCAAAGGCCTCTAATTTATACCAAAGACAGGATTGAAAATATAGGAATCCTCATAGCGAAAGAAAGAATTAGTTCCATTTCTAAGCTCCAATTTTGCATAAAAAAATAAATTAAGTACTAACAAGAATACAATTATTCCAAATATCGCCTGCGGCAATAATAAAGCGATCAGAAAACGATTCATTCTGGTAATAAGAAAACGACTCGCCCCGGTGAGTTGCCTTCTGCGGACGTTTTAGAGCGACTGGTAATAAGAAATCGATACGACGCACCGTGTATATCACCTATAAACATTTTAAATACAAAATGTGTAGGGTGTTATTGAATGCTACATTGAGGGAAAAAATTTTATAATAAAAAAAAACCGTGCTAAATTTAAAAAATACGCATATGAAAGAGCACCAACCCAACTCGTAATAAATTTGAGCATATACATTTTAATATGTGTCGTTGTGCACTTCACTATTGCTTCTTCGTAAATAAAAAAATCTCAAATTTTATGTTCCGTCTGATAGGAAGTGAACCCGGACACTTTTGGCAGCAGCAACCAATTGTGTCAAGCATCTTTGCACAGTCAGCTACTGCCATACTTGTCAATGTGTTTTCAAATGTTGAGTTTGAATCAAAATAACATCAAGCGATTAGTGCATTTATGCAGATAAAAATGTACTATGTATGTGTGTATGTATGTGTTGACATACACTTTCTTAATTATGAAACAGCATTCGTGAAGTGCAAAATACTTCATTTTAATATAGGCGTATTTGAAATGAGTATTTCCATTATACGTACGCTACTTTTAAGCACTTTTCACCTGTTTTAAATACGTTTTTATTTGATTTTACTACTTTTTCTGTAAACATTTTTAAATGATAATCAAATAAAAAACATTAATTTTTTCTACGCGTATTTTCCCTCAGTGTAGGGAAAAATTACAAAGTGAATGCAACAACCTGCGCAAGCATATTGATTGAAAATGTTGGTTGAATGAAAACACCTTTGATCATTCAGTACTACACTGAAAAAATATGCCTTGACAATAGAAGAAAATCTATTAAATTGTAACGTCAGATTTAACATCAATGATTGAAATCGGTTTGTTTTTGTGGAGCTGTTTAATAAATCTGCGTTGGGAGCTTTTAGGTGCGTCTTGTGTCTGAGGGGTCCGGAATTAAAAAAAAATATTTATATGGACTATGTAGGAGGTCTAGACACACTGTATTCCCCGCAGTACACCCTGGTATTAAACGTAGAAAAGCTGAACTGTAACCATTATTATCACTTGAATGCATTTGTACCCAATCAAAGTAAAAAACAAAATGCAAGTCCTTTTTTTTTTATATAATACGAGTACCTTTAGCTTCGTTAATACCCTCAAGCACACAAAAGCTTCATTCAAGCATAAATACTGAATTTCGTACATGTATTTATTTGCAGATATTCTTTAGAGTATTTCATAATTTTTTTTTATTTATGTATTTTTCTTTCACTTTACAGTCTTTCATTTGGCCATTGGCACGGCCGGCCACCGATGAGGAGCCACTTACAGTCGAGTTGCGTACACAAACCACAAAGACTCTGCTGCGTACTGGACTCAGTCATGCCTCGGGCGGTCTGATGGGCGGCGGTGGGAGTAGTGGCAGCGGTGGCAGTATGAGCGGCATCATCAGCAGCAGTAGCAAATGTGTTGGTCAATATATTGTGTTGATGCAAGGTAAGCGGGATTTAAGAATAAAAAAAATCAATTGTAGGGAAATTTTATAAAATAATGTATGTATGTATGTACATAGAGGCAAAAGCACTATTACATAAAATTTATTTTCTACACCCTGCGCTTTTACCACCTACAGCGCCAATAATTCTCATCCTGAGTACTTTCATTGCATAGTCAGTAAAGCATTTCGTTTGCGATAAACTTGTCGACGATTTAATGCAATTTTGTGTGCATGTTTTGCTAAGCTGGCATTTAATTAATGTTTAAGAGCTTGTTAATTACTTCTACTATAAATTCTACTGATCGACCAACAAAGCTATGCACACTGCACTTTATACGAGTATATATGTAGGTATATACAATTTCAGTGTGCGTGTGAGTTTGTAATTTTTTACTAAGTATGTATCTAACTGCTTGAGCGATTTTGAGGAAATTGATTTCTTATGCTATGGTGCAACTAAAATGAGTATAAAATATAGTTTTACCTTGGTTCCATTTTATCCTTCTCGGCAGAAGTAAACTAAATAGGAAGTTATGGGGATATTCTCGCCAAAATTGAATTACCAGGTGACGATCGAAATTATTTGTTTGTAGAATTTTTATTTACATGTAAGCCAGTCCATGTCAAATCGACCAGTATGGTTGGAAAAGACCATTTTTGATTTGCATGAATTTTTATCAGAACTAAAAAATTTCGAAAAAGATTTTCGAAAGTTCGAAACAGAGACCGCAAAAGTTATAAGCGACATTGAAAAAATCAACATTTAATCCTTATATTTTGATTTTTATCTTTTTCATCAAATTTGAGAATTATTTCATGAATTCTAAGTTTGCTCGTAAAATAATACTGACTGATTTGCTGAGTTTTATTTTTCCTTCAATAAATAACACTTATGAAATGAGTGTTTTTCAAGTTAATTAAAAAAAAAAAATTGTTTTCATGCTTTAATTAAAACCATTTACATGCATCAATCACACTTGCAAACTTAATACAAACCTTAGACAAATGCAGCAAATTTCCATTAAAATTTTAAATTTTTGTAGGAAAATAAAACACAAGTTTCTTATCTTGAATTCTTGGGTATGCAGTTACATGCCTCATGAAATTTTAGTAAAATTAGTGCAAGTTTTAAAAGCGGTCTTTTGATATTTAAACTTTTTTTTTTTGCAAACGGTCTCTCGCATTTTCTTCAATTTCTTGTTTGTATGAAAAAAACCATCAGCAAAAAAGTATCAAAAATCTAAAATCGCGTAAAATTTGCACTTATTTTAAATGCTAAAATTTCATGAGCTATATAATTGCATATTCAAGCATTCAGGTTAAAAAGTGCAAAATTTTGATGGAAATTTGTCTAATTTTTCTAGAGTCTGTATTAAGTTTAAAAATTTCAATTAATTTTATTATTTTGATTACATCATCAAAATTTTTTTCATAAAAAATTACAAACAAATTAACTTGAAAAACATTGCAAATATTTAAAATAAAATCACCACGCACTCAGATTTGATCGCCAGTGCAACTTTGTTTTGTTAAGCGAATAAGCAATTTTTTTGGTGAATACATTAAGGTTTATTTGTGCCCCGAAAAAATACCCCTTTTTCTTTCTCAGTTGTACCCCAAGTCCGCCAATTTGTTCGTATCTGTATCCCTTTCGGCATTTTAGGTCTGGCAATCCTACTTCTACCGCGGGAATTGATGCAGGGAATATGATTTTCCTGCTTGTGAATTGGGAAAAGTTTACTAAGATTCCCCAGGCTAAATTGCGCTTAGGAGCTGGTTCATGTGCCCAACCGGTTCGTAGTACCAAAATTTGTGCGTTGTCTTAAATGTACTACCTTGTGATATTCATTCCTAAACACATTTTCCTTAACTCTTTAAATTACTCTTATTCTGACTCAGATTTGTATCTCTCAACCTAATTACGGTTACGGAAGCTCTGAATTTATTTACAGAGAAGTGCCGGAAGTTGTTTTCCAAAAAGTTTTTTTCTAAAGCCATATTGAAATGCTCCAACCGGAAGGATATACAAATTTATCTCCTGCTTAAGTAGCATCAACTGGCCTACATACATACATACGTAGTGATATTTAAACTGCATCTTCCAAGTATTCACACTTCAATAAAACGGCATATTTTAAGAGCAAAGCGTAAGAAATGAAAAAAAAAAACATTGAAATACATTCTGAAGTCTCTAAAAAATTTAGAATAGCACATAATTAGGCAACGTAAATTATCTTTTAAGCGGAAGCGCGCCACTTGCAACCACACTTTCACATAAAAACGCTACCCACGCGTACGCACACACACACACACACACACACATAAACACACAATCCTTGCCACTCAAAGCCCTTGATGTGAGCCATGTGCTGCTAGGGACAAGGTCAATGAAAAACGCAATGGCAAAAGCAACAGCTACATGCTATGCAACAACAACTATTCTAAGCCGGCGCTTTTCGACAACTTCAGCAAATGATTTGTTGTTGTTAGTGCTTTCCTGTTTATAAATACCTTTGCTTTGCCAAAAAACATATTTATTTGTCATTGCAGCAACAAATTTGAGTACGTCCTTGTCACGCACACCTACAAGGAATTTATTATTGTGAATGTAGGTTTATAAGTTTATACATACATATGTATATACAAGATGTAGGTCAAGAGCAAACTGGTGTGCAGCTAAAGCAACCGGCACTGCAAAGTTATGGAGATTGGGGTGGAAGTGCAACGGGATGTGAGTTATTATGCTATGTACGAGTAGAATCATTGCATTTTATGAACTAGAAGTGTGGTCTGCTAAACTATGATAACCGTTTAAGCCGCTGATAATGATTGAAACATGTATTTTATTTGGTTTGTCGTTAATGTTTTTTTTTTTTGTAAAGCTCATTAAGTCTGTTCACTAGAGTGTAATTACAGTACTTGTTTTGAATAATTGATAGCAGATTGAAAAGGCACGCAAAGTGTAACTAAGCTTTTGAGACATATTTCAATGTTTTTAGATTAAAATCGTGTCGCTGTGAAATGTACTACATATATGTAGGTGCACACGCGGAAAAAGTAATTTTTCAACAAATACTGCGGTTTTGCATATACACGTAAATATTTACATTTATTTGGTCACCACAACAAACCTGTTAATTGACAGTCTCGGCCGTAGGTGTGCATAGAGTGGGAATTAGATATATGTATGTATATAACGGAATAGTCCATTAGATTGCGGTAGCATTTTATTGTGTACACAGAGAAATTTACGTTTTCAATTTTGTATGGAACGTTTTATTTTTAAAAACGTTTTGACCCAGGTATTGCATCTACAATATTTATTTCAGTTTTCAAAATAACCATTTTCAATTCATCATCTAAAGCTTATACATATATTGTTTTTTAATACGCACATTTTCAAGTCGCTTTATAAAACGAGCGTTTGGCAATTGAAAATTTAAAGAGATTTTAAAATGTTTTTTTTTTGGAAATTTTTGTTTTTTTTATTTTAAGAGGGCTTCCTTTTTATTTAGTGGTTGACAATTTGGCATTCTGCATTTTTTATTTTGAATGAAGTAAAATTTAAAAAAAAAATTGTTTTACTATTTTTTTTTTTTTTTGAATACGCGCATCTTACCTGTTTAATTTTCTCAGTGTAATTAATTAGTTGATAAACATTTGGAAAACTAATAACAAAATTAGCTCAGCTCCTTGGGGTATATGCATTAGCAAAGAAATGTATCTGTAATATTTCAACAAAAAGGCAATTAATTTTCTGAAATTCCTTGGGTGACCTAAGGTAATTACGAGAGCAACATAATAATAATAATGTAATTAACTAAAATGTTGCAGATATTTAGTATCTAATAATAAAATTATAATATTTTTCCGCTTACACTTTTGTTAAGCGTTTGACCGAGCTTCTCCGTCAATTTGTGGTGTGCGCCTTGATGTTGTCACACAAAGGGGAGGGACCTACAGTTTTACTTCGACTCCGACCGGCGACGATACTAGCAGCTTACCCATAACGGAATTTATATCAAATATTTACCTGTTAATTTTATTATTTAATTGTACAAATTTTCTGTTTGAATGGCGCTGTAACCGGATTGTAACCGATTCCGTAAAATCAACCCAAATCCTTTTCAATGACTCCGCCATCCTTTACTGCCGAAATGCATGCCGCATTGAAATCTATTAGAGCAGGAGCGTTTGTTATATTTCCTCTTATCTTCTTCTTTAGTAGCGCTGTAACCGCCTAAGCGATTTTGGCCGAGTCCAAAATAGCTCACCAGTCATTTCTCTTTTGTGCCATCTGACGCCAAGTGAACGCAAGTTCAGTCTTTCACATAACACTAGATAAGTCCTTGTAACCTATGCTTAGAAGGCTGATCCCGCGATAGTTGGCTGGTAGGGCGGGCTTGCCTTTCTTGTGGATTGGGCAGAGCACACTTAAATTTCAGTCGTCGGGCATGCGTTCAACTGACCATATTCTGCATAAGAGTTGATGCCTGCACTTTACCAACTCCTCGCAACCGTATGTGAATAGCTCGGCTGTCAGGCTGTCAGCTCTAGTAGCTTTGCTGTTTTTCAGCCGCGTTATTGCTATTCGTACCGCGTTATAATTCCTACTAAACTTATGGGAATTCCGCCCATCGGTATAAGCAATAATTCGTTATGTATAGCCTATAGGAAGAAACACTCTGGTGTAGGTTTTCATTAGATTTTATAAGGAACCTTTTTATATTTAAAGGCGTACTTTATTTTAAAAAAATATAAACTGTCCTTTAGAATAAAAGACGGATGGTCACCGTATACATGCGTCACTCACTTTCTTTTTGACTGCTTTAGCTACGCGTTCAAATAATTAAAAGCCAACTTTTTTTTTAATTAATCAAAGTCTAAAATCATTCCGTATATTCTTGCGTTTATTCGCATATTCCAGCTGACTTCCATCAGAATTGCGTTTTAATGTAGTACATGTGTATGTACATATATGTATATGTTTTTGCGTATATAAGTATTTGCGTACTCACTGGCACCAACACCTTCAGTGCGCGCGTCAAGTGCATCCGACAGGCACAATTTTCCGGCTGTTGCTCGCGTCCTTGTTGCCGCTAAGTGCTTGTCTGTATATAATTTAACAGTTTGCAAATGCTTATGTACATACATATGTATGTAAATATACATATGTGTACGAACTTCCGAGTGGAGTGGCTGCTTTCCTCATTAACCTGCTTTCGTTCGAAAACCATGCTAGTGATTTATGTTTATAATTAACTTCAAATAATTTTAAAAATTTAATGACAGTAGGCCGGCATTTAACTATGAAGTATATAATCCCTTTATTTTATCCTATTCAAAACATTATATTTTTTCCTAGGATCTCTTAAATATCTGTATTGTAGATGCAAAATATGTGGGTATCTCCATTTTTGTTATAACCTCAAGAACCGTCTACATTCGAGGGGAAGATCTATCACAAACTTATGAGAAATAACAGCGCCAAATATTTATTATTTTGTTATGAAAAAGAAACCGTCGTTTATAAAAAGTTTGCATGCTATTAAAAAGAAAAAAATATGGCCCAGTCACGGCACAAAATCCGACCAAAGCTCCACCAGTCTTGTGCGGGTATCATATCTACATACATACTACATATCTGCAAACCTTGTACACTGTGATATATGTAGTTAAACACGCGACAAAGGCTCACCTGTCAGCCACTCGAGAACATTTAAGAGTGGCTGGAGTGCTGATGCAATGTGTCGTCACACACATATGTATGTAAATAACTGCATACACACTGCAGGGAAAGCTACTAGTTGTGGACTAGGACTAGTTTGTCTACCATCTTTTTTCCAAATGTCATAAGTTCCTACATACGTCATTTTGCTCGCGACGCTCGAGCAGTCGCAATGGCCGACAGAGCAAAGTCCCAGCGGGTATTATTGTTTTGTTGTAGGTCATTGTACAGATCCGAGATTGAAATCCTCAGAAAGAAGATTTTTTTTGTATGGTGTCGGTTGATTTTTCCGACAGGGTAGTAAGATGATTTATTTTTGAACACATTTTTTCCTTTTTTAGTGTAATTTTTTGTATTGCAATTTTATTATTTTAAAACAAACTATTTTATGAGATTCATTCAATTTTAATGGTACAGTATATTTTGCTTTGCTGCCTCTATGCTTAAGTGCACATATAAGATACCTACCCCAAAATGCGCATCAAAAGCATTATTTTTAACATTTATAAGGAAACTGCTCCGATAGATGCATTCAACATACCTGCACATTGGCGATACCTGCCTTAAAAATTGTGCGACTAGTATCAATTATCAATGAAAGTATGACGTTTACCTGCACTGGCCCTACAATTACCTAATTTTACAACCTTTTATTTATTTTGCTCATCTCGCAGAACAACGAAAATGGCTATCAATTTATGTAGTTATATAGATAATTAGATAACATTCGGTAAAAATTTCGCTTGCAGTAATTTCTACGTGGTAAGTGCCCCGCCAATGTTTGGTTTCATAGGGATTCGGATACCTTCCTCATTGAAGTAGTAAAGAAAATTCGCTTAAGTGCCTTTTTCGGTTACGTGCACAAGTTTTTCGTGCAAAGAAGGATGTGCAGCTAAGCAAAATATACTGTATTTAGTTCTCTTTGGGCTTCATTTTCAAATTAAACTAAACTAGTGAACCCGCATGTCGTTAAAACGCCCAAAATTTAATTTTAAAAACTTAAAAAATATTCCAAATGTTAGTTAGAGCTATAAGGGGTCCGACTGCCAGTGAAGCGCAGTCGCAGAGTGCACGTTCTTAATTTCATTAATTTTAAAACCACTCTATACCGATGAAAAAGTTCTTAATTACAAAAAAATAAAGCTTTATCACACTATCTTATCTATAGGCTAATGTCTTTAATTTGACCTTTCATTTTTGAAATTCCTTTTCACAAGTATTTTCAAACTAAAATCTTCTTAAATGTCTTTCGTCTGACATTGTGAACAAATGGCAACCCTCCTAAATAAAGGTCAGGAATAAAGCCTTTTCAAACCCATTTCGATTGATACCCATCTTTTAATTTAATGTAATTTTTTAAACACGTGGCAACCCTCTTCAAACATTCCAAGTGTTCAAACTAAAGACTTCTTAACATTCTATGACTATGACTATGGTATTTTTATATTTCATATACTTTTTGTATTAGTTAATTGATTTAGCGCTTTCAAACAGGTGGCAGCCCTCTTCAAAAGTATTTTCAAGCTCGATCCTTGTTAACTCTGCTTCGCTGGACATATTTTAATTAACTGATGAATTAAGTGGAACTTGATTTTTCAAACATGTGGCATCCCCGCTAAATACTGTTATGAAATAAAAAATTTTCTAGTCCCATTCGATTGATACCCATATTTTATTAATTTATTTAACTTATTAAATAATTTGAATTTAACTTTTTAAACCGGTGGCAACCCTCTTCCAGCACCTCAAAAATATTCTTAGCGTTCAAACTAATGATTTCCCAACACTTCTTCGTTTGACATCCATATTTTGATACTTCATATATGTAACTTGTTTATAAGTAAACTAAATTCGACATTTCAAGCACGTGGCAACCCTCTTCAAAATAATTTCAAACTACTACTTTCTGAAACCCCTTTCGTTTGGCACCCATATGGTGATATATATTTCTCGCACCTATTATGATTTTTTAAACAGGTGGCAGCCTTTCTATAGGTAAGCTAAGAAACAAAGCTTTTCAAACCCATTTTTTTAAATGTAGCAACTCTTTTCGAAAAAGTAAAACTAAGACTTTTAATTTGACACCTCATTTCGGAAGATCGAATGAAAGGCGCGGAAATGATGGCATTGATTATTAAATAATTTGAGTTTAATAGTTCAACAGGTGGCAGCTCTTTTCGCAAAACTAAAACCAGTTTGCGCCTCTACAGACCAAGCGCTTTAATTTGATAAAAAATCCACATACATACATACATATGTATAGATTATATATAGATTCTTAGTTAATGAACTGGTACTTTTACTGCCGGGTTTGTGAATATGTTTTCAACAACGACTAAATAAAATGTAGATTGAACACCTACACACATTTATTTTGCAGTGCTTATAACACATACATACATATATACATACATATGCATGTTCATATTTATATACATATACATGCATATATGGGTCAATCCTTGCCAAATCGAAGAATGATTGGAATCGACCATTTTTGATTTGGATAAATTTTTGACCAGAACGACGTTCAAAATTTTAAAATATTCCACATTTTGCAAGCTATGTATTAAAAAAAAAAGTTTGCTTTAAACAAAAATTGTATGAATAACTTTATCTAGAGTTTGCAAAAAGAAGTTTTTTCAAAGTTCAAAAATGGATATCTTTAAAAAAACACCTTGAAAATTGCGGGATCCTTTAAGATCAGTTAAGAGGTTTTGTATAAACAAAATTTAGCCAAGAATTTTTCTTAGTTTTTGTTTCTACGATTCTGCAGTTTTTTTATTTTTCGAATTTTTTTATATTAATTAAGGGCTAACCTTTCACATTTAAAACGAGACGAGAACAATTTTTGTAACTATAATAGTGTTTGAGATATTCAAAAAATATTCTTGCAAAGTACCAGAAACTCAGAATTTTGCATTACTCTAAAAAAAAATTTTAATTTGTTTGCTTTGGCAGAACTTTGTTACATGATAAAAGAAAATTTCTGACTAAAAGTCATCTAAATCAAAAATGGTCAATTCCAAACATTGGTCGATGTAACATGGATTGACCCATATATACATATGTATGTATGCATGCATGAACTTCCTGCATATTTTACTAAATAAATGCATAGTATGCATGCAATAAGGTGGTTTTGGTTTGGGGAGAAGGAAAGTCGGAAATCTGCATGTAATAAAATTCATTTGAGCGACAAAATATGGCTCGCTATAAATTTTTTAAAATATTTAGAAGATGTGTACAACATTGTAACGACTTCATATCAGTGATGGGAAAATTAGAAACAACTGTCAAATTTGCAGGCTTTCTTTAACCCCTTGTCGTCCGACGGTACTCTCCAGTACCATCATTATTTTTGTTCTTTTAAACAGAATGGGTGAATTTTTTCTACCATGCAGACCAACGGTACTCCAGAGTACAAAATAACAAGCATATTTAACGGCACTTTTTGTCACATATTTTCTATTTTTTCTTTGCATGCTCATTTCAAGTTGGAGTTTACTATAGTGCAGTCGCGAGTTAATAGTGGCGTCTTTTTTTCATTATTTCTAGCAAAGTTTTGAATATTTTTCTACAAAATAAAAAGAAAATATAAGCTTGGTGATTTATTTTTCTATAACTGACGAAAAAACTATCTAGCTCTTGTTTGTTTGTCAGTGATAACTGATTTTCCATTGGAGACTTGTAAGTACCGTTGGGCTCTGCTGGCCCTTGTAGTATTCTCAAATGTAATATGTATATGTATATATGCAATTATATATAGTTTTTAGTTAATCATGTCTGGAGTTTACGGCAGATTTTGAGAGAAAATGAAATTGCTGCAATTTTGGAAGAAATTCCACTCCACAATGGCCAAAACACTGATATTGAGAGTGAGGATGAAGATGAACAAGTGATCCTTTCAAAAGACAGTGAGGATGACATTTTTAATGAGATTCTAAATCAAATCCAGGCAGAAAAAACTGCCGAGGCAAATATATTACTGGAAGATCCCCAAAACGGAGTTCTTGAAGAACCATTGCGAAAATGGAGAAAAGTTGAGAAAATAACAGAGGTTTCACAATTTGACTCACCAGAGGGAACAGTAGTTGGTTATTTTGAAGATATAGATACTCCAACAAAATTTTTCTTGTCATTCATTGAAACTATTGTTGAGGGAATCATATTTCATTCAAATTTATATGCCGTGCAAAAAGACAAAACCCTAAATCTTAAAAAAAAATGAATTCTATGCATTTATCGGCATCAACTTCTTTATGGGTTACCATCAACTTCCAAGTTGGCGACATTATTGGAGTACGAGTGAAGATTTGGCTGCACCCGTAGTTTCCAAAACTATGTCCCGAAATAGATTTGACTCAATATTACGATTTTTGCATGTAAATGATAACTCTAAAATCCCAGAAAACAACAAAGACCGACTATTCAAAATTCGTCCAATAATCGACGCTCTGAACCAACGATTTCAACAGGTATATCATGGAACAAAAGAACTATCAGTTGACGAATCTATGATTGTTTTTAAGGGTAGAAGCGCCATCAAACAATATTGCCCAATGAAGCCAATTAAACGCGGCTATAAGTTATGGTGTTTGGCGGATCAACATGGATATATTAAAAAGTTCTCAATATACCAAGGAAAAGATGAAACTGTTGAAGAAAAGTACGAAGGGTTTGGTCTCGGGGAGAGAGTGGTTTTGTCTTTAACAGAACTAGAGTGGGGAAAGAAAAAGTACGTGTACTTCGATAACTATTTTACATCTGTTAGGCTCCTAGAATTTCTCCAAGCACAAAAGGTTTTTGCATGTGGAACAATAAGAGCAAATCGGAAAGGACTTCCATCAAACATGAAACCAGACAAAAAAATGAAAAGAGGCGAGTTTGATTCACGAACCACAATGAACGGTGTAATTGTTTTTAAATGGATAGATAACAACCCAATATTATTGGCATCTAATTTTCATGGCACTGAGCAAACTTCAGTTCAGAGAAGAGATCGGAAAGGGAAAGAAATACAGGTTAAATGTCCAACTGCAATTAAAGATTACAACTCTTTCATGGGTGGAGTAGACCATGCTGATCAGTTAAGAAGTGCCTACGGGATAGACAGACGATCTAAAAAATGGTGGCATAGATTGTTTTGGGGGCTTCTAGAAATAACGTTCATTAATTCTTACATCGCGTACTGTCAAACTCACGAAAAAATTACTCTGCTAGAATACAGACGGGCCGTGGCCCAAGGCTTAATGACTCAAAAAGATGTTGTTGCCAATAAACGAAGTTTGAGTCTTCCCGTAGCACCATCATGCAAAAAACGACGTGGTAAGAGTGAGTCAGTGGCAAAAGATGTCCGATTAGGTAATTTGGGAGTACATTGGCCTATATTTGTTGAAAGCCGAGGAAGATGTGAAATGTGTAGCATAAACAAAGTTCAGTCAAAACCACATTCGAAATGCCAACACTGCGGCATATTTTTATGCTGCAATGAAAAAAAAAACTGTTTCGCCGAATACCATGGAATTGAAGTATAAAAATTGTATTCTTGAAACCCGACGGTACTGCAAAGTACCATATCCTTTTCTTATACTAAGATGTCCTTGAAATTTATGATTTTTTTTATTGATTAAATATTTTTATGCAAACTTTTTAAGCTTCAACTTTTTTTTCATGTGAGGGGATTTTAAAAAAATACTTAAAAAAAACTAAATTTTTGGAGGTATTTTCAATTCGGTCCAGCAGAAATCTTAATATTTTTCCGAAATATTTTGGTGAAAGTCTTAAAACGTAATATTTACGGTAAAAAAGTACAATTTTTTTTGGTGTGATGCAGTCTAATGTACATACATATGTATGAATGCAGGTATATAAATATGTACTTTAAAAATGTCTGCAAAAAATAACAGCCTGCAATAATAAAAATGTGTATGTATGTATTAATCTAATTCAGTATATTCAACATTTGCATTTTCTTTCTATATTTCCACTAAATTTTTTTGGGGGTGTCTAGGATTTTCCAGTTACTTTTGGGATAATTTTTTGGTATTTTTGGAATTTTCAGGGATGCTTTGGGAGTTATTTGTTTTTCGGGAGTAATCCAAATTTTATTTTTTTATTTTCGGCATTTGATACTTATTGTCCAAAAAAATATGCTCGTTTTTTTTTGTATTTTAAACCTTTACATTTGATTATAAGCAGAAATAACTAGTAATTTTACGTTTTTCGATATTTAAGAATTTTTGACATTTTTGAGAGCTTTTTGGGATTTCCTACGAGGATTTTCCAGGGATTTTATTTACATTGTTTAAGAGATTTCAAGATTTCCGTTGTTTTTTATACTAGTTATTCGGGAGTTTTTTCAAGAAATTGTTTGTGGTCTTTCTCGGACTTGCTGACATTTTAATGTATTTCTAAAATATTTGCAAGTGTTTTAGGAATTTTGGGTTTCGATACTTTTTCGTTGCGTTTTCCATTAATGACTATGTTAGAGGCCAACGTCTGCCAAGTCTACTGGTTACACCGTGCGGCAGTAAATTTTACACACAAAAAAAACTAAGTATAAAAAGTGAGTATATCGATTCTTTCGTGCGTTTTGAAATTTTTGTCGCACGGTGTTATATTAGAAAAACCTAAGTGATTCGTTTATGCTTTTTTGGCTTATTGAACCTATTTTGAGAAGACTAGGTATTTTTGAACTGTGCAGGAGTTTTTTGATTTATTTTTAGATTTTATTGAGACAGCTTTGGATTTTTTTCAGAGTTCGTAAGAAATTTTTCTCGGTAAATTTCAGCATTTGCTAAAGGAGTTTTCGATATTTTTTACGGCTTTTGGAATTTGAGAATTTTCCGGCCTTACTGCGCTAATTCGTTTCTTATGGGAGTTATTTTTTTTTCAATTTTTCGGAATTATCAAGGAATTCATAGGGAATTTTTAAGTTTTCAATTTTCAGTTTATTTTTGATACGCTTTTGATACATTTTCGGCATTTTTATGGGATTTGCTTATTGTTTCAGAAATTTTTGAGGATTTTTCGAAAATTTCAGATTCTGTGATTTATAAGTAAGCAGAATATGTTTTGCACCGGCTTTGTATGTATTCAATGTCATTTGTGATACTCTTAGGGCCGTTTTTACCATCTCTGAGAAACTGGTCCTTAAAGTTTTCATCGCTTCGTTGTGGATTATGAAATTACCGTGACTTAAATTTTAATCTTTACTCATATATTAGAAGATTGGCTGGCTAACTTGGATTTTTCCATTGCTATATATAGAAATGTATATACCTATGTACATATGTATGTACGAACGTTTTCACGTAAAGTATTTACCGCAAAGCTTTGTTACTAATTGCAAACTATTGTCGTGAGCGCTCTTTAGTTCCACTTCAAGTAGGGGATTAGAAGAATTTTTTTGGTGCGGTGCATAAATATTCTCTAATAGCGCTCCGAGTTATGCTACATTTTCTACGCAATAAGTGACATCTATGTATATGTACATATGTATGTTTTGTAGGAGTATTTCTGCAGAATTTTATCAAAAATTTCCGCTGCTCTAAACATCAAAGTCATTAGGTAGCAATGTGCTCACAACACGAAATGTTTCTGGCGAACCTGTATGGCTAAAAGCCTGATTATGGCAACTTAACTTAACTTAATGGAACGTAGAACTGAAGGATTCATATAAAAAATATTTGGTTTTTTTCCAAATGCACCTAAAAGTGTGGGTCTATACCGAATTTTCTTTCAAATTAACCCCTTGTTGCCCAAGCCCAGAAAAACATTAGTTTTCGTATTAATTTTTGTATATTATAATTCATATGCATGTTTTATTAATAAAAATTTTTAACGGAATCATAATGATGAGATTTTTGAAGCTGTTTTTAAACTTTTTTCAAAGATTGGCTTAAGAAAAACTTGAATAACTGTGCCAAAACTTTACCGATTTCGAAATGTATTTTCTCGCTCTTTTTATTGTTTGCAAATAAATGGTATCTAATATGAACGAGCATCATTCCAAGATGAATTAAGATGTCTTGAGAAAAAATAATAATTGAGACGTGAATGGGTTACTTTGTAAAGAAGTAAAAGGGGTGAGAAACTCCATATTTGGAGGTATTTTCAAATTAATACAGCTCACGTTAATCTTAATAATGTTCAGAAATATTTCGGAGCAAGTCTTAAAATGTAATCGATTTTGTAATCCCACAACTTTTTTTTTGGTGATGCAGTCTAATGTACATTCAACATGCATACATGCATATGCACGTGCGAACATGCATCTAATCTATAGATTTTTTTTTTGCTCAACCCCTAGGTTTAATCAACAGTGGTTACATACGCATTGAGGACCAAATGGTGGACATATCGTCGAATAAACCTATACAGGTAATTACAAAATGAAAATGTAATAATTTTTTATATACATAAGTAAATTTATTTTCATTTTGATACATACATAAGTACAAATTAAACTGACAGAAATGAGCTTACATAGTTTTTTTTTTAACTTTCCTCAAAATTAGGAGTAAAATTCTGCAACACCCATTCTTATCTGCTCTTTGATATGAAATGAGAGAAAATGAGAATTTGTGTGTGAGTTTGAATTTTTAATTTTAAAATTATATAACTTGAAAACGTCAGACAGCCTCTCAATGGTTTTGCCTTGTAATGTTTTTATAATGGCTCGATTCAATGACCATCCAACGATACTACATTTTTGTAATTATTTAGAGTAAGAAACAGTGAACTTATTAATAATTTCGCTGACCTAACTTCACCGTTTTATCAATATTTGCCACGCTCATAAATATTAAGAACAAAAAATTTATTATTATTAAGCCCATTCTGCCAGTTTCAGTATGAAATTAGGCTGTATATACACATATGTGGGTACATTACATAAATAAATACATACATAAAATTAATTAAGAATAAAAAAATTAAATAAGAAAAAAAAAGCAACCAGGTGATGTGTCAGTACCCCAGATGGGACTCGAACCCACAATCCCCGGCTTAGGAGGCCGGTGCCTTATCCATTGGGCCACTGGGGCGTTCGTCAACACGATGGCAAAGTACATACAACAAACCAATGCTAACAGAACGGCTCACATGAGAATTACAGTGCTAGCGAAGAACACGAAAGAAAATCGACTGTACATAAATAGCTATATGCATTTATATGAGTCAGCGCTTTATATACATACGCTTCATTTCAACAGAACAGCGAGAACTAAATACCTATGTATGTATGTATGTAATAATGAAAAGCAGCTGCTGATAAACAAGCCAAAAACGTTCACCGCACAACAGACAGACAATAGCAATAGTAGCTGACGACATGACGCGCTCTATGCTAAGGCAAAGTAGAACCCGCTTTTATTGATTTACCAACGAACAAACTTATGTACATATATGCGAGTGAGTAAATGCATACACATCAGCCGTAGGCGGGTAGCGAACAACGAACGTCTGCATAGCGTACGCTTCTCGTCGAATCTACCTTTGTTACCTAGCAAGCAATTGTACGTACATTAGGGATGTTGATTTTTTCGCTTTTTACGATCCCGGAATTTTCGGGATGTCGTTATCACAATCCCGGGATCTCGGAATTTAGATATTCGTTACTTTCCAATAGGTAACTTAAATTGAAAAAATTGCTTCTTTATTGTTTGCGAAGCTCCCTACCATAAAATAAATAATAAATAAATGGGTTTGAAACCTACTTTTTTTATTTTAGATGACGTTTTTATTTCTTCCCTCTGACGTTAGGATTTATTTTGAAAGACTGTAATTTCGAAGATAAGATTAATTCAAAAAATTATTTTAAAAATTCAGTGCAACGTAGAAGAAAAATATGGGTACCAGATGAAAAAAGAACTTTCTTTAGAAAAAAAATAATAATAAATAAAATAATAATAAAAAATAGGTAATTTTTTAAGCTTATAAAGTTAGAAGCACGAAATTCGAGGATGTTATCGATTTTATTTAAGTTCTTAACATATAATTTTTTCAAAAACTAATATAGCGAAATTTCAAGGGTAAAATTTGTAAAAGGACATTTTCAATACTTGCCAGTCCTAATGCTCAAAAAACTTAATTTTTTTAAATTCCACAGATTTTTTTTTTTTAATTTGATACCCGTACTTCTCTAAGCACATTTCACTGAATTTTTTAAATCATTTTTGAATTACTGAAGAGTGAAAAACTAAAAACGCAATTTTACTATATTAAGCCCATGGTTTCGCGAATATATTGATTTTTTGTGTGTAAAATTTGGTATCGCACGGTGTTACATGTATAATGAGCTAAACATTTATAAAAAAATATTAACTATTAAATAAAACAGAAATATAGCCAATACTGGTCAAGAAAAGGAGTTTCGATTATTGCCATCAGTGCGAATTACAAATCCCGAAAATTCCGGGATTATTTGCCAAATATACCAGGATTTTCGGGACCTAAAAATGGCCGGAATCCCGGGATTAAAATTCTTAATGTACATATATGTATATGTATACACATAATTAAATATATTGCACGTATACATGCCGGCACACAAATTCATATCTACATACATAAAGTGTATAACAGAGTGTGCTCTAAGTATATAGTACCGAGTTAGCAGCACCCGCGTACGGGAAGCAGCTTGCTTGGCAAGCAATGGCTAGCATTACAGAATGCGAAATCACACAGAATGGAAATACAGGGTGGTCCAAATAACACCTATCATCCATAGTTCATAGGTCCATAGTTTGCCTAGCAGTGTGCGTAGTCGCTTCATCTTGTTGGAACCACAAATTAAGATGCTGCTCTGCTGTTGGCCGCAAAAAGTTGTCAATAATTGTTCTGTAAGAAGCTCCGGAAATCGTTTCTGGCGTTTCATCCTCATTCTCGAAGAAATATGGGCCGATAACTTTTTCGACCATAACACCGCAAAAGTTGTGTGGTGTATGGCCCTTGGATTTGCAGAGCCCCCCAATCTACAGTTTTGCTTGTTGAAGCGCTTCATCCGACATCAAAACATTACCTCAAAAATCAATTTGAGTGGCTAATTGTGTAAAACGAATAGCGTATTGTAGTCGTTGTTGGTGGTCTTGCTGTAAGTATATATTAAGATTTGCCAAGTGATTAACTATAACATGCAGAAAGAAAATAACAATATTAAAAAAAAGAAGTTATACGTGTTTAACATTGGTAAGTCTTACTTGGCCCATCCTGTATATACTCTGTTGAAACTAAAACAACAAAGCAAAGTTCAGGTAAACATGAGAGTATTAAAATTTATAAAGGGTTATCCGTTTTGCGTTTTCTATATTTGATATATTTACATGCATATGTACATATGTATGTATAAGTATTTTAATTGAAATGATTTGAATTTTGCCATAGGTACATTTGTATGTACATACTGAACGGTATCTTGGTCATAAATTGACGAATGATGGGTTTTCAAATACTCCAGAGTTCGATTTTTATTCGCATAAACACGTTCTTCGCATGTGATATTTGGTATGCGTTTGTGAAAAATATACCCATATTCGCTTGAATGGTTGCTTAAGTGGGATGGAGTGGCAAATGAAAAATACCCATCTTTCACTGATTCAGTATCTGCAAGTTTCTTTACAATTTCACCAATTGATTTGCTATTTGGACGATTATGTGCTCCATAAACTCATCTTAAAGCGTACTCGTAATAGTAGGTTTTAATAGTTTTAATGCAATCCATTTTTAGAAATGCTAGACAGCGTTCTAGTTTCGAAACCACCAAATGGATCAGGCTGTACACATTTACATAACTGCGGTCGGATGTTGAATATTGGGGTTGTAATAATACGAGTAAGTTGGTAGCCGATAAGTCTACCGGAATTGTGAACACGATGGTGTTTGCCATTCACAAATACAAGTGGAAATACATAGTACCTATCCCAGCTAGCAAAAAATACGAAAATGGATCCGAAAAGGATTTACAAGGATTCCATTTTCGGATACTTTGACGTTCCGTTTGCCCACTAAAGTGTTCGACAGAAACGTATGTATGTCTGTACATAAAATAAATGATTGGAAACAGATACGGTTTTGGCTGTTTTTTTTTTTAAGCTTTCTGCTGGAATTTTTTGTTGAATATGCTTTTCTTCTGCACTTCACAGATGATCTTTCATACTTTGGGAAAAAATTACGACTTTAATTGAAATTTTTACTAGCCGTGGAATTCGATCCCACTCCTCTCGGCTCGCTTATTCCGCGATACTGCTGTCTAGCAGGGTGCAACTTTGAACTTGCCGTCAGTCAATGCGACCCTGATTCGCCGCTGTGCGAAGACTATGATTATCATTGTTAGGATAACTGCAACTAATCATCGTTTAGGTAGCCAAGATTTCGTTAGATTTACCTACATACATATCTAAAAAATTATGTATGTATGGTGTATAGTTTTGACAAAAAGATTGAAATATATAGGGTCGCACATAATTTTTAGCTAAAAGCAGATAGGTACATGCATATGTTTGTATGTATGTACCACTTTACAGCTGTAAAAAACTTATGATTGTTCTACGATTTTCGTAAGTAACAGCTGTTCCCAACTAGGGTATCAAATTGAGTTCCACTTATTATGTACACACACTATTCGTACAGAAGTATGTAGAGGTACATATGTATGTCTGTTTTCGCTTTGCTATCGTTGCTGAGCGTTAGAATCAGTGATCGGACTTATACCACATTGTGGTAGATCTGCCACTTTTTTGAGCATCTACCACATCTCCCACAAAAGGTCTGAAATCTACAACATTTTCGCGTTTTTGAGTAGCTTTATTTTTGCTCGACATAATTTCCTTAATTTTAAGAGCAAAAACTTTCCAACACTAAACTCTAACAGAATTAATAGCGAAAATGTTAAAAAACGGCGATTTTTGTGATAGTATTAGCGTTGTTTACTTTTGCTTGAGAATTGTCAAAATCGGCAAATCCCAAGTATCGGTTTCTGGAACGTGCCACATTTGTTCGTTACATCGTGATGTGATAAAAAGAAAAGGTGGCAGCCCTCCGCAAGGTTGCAGAAATCTTTCAAAATATGTTCGAAAAATATCATGATATGGAAGGAACTGCTTGCTTTAAAAAATTGCCAAAACTCAACGCAATTTTTAGCAACTTCAATCTTGCACTTTATTATACTAAAATTAATTTTTTTTGATTATAATTAAAATGTTTGCAATTTAGGTGAAACCTTACAGAATTTTGTTAATTTTTGTACAAAGTTTGATCCAAAACCTGAGATCTACCACATTTTTTTGAAATCTACCACATTTTTTCCCAGATTCTACCACACAAATTTTTTTGTAGTCCGATCACTGGTTATAAAACGCATTTAATTAGTTTTATTTTTATTTTGTTTCAAGTATTTTAGCTATTTTAAGATGCCAACAACAATCGGTAAACTGCTCGATGTGTGTTTCTTTGCTCTCTTTCGAGTGCGATGATCTAGCGTTTTTTCTATTTTAATATCTTTTATTTTTTTTAGTTTTATTTCCCCGATCGCTTTTGTTATTATCAGATTCTTTGTGTATTTCTTATTCGAATACTTGTTCATGAATGAGAAAAGAATTTTTGGCAGCCCCAGTGGCCCAATGGATAAGGCATCGGCCTCCTAAGCCGAGGATTGTGGGTTCGAGTCCCATCTGGGGTAAAGAGGAAGAATGAGTTTTTTTGTTTGAGGAATTTTGCTAAATAATCAATTAAAAACCTGAAAAAAATCGCGTGTTAATAAAGTGCGGCTGGTTGCAAGTGAAATTATTGAAATAATTAAAATAGACGATGAATGTGCATACATACATACATACATAGTATGTATCCACATATGTGGGAGAATGCATGTAAGAGCTCTTACCCTGCAGTGAAAAGCCAAACCAGTTAGGAATAATACATGTTCATTAACTAGTATGTGCCTACCAGTCCGACCCTTTCGAAGAACTTAGACGTTCAGCGACATCTGCCTTTGAATTGCCATAGCCAAAAATAAAACGCAATTAATTGCTTTTCTTACAAATGTCGGCTGTGGCGTCATGTGAAGGCTACTGCTTTTGGTTCTCAGATCACAGGTTCGAAGCCGCTTGGAGAGGTGGTAAAGATTTTTATACCCGAGCGCACTTGTGCACAAGGGTATTATAACTTTGTTCACATAACGGTTGTTTGTAACAGGCAAAACGAATCGAGATAGATATAGACAAATGTATACATAAATGATCAGAATGAAAAGAGAAATCGATTAAGCGGTGACTGTCTGTCCGTCCGTCCGTCCGTCCGTCCGTCCGTCCGTCCGTCCGTCCGTCCGTCCGTCCGTCCGTCTGTGCACACGATAACTCGAGTAAAAATTGAGATATCTTAACGAAACTTGGTACGTGGACTTCTTTTGGGCATGGGACGGATGGTATTGAAAATGGGCGAAATCGGACAATAACCACGCCTACCTCCCATATAACGGTAATTTTCAGAAATACGAAAAGTGCGATATTTTAGTAACTACTGAAGATAATTCACTCAAAATTGATATTTACAATGAGTTTTAGACGAAAAATAAGAATATTAAAAAATTTTGGCAAATGGGCGTAGCCACGCCTACTTATGGTTACATGCGTATATCTTGGTAACCGCTGCACCAATTTCTTCCAAACTTGGCACAGTTCTTGATCCTGCTACAACATATTTAATGGCCGAAAATTTTTAAAATCGGACAATAACCACGCCCACATCCCATATAACGGTAATTTAGAAAAAATACGAAATCCTCGATAAATCAGTAAATATTAAAGCTAATTTATTCAAAATTGATGGTTGCAACAATTTTTTACCAAGAAATACGCTTATGATAAAATTTTGGAAAATGGGCGTGGCACCGCCCACTTATGATCACATATATGTATCTCGCTAACCGTTCTAGCAATTTGAACCAAACTCGGTATGATTATTGTGCTTGCCACATAAAAGCAAAGCGTTGAAAATTATTGAAATCGGACTAAATTACGACCGCTTTTAATATAACGGTATATTTCAGTAATGCTTGAAACTTCAATATTTCGAAATTTAAGGACGCTAATTTACTTAAAATTTATACACCCCGGCTTATCGTGTAGCGGTAGTTTTCGGAAAGGTGGAAAACATATATTTAATAATTGCGCCGGGTATTTAATGTTCGGCTCCGCCCGAACTTAGACTTTCTTACTTGTTAAAGTTAAATCCAATGTACATAAGTTAAATATAAATATCAAATTTGAAAATATAATTGAATTACAGAAAAAACTTCCAAATGTCAAGAAATGCTTTTTGTGCCATAAAAAAAAAAGAAATTAAAAAAATATTTTTTCTTCAATTAAATTTAGAAATTACAATAAAAACCCTAAATAAAAAAATGAACTACAGTAAGAAAAATAAAATTTAATTAAAAAATTTTCCCTGCGCCAGTATTTGAACCCGGGACCTCAGGCATACCACGCGAGTGCTCTGCTCTGTCGGCCATTGCGACTATTGGAGCGCCGCGAGCAAAAAGGCATACTTATCATTTTCACGGAGGATGAATTGGCAAACTATCTCATCAACTTCTATAATGCTACTACTATTTCTACTAGTAGATGCTGATGCATAGCCTGACAATTGACATCTCGTAGGACATCGCAATGTTAAAATTACCAGTCGCTAACATTGAAAAAGGATAGAACGTGAACTATTTGGGCTGAAACGCAAACTGGTAGAATTCTAGTTCACAACTAGTAGCTTTCCCTGCAAAGAGTGAGTGCCCATACATAGTATGTACATATATGTATGTATGTATTCATTAAGAATTATTATTCTTAGTACCTTATTAATTAGTAGTTCACTAAAAATCTATGCAGGTGCGTATGTATGTATGTACATTAGGGTGGTCCAAAAATCCATTGGGGTGGAGGGGGAGTAAAGTCAAATTTTTAATGCACTTATGTTGTTCTAAATCGAAAAATATATCCCTGTTTTTTTATTTCGAAAAAAATATCTACAGGTCGCTCAAAGTGCTCAAATTTTTCCATGTATCTTATATGGGGGAAAACCCATTTTTCGTGGAAATGGCACAGAATTCTTGAAAATTAATATATATATTCAGGAGACTTCCAGTAATAATACCCAACTGTTTATTTTACCATTTTCTAACACCAGCGATTTTTTATGACACCATTGCATATTTTGGGATTTTTAGGAGACTTATAAAATTTTTATACCAGAGCGCACTTGTGCACAAGGGTATATTAATTTTGTTCACATAACGGTTGTTTTTAACAGCCAAAACGAATCGAGATAGATATAGACAAATGTATACATAAATGATCAGGATGAAAAAAGAAATCGATTAAGCCATGTCTGTCTGTCCGTCCGTCTGTCCGTCTGTCCGTCTGTCCGTCTGTCCGTGTACACGATAACTCGAGCAAAAATTGAGATATCTCAACGAAATTTGGTATGTAGGTTTCCCTTAATCCAAGGTAGGTTGGTATTGAAAATGGGCGAAATCGGACTTTAACCACGCCCACTTCCCATATAACGGTAATTTCCAGAAATACTAAAACTGCGATATTTTAGTAACTACTGAAAATAATTCACTCAAAATTGATATTTACAATAATTTTTAGACGAAAAATAAGAACATTATAAATTTTTGGAAAATGGGCGTAGCACTTATGGTTACATGTGTATACCTTGGTAACCGCTGCATCAATTTCTTCCAAACTTGGCACAGTTGTTGGCCTTGGCACAGTATAAAAAATCGCCGAAACTTTTTAAAATCGGACAATAACCACGCCCACATCCCATATAACGGTAATTTAGAGAAATACAAAATCTTCGATAAATCAGTAAATATTAAAGCTAACTTATTCAAAATTGATGCTCGCAACAATTCTTTACCAAGAAATACGTTTATGGTAAAATTTTGGAAAATGGGCGTGGCACCGCCCACTTATGGCCACATATATGTATATCGGTAACCGTTCTATAAATTTGTACCAAACTCGGTGTGGTAATTGTGCTTGCCACATATAAGCAAAACGTTGAAAATTATTGAAATCGACTAAAATTACGGCCGAAACTTCAATATTTCGAAATTGAAGGACGCTAATTTACTCAAAATTGATACACCCCGGCTTACCATCTAGCGGTAGGTTTCGGAAAGGTGAAAAAACATATATTTAATACTTGCGCCGGGAATTTAATGTTCGTCTCCGCCCGAACTTAGACTTTCTTACTTGTTTAATATTAAAAAATTACTAAATAAGCCTTTGAGCATTATTATTGAAAGTCTCCTAAAGATGAACAAAGTTTTCGGATCGAAAAAA
>NW_023458556.1:13489529-13491927 GCF_013731165.1 Rhagoletis pomonella | reverse complement strand
TAGGAGGCCGGTGCCTTATCCATTGGGCCACTGGGGCGTTCGTCAACGTGCTGGCAAAGTACATACAACAAACCAATGCTAACAGAACGGCACACATGAGAATTACAGTGGCTAGCGAGAACACGAAAGAAAATCGACTGTAAATAGCTATGTGCATTTATATGAGTCAGCGCTTATGTACATACGCTTCATTTCAACAGAACAGCGAAAACTAAATACCTATGTATGTATGTAATAATGAAAAGCAGCTGCTGATAAACAAGCCAAAAACGTTCACCGCACAACACGACAGACAATAGCAATAGTAGCTGACGACATGGCGCGCTATATTCTAAGGCAAAGCAGAACCCGCTTTTATTGATTTACCAACGAACAAACTTATGTACATATATGCGAGTGAGTAAATGCATTCACATCAGCCGTAGGCGGGTAGCGAACAACGAACGTCTGCATAGCGTACGCTTCTCGTCGAATCTACCTTCGTTACCTAGCAAGCAATTGTACGTACATTAGGGATGTTAATTTTTTCGCTTTTTACGATCCCGGAATTTTCAGGATGTCGTTATCACAATCCCGGGATCTCGGAATTTAGATATTCGTTACTTTCCAATAGGTAACTTAAATTGAAAAAATTGCTTCTTTATTGTTTGCGAAGCTCTCTACCATAAAATAGATAATAAATAAATGAGTTTGAAACCTACTTTTTTTATTTAAAATGACGTTTTTATTTCTTCTCTCTGACGTCAGGATTTATTTTGAAAGACTTTGTAATTTCGAAGATAAGATTAATTCCAAAAATTATTTTAAAAATTCAATGCAATGTAGAAGAAAAATATGGGTACCAGATGAAAAAAGAACTTTCTTTAGAAAAAAAAAAATAATAAATAAAATAATAATAAAAAATAGGTAATTTTTTAAGCTTATAAAGTTAGAAGCACGAAATTCGAGGATGTTATCGATTTTATTTAAGTTCTTAACATATAATTTTTTCAAAAACTAATATAGCGAAATTTCAAGGGTAAAATTTGTAAAAGGACATTTTCAATACTTGCCAGTCCTAATGCTCAAAAAACTTAATCTTTTTAAATTCCACAGATTTTTTTTTTAATTTGATACCCGTACTTCTCTAAGCACATTTCACTGAATTTTTTAAATCATTTTTGAATTACTGAAGACGGAAAAACTAAAAACGCAATTTTACTATATTTGGCCCATGGTTTCGCGAATATATTGATTTTTGTGTGTAAAATTTACTATCGCACGGTGTTATATGTATAATACAAAAATATTTCCTATTAAATAAAACAGAAATATAGCCAATACTGGTCAAGAAAATGAGTTTCGATTATTGACATCAGTGCAAATTACAAATCCCGAAAATCCCGGGATTATTTGGCAAAAATACCAGGATTTTCGGGACCTAAAAACGGCCGAGATCCCGGGATTAAAATTTTTAATGTACATATATGTATATGAATACACGTAATTAAATATATTGCACGTATACACACCGGCACACAAATTCATGCGTACATATATACATAAAGTGTATAACAGAGTGTGCTCTAAGTATATAGTACCGAGTTAGCAGGCACCCGCGTACGCGAAGCAGCTTGCTTGGCAAGCAATGGCTAGCATTACAGAATGGCAAATCAAAAAGAATGGAAATACAGGGTGGGTCATAGTTTGCCTAGCAGTGTGCGTAGTCGCTTCATCTTGTTGGAACCACATATAAGGATACTGCTCTGCTGTTGGCCGCAAAAAGTTGTCAATAATTGTTCTTTAAGAAGCCTTTCATCCTCGTTCTCGAAGAAATATGGGCCGATAACTTTTTCGGCCATAACACCGCAAAAGTTGTGTGGTGTGTTGCCCTTGGGTTTGCAGAGCCCCCCAATCTACAGTTTTGCTTGTTAATGCGCCTCATCCGTCATCAAAACATTACTTCAAAAATCAATTTGTGTGGCTAATTGTGTAAAACGAATAGCGTATTGTAGTCGTTGTTGGTGGTCTTGCTGTAAGTATCCATTAAGATTTTCCAAGTGATTAACTATAACATGCAGAAAGAAAATAACAATATTAAAAAAAAGAAGTTATACGTGTTTAACATTGGTAAGTCTTACTTGGCCCATCCTGTACATACTCTGTTGAAACTAAAACAACAAAGCAAAGTTCAGGTAAACATGAGAGGAATAAAATTAATAAAGGGTTATCCGTTTTGCGTTTTCTATATTTGATATATTTACATGCATATGTGCATATGTATGTATAAGTATTTTAATTGAAATGATTTGAATTTTGCCATAGGTACATTTGTATGTACATACTGAACGGTATCTTGGTCATAAATTGATGAATGATGGGTTTTCAAATACTCCAGAGTTCGATTTTTATTCGCATA
>NW_023458556.1:13487167-13489429 GCF_013731165.1 Rhagoletis pomonella | reverse complement strand
GACGGACGGACGGACGGACGGACGGACGGACGGACGGACGGACGGACAGACAGTCACCGCTTAATCGATTTCTCTTTTCATTCTGATCATTTATGTATACATTTGTCTATATCTATCTCGATTCGTTTTGCCTGTTACAAACAACCGTTATGTGAACAAAGTTATAATACCCTTGTGCACAAGTGCGCTCGGGTATAAAAATCTTTACCACCTCTCCAAGCGGCTTCGAACCTGTGATCTGAGAACCAAAAGCAGTAGCCTTCACATGACGCCACAGCCGACATTTGTAAGAAAAGCAATTAATTGCGTTTTATTTTTGGCTATGGCAATTCAAAGGCAGATGTCGCTGAACGTCTAAGTTCTTCGAAAGGGTCGGACTGGTAGGCACATACTAGTTAATGAACTTGTATTATTTCTAACTGGTTTGGCTTTTCACTGCAGGGTAAGAGCTCTTACATGCATTCTCCCACATATGTGGATACATACTATGTATGTATGTATGTATGTACATTCATCGTCTATTTTAATTATATCAATAATTTCACTTGCAACCAGCCGCACTTTATTAACACGCGATTTTTTTTCAGGTTTTTAATTGATTATTTAGCAAAATTCCTCAAACAAAAAAACTCATTCTTCTTCTTTACCCCAGATGGGACTCGAACCCACAATCCTCGGCTTAGGAGGCCGATGCCTTATCCATTGGGCCACTGGGGCTGCCAAAAATTCTTTTCTCATTCGTGAACAAGTATTCGAATAAGAAATACACAAAGAATGCTCGCTATAGAATCTGATAATAACAAAAGCGATCGGGGAAATAAAACTAAAAAGAAAAAATAAAAGATATTAAAATAGAAAAAAAAACGCTAGATCATCGCACTCGTAAGAGAGCAAAGAAACACACATCGAGCAGTTTACCGATTGTTGTTGGCATCTTAAAATAGCTCAAAATACTTGAAACAAAATAAAAATAAAACTAATTAAATGCGTATTCTAACGCTCAGCAACGATAGCAAAGCGAAAACAGACATACATACGTACATATGTACATACTTCTGTACGAATAGTGTGTGTAATAAATGGAACTCAATTTGATACCCTAGTTGGGAACAGCTGTTACTTACGAAAATCGTAGAACAATCACACATCTTTTACAGCTGTAAAGTGGTACATACATACAAACAGATGCATGTACTTATCTGCTTTTGAATATTTTAGCTAAAAAGTATGTGCCTCCGTATATATTTCGATCTTTTCGTCAAAACTATACACCATACACACATAAATTTTTAGATATGTATGTAGGTAAATCTAACGAAGTCTTGGCTACCTAAACGATGATTAGTTGCAGTTATCCTAACAATGATAATCATAGCCTTCGCACAGCGGCGAATCAGGGTCGCATTGACAGACGGCAAGTTCAAAGTTGCACCCTGCTAGACAGCAGTATCGCGGAATAAGCGAGCCGAGAGGAGTGGGATCGAATTCCACGGCTAGTAAAAATTTCAATTAAAGTCGTAATTTTTTCCCAAAGTATGAAAGATCATCTGTGAAGTGCAGAAGAAAAGCATATTCAACGAAAAATTCGAGCAGAAAGTTTTCAAAAAAAAAAAACAGCCAAAAATGTATCTGTTTCACAACCATTTTCGGTACTTTTGTGTACATACATATGTTTCAGCCGCATGTTTTAGTGGGCAAACGGAACGTCAAAGTATCCGAAAATGGAATCTGTAAATCCTTTGCGGATCCATTTTCGTATTTTATGCTAGCTGGGATAGGTACTATGTACTTCCACTTGTATTTGTGAATGGCAAACACCATCGTGTTCACAATTCCGGTAGACTTATCGGCTACCAAGTTACTCGCATTATTACAACCCCAATATTCAACATCCGACCGCAGTTATGTAAATGTGTACAGCCTGATCCATTTGGTGGTTTCGAAACTAGAACGCTGTCTAGCATTTCTGAAAATGGATTGCATTAGAACTATTAAAACCTACTATTACGAGTACGCTTTAAGATGAGTTTATGGAGCACATAATCGTCCAAATAGCAAATCAATTGGTGAAATTGTAAAGAAACTTGCAGATACTGAATCAGTGAAAGATGGGTATTTTTCATTTGCCACTCCATCCCACTTAAGCAACCATTCAAGCGAATATGGGTATATTTTTCACAAACGCATACCAAATATCACATGCGAAGAACGTGTTTATGCGAATAAAAATCGAACTCTGGAGTATTTGAAAACCCATCATTC
>NW_023458556.1:13482370-13487067 GCF_013731165.1 Rhagoletis pomonella | reverse complement strand
AAATTTTTGAAAAATGGGCGTAGCCACGCCCACTTATGGTTACATGTATATCTTGGCAACCGCTGTACCGATTTCTTCCCAGCTTGGCACAGTTGTTGCCCTTGGTACAGCATATCAAAGGGCCGAAAATTTTTAAAATCGTACAATAACCACGCCCACATTCCATATAAGGGTAATTTAGAGAAATACGAATTCTTAGATAAATCAGTAAATATTAAAGCTAATTTATTCAAAATTGACACTTGCAACAATTCCTTACCAAGAAATACGTTTATGATAAAATGGGCGTGGCACCGCCCACTTATGGTCACATATATGTATCTCGGTAACCGTTCTACCAATGTGCACCAAACTCGGTGTGGTTATTGTGCATGCCACATTAAAGCAAAGCGTTGAAAATTATTGAAATCGGCCTAAAATTACGGCCGCTTTTCATATAACAATAAATTTCAGAAATGCTTGAAATTTCAATATTTCGAAATTTAAGGACGCTAACTTACTCAAAATTGATACACCCCGGCTTACCATGTAGCGGTAGCTTGCGGAAAGGTGAAAAACATAATAATACTTGCGCCGGGTATTTGATGTTCGGCTCCGCCCGAACTTAGACTTTCTTACTTGTTTTTATTTAAACCTTTACATTTGATTATAAACAGAAATAACTAGTAATTTTACATTTTTCGATATTTGAGAATTTTTGATATTTTTGAGAGCTTTTTGGGATTTCCTACGAGGATTTTCCAGGGATTTTATTTAGATTGTTTAAGAGTTTTCTAGATTTCCGTTGTTTTTTACACTAGTTATTCGGGAGTTTTTTCCAAAAATTGTTTGTGGTCTTTCTCGCACTTGCTGACATTTTAATGAATTTCTAAAATATTTGCAAGTGTTTTAGGGATTTTACAAGAGTTTTAGGGTTTCGATACGTTTTTCGTTGCTTTTTCCATTAATGACTATGTTAGAGGCCAACGTCTGCCAAGTCTACTGGTTACACCGTGCGGCAGTAAATTTTACACACAAAAAAAACTAAGTATAAAAAGTGAGTATATCGATTCTTTCGTGCGTTTTGAAATTTTTGTCGCACGGTGTTATATTAGAAAAACCTAAGTGATTCGTTTATGAATTTTTGGCCTACTGAAACTATTTTGAGAAGCCTAGGTATTTTTTTTTAACTGTGCAGGAGTTTTTTGATTTATTTTTAGATTTTATTGAGACAGCTCAAGATTTTTTTCACAGCTCGTAAGAAAATTTTCTCGGCACATTTCAGCATTTATTAAAGGACTTTTCGATATTTTTACGGCTTTTGGAATTTGATTTAAATATTTTGAGAATTTTCCGGCCTTACTGCGGTAATTCGTTTCTTATGGGAATTATTATTTTTTATTTTTTTCGGAATTATTAAGGAATTCATAGGGAATTTCTTTATTTTTCCATTTTTAGTTTATTTTTGATACGCCTTTGATACATTTTCGGCATTTTTATGGGATTGGCTTATTGTTCCAGAAATTGTTGAGGATTTTTCGAAAATTTCAGATTCTGGGATTTATAAGCAGAATATGTGTTGCACCGGCTTTGTATGTATTCAATGTCATTTGTGATACTCTTAGGGCCGTTTTCACCATCTCTGAGAAACTGGTCCTTAAAGTTTTCATCGCTTCGTTGTGAATTACGAAATTACCGTGACTTAAATTTTAATCTTTTCTCATATATTAGAAGCTTGGCTAACTTGGATTTTTCCATTGCTATATATAGAAATGTATATACCTATGTACATATGTATGTACGAACGTTTTCTCGTAAAGTATTTACCGCAAAGCTTTGTTACTAATTGCAAACTATTGTCGTGAGTGCACTTTAGTTCCACTTCTAGTAAGGGATTAGAAGAATTTTTAAGCTGCGGTGCATAAATATTCTCTAACAGCGCTCCAAGTTATGCTACATTTTCTACGCAATAAGTGACATCTATGCATATGTACATATGTATGTTTGTAGGAGTATTTCTGCAGAATTTTATCAAAAATTTCCGCTGCTCTAAACATCAAAGTCATTAGGTAGCAATGTGCTCACAACACGCAATGTTTCTGGCGAGCCTGTATGGCTAGAAGCCTGATTATGGCAACTTAACTTAACTTAATGGAACGTAGAACTGAAGGATTCATAAAAAAAATATTTGGTTTTTTTCCAAATGCACCTAAAAGTGTGGGTCTGTATCGAATTTTTTTCTCAAATTAAAGAAGGCCCGCAAATCTGACAATTGTTTCTAATTTCCCCATCACTGATATGAAGTCGTTACAAATTTTGTACACATCTGCTAAATATTTTTGAAAATTTATAGCGAAACATATTTTGTCGCTCAAATGAATTTTATTACATGCAGATTTCCGACTTTCCATCTCCTCAAAGCAAAACCACCTTATTGCATGCATACTATGCATTTTTTAGTAAAATATGCAGGAAGTTCATGCATGCATACATACATATGTATATATGGGTCAATCCATGTCACATCGACTAATGTTTGGAATTGACCATTTTTGATTTAGATGACTTTTAGTCAGAAATTTTCTTTTATCATGTAACAAAGTTCTGCCAAAGCAAACAAATTAAAATTTTTTTTTAGAGTAATGCAAAATTCTGAGTTTCTGGTACTTTGCAAGAATATTTTTTGAATATCTCAAACACTATTATAGTTACAAAAATTGTTCTCGTCTCGTTTTAAATGTGAAAGGTTAGCCCTTAATTAATATAAATAAATTCGAAAAATAAAAAATTTACAGAATTTTGAGATTCCAAAAATCGTAAAAGCAAAAACTAACAACAATTCTTGGCTAAATTTATTTTATACAATACCTCCGACTGATCTTAAAAGAACCCGAAATTTTCAAGGTTTTTTTTTTTAAGAAACATCAATTTTTGAAATCTGAAAAAACTTCTTTCTGCAAACTCTAGAGAAAGTTATTCATACAATTTTTGTTTAAAGCAAACTTTTTTTTTTAATACATAGCTTGCAAAATGTGGAATATTTTAAAATTTTGAACGTCGTTCTGGTCAAAAATTTATCCAAATCAAAAATGGTCGATTCCAATCATTCTTCGATTTGGCAAGGATTGACCCATATATGCATGTATATGTATATAAATATGAACATGCATATGTATGTATATATGTATGTATGTGTTATAAGCACTGCAAAATAAATGTGTGTAGGTGTTCAATCTACATTTTATTTAGTCGTTGTTGAAAACATATTCACAAACCCGGCAGTAAAAGTACCAGTTCATTAACTAAGAATCTATATATAATCTATACATATGTATGTATGTATGTGGATTTTTTATCAAATTAAAGCGCTTGGTCTGTAGAGGCGCAAACTGGTTTTAGTTTTGCGAAAAGAGCTGCCACCTGTTGAACTATTAAACTCAAATTATTTAATAATCAATGCCATCATTTCCGCGCCTTTCATTCGATCTTCCGAAATGAGGTGTCAAATTAAAAGTCTTAGTTTTACTTTTTCGAAAAGAGTTGCTACATTTAAAAAAATGGGTTTGAAAAGCTTTGTTTCTTAGCTTACCTATAGAAAGGCTGCCACCTGTTTAAAAAATCATAATAGGTGCGAGAAATATATATCACCATATGGGTGCCAAACGAAAGGGGTTTCAGAAAGTAGTAGTTTGAAATTATTTTGAAGAGGGTTGCCACGTGCTTGAAATGTCGAATTTAGTTTACTTATAAACAAGTTACATATATGAAGTATCAAAATATGGATGTCAAACGAAGAAGTGTTGGGAAATCATTAGTTTGAACGCTAAGAATATTTTTGAGGTGCTGGAAGAGGGTTGCCACCGGTTTAAAAAGTTAAATTCAAATTATTTAATAAGTTAAATAAATTAATAAAATATGGGTATCAATCGAATGGGACTAGAAAATTTTTTATTTCATAACAGTATTTAGCGGGGATGCCACATGTTTGAAAAATCAAGTTCCACTTAATTCATCAGTTAATTAAAATATGTCCAGCGAAGCAGAGTTAACAAGGATCGAGCTTGAAAATACTTTTGAAGAGGGCTGCCACCTGTTTGAAAGCGCTAAATCAATTAACTAATACAAAAAGTATATGAAATATAAAAATACCATAGTCATAGTCATAGAATGTTAAGAAGTCTTTAGTTTGAACACTTGGAATGTTTGAAGAGGGTTGCCACGTGTTTAAAAAATTACATTAAATTAAAAGATGGGTATCAATCGAAATGGGTTTGAAAAGGCTTTATTCCTGACCTTTATTTAGGAGGGTTGCCATTTGTTCACAATGTCAGACGAAAGACATTTAAGAAGATTTTAGTTTGAAAATACTTGTGAAAAGGAATTTCAAAAATGAAAGGTCAAATTAAAGACATTAGCCTATAGATAAGATAGTGTGATAAAGCTTTATTTTTTTGTAATTAAGAACTTTTTCATCGGTATAGAGTGGTTTTAAAATTAATGAAATTAAGAACGTGCACTCTGCGACTGCGCTTCACTGGCAGTCGGACCCCTTATAGCTCTAACTAACATTTGGAATATTTTTTAAGTTTTTAAAATTAAATTTTGGGCGTTTTAACGACATGCGGGTTCACTAGTTTAGTTTAATTTGAAAATGAAGCCCAAAGAGAACTAAATACAGTATATTTTGCTTAGCTGCACATCCTTCTTTGCACGAAAAA
>NW_023458556.1:13476686-13482270 GCF_013731165.1 Rhagoletis pomonella | reverse complement strand
ATATTAGTAAAGTCCGGGCAGGTTTGAATTGCCATAAAATTGTCGCACAGTGTTAACTTACAAACGATTTTCAACAACAGAATTGCCGTGTAATTTACTGATTACTAGGGTAGAGCTTTAGGGTGGTAGGAACTAAGAACTTGTGGATAAGTTCTGTTCTGATAATGTTCTGATAATGAACTGTTCATACTTTAAGATCCGACAGTATATGCTGAAGACATATGTATATGGTCGAATATCAAAAAAATAAAAAAAAATTTTCGAAAGAGTCATAAAAAATACTTTAGACTCAGGGGTGTACGGGGAGCTTTTTTGCGGTACTGTATTTACATACATATGTATGGACAATATACATATCAAATAAGTATAAGATATCTGAAAAGTGGCTAAAGTGTATGAATAGACTGCGGATTTTTATACAGAAAACGGAGGCTTAAAATATGTACCGCTTAACTCTAAACAAAATGTATACAAAATTATACACTTTGCTTATAGTTATGGGGTACATATTTCTAGGCTCCGTATTTTTCATAAGACTCCGCAGTCTACGTATGTATAAGGCAAGATTTACTGAGGGACAAAAATTGTACTCTTAATGACAAAGCTACTTGATGAATAGCCAAAATGAGCTAACGATCAAGTAAATAGTGAATAGAGGGAATGGGACATTCTTTTAAGTTCTCGCTGATGAATTCAACTCACTAAAATCAAATTTTTGTTACACCAAAACAGATTTGACTTGATGAAAATGCATACATACATGCATATGAATCGTATGATAGCCGTATTTTAATGCTTTAATATTAAATGGTAACCCTTATCTGACCGCTACCGGGTTTAATGCATAATTACGGATTTTAGAGCCGACAGCTTACAAACAGAAGTATTTAAGGGAAATTACTTAATATGCTAAAAGCACAAATTTTTTATTTATTTTTTTATATATTTCTCTCAACACGAGATTTGGTTATAGTTACCAATTATATTTCCCAGTTATATTTAATTGATGTAACTAAATAAACTCTGCTCTCAGTGTAGTATCTAGATTTAGCAAAACATTATTGTCTTCATTAAACTTTAATCCTTTTATTTATTTAAAGCCCAAGTAACTTACAGCGTCTGCGAAAGAAAACAAAGCCAACTAAGGAAGATACTAAATTTATCCAAGTATAAAAATACTGTATCGATTTACGATGAGATACAATTTGTTTCGTACCATGCTAACACACTTATGTAAGAACATACAGAGCTGATAAAAATGGCAATGCACAAAGGAGCAGCAAAGCCTGAAAGAGCAGCAAAAGGATATAGCAACACAAATGATACAAAAGTATTGAATCCTTGCGTGCACACATTGTGCTGACACATGATATGGTAGATATTTTATAAATATTTCTACAATAAATTTGATGCAACTACATATATTTGTACGCATTCACATTATGTAAATGTTTATACTCGTCGATATAAGAGCATTCAAATAGTCTCTACCCACATTCATTTGCAGTGTCTGACTTTAATCGGTTGAATGGTTAAGAAACCATTGCAAATACCACATATACCCAGAAAAAAAGTCTCTCAACACATAATTTGGTTATAGTTACATTATCTAGTTATCGTTACCAAATCATGTGTTGAGAGAAATATTTTTAGCCGACTCGTTTCTGGGTAAATGTACATATGTACATGTGACTTGGTGAATGAACCGAGTGAAGATTTTGTCGCACAGTGACAGACTTTTCAAATCTAGTTTACATAAAACTCTAAAAATGGGTTAAGTAATTTAAATGACTGCTAAGATTCGCATTTAGATGACTAATAGTTCATTTCAGCCAAGCCTTAACTGCACTTAACGTCTATTACAAAAAGGAGATTACAGCTCGAGGAGGGTAATTCCCCACCTACTAAGTAGAAGCAAACGAAAGGAAAAAAGCAAAAATTAAGAAATAAACCTTGCCGTTACCCTTATGTATGTTAATATTCTTGGAATTTAACTGAGCTCTTAACTGCGGTTGAGTCTCGTGACTAATATTTTAATTTTTTTTTTCATAAAGTGATGTGGGGAGTTGTAACTTGACGAAATCTATCATACTTATAAATTTTTATTACTTATGTCTTGTTGCATTTCAACGATGATGTTTGTTACGTCTTTTTGCATTTCAAGTGACGATATGTGCAATCGCTCTTTAGCAAAAAATTGGGTGGCGATCAAAAGCCATTTTTGGTATATTATTTGTTCGCTATTTTTGCTTAAAACTAATCGTAAAATTTGAATTTGCTACACGTTTTCTTCGAAACTCCGCCCTAATGTAAGTATATGTTTAAAAACAATTGAATCTTAATTGAGTGCAAAAAAAAATAAATAAAGTTTCGTAGTCATGTGCATTTGAAATAATTAAAACAAAAATGGTATACCTTGTCGGATTTGCGAAAGCAGTTGCAGTTGCGCTGGAAATATGGCTGCACAGACTATTTAAATAAATAATTCATAATTACTTAATTACGTTAAACATACTATATCACTTAACGTGGCGGTAGAGCAGTTTACTTTTCACCTGGAAGGGCACTTTCCTTCCGTTTTCGTTTAGTGCCTTAGAAGAGGTTAGGCATGCCGCGCGCTACCTGGAAGCTCAATGTACAGGCTTTCTTCTCAGAAGTAAGGATGGCGCTAAAGACACCCGACAAAGCATTAATTGTTGAGGAATAAAAAAAGGCCAAACTTGCTAATAGTTCGTCACCACTTAAATCAAATAAAAATATTTCGCCAGAATGGAGTTTGAAAATATCCTTATGCTGAACAAAGGAGAAATATCCTTAGGTATGGACCTTCTGACCCGCCACATCAGTATAGGCAGGCACTCGGAGAGACTCGGTGTGGTACCACTATCTACGAGCCTACACTTCGTACTTGCACACATGGGTTTGGTTAGCTAAGCTGGCTGGCCTTTTCGTGGCTTCGCAGGGTCATTAAGGTTCATAGCGATGCCAGAAAAATTACGGCCACATTAGACAGCTATTTAGTGAGCACCAGGAGCAATTTGGAAGAACATCACAATCCTCTTTGCCAACTGGATCACCTTAGACAGAAAGCTTGCTATTAGGAGACTAATCCGCAATCTGCTATGTGCAGGAAATCCTCGACACCTAATACTAGACACCTGCCTTTTGCGCCTTCCGGATGACGGACAGTTGGAGCTCTGCTTAATCGCTTTGAGGGAAATCGGCACTTCCTCTATCTGCATAGTTTCCGACAAAGCCCCTTCTTTGGCAAGCCTGTTGGTCTCCTCGCTGCCCGCGACACCGGCGTGCAACAGAGCAGTTCAGATGCACGTCAGTACCAGTATGTAGGTAGCAAATTGAGAGCTTATGGGATTTGCTGATACCGAGCACCGAGCAGACGACTGCTGCCCCTCCGCCTTTCTCTTTCTTGGTCTTGTCGTTGTAGACATTCAACGAGCCAGCACTCCTTATTGTCTCACGCCAGCCTTCGACCTCAATAGCGGACTTGAATACATATTTAGGGCATATCGTAGAATCTACGCACTCATGCATTAAAAATAGACTTTGCAATCTCTACCGTTCCGTAAACAAATGTTCAAAAAATCTTCGCAGTCTTTGAAATACTCGACATCTGAAAAATTCAAATCATTCGAATTACATTTTTGTAAAAAAGAATTTTTATTGGCACATTACAAAATTTTTCAGTAATTTATCTGGTTGTGATAAAATCTATTTTTGAAAATTTTTGCAAACCATGAGTCGTTGTATGCGACCTGGACCAATTACCAGTAATGGTTACCTAAATTATCTGCGCGAGTTTCGTAAGAAATGCTGCGGCTTGTCAGCGGTGGAAACAGTGCGTCAAGGTGCTAAGCAATGGAATCGACTGTCCTGTAAACAGAAAGCTAAATATCGGGCAATGGTAAGTAAATACCATTCTTAGTTGATCATTACTAAATATGCATTGTAAATAGGCCTGTAAAAGACCACGGCGAAACAGGATGCGTCGCTCATGTCGACCAAAGCGGAGAAGGCGCCGTGGCTGTCGGCCAAAGAAGCGTAGACGCTCGTGTCGACCAAAGCGGAGAAGGCGCCGAGGCTGTCGGCCAAAGAAGCGTAGACGCTCTGGCTGTCGCAAGAAGCGACGTCCAAGACGTCGCAGTCGTAGCTGTCGTCGCCGCTCCCGTCCTCGCCGCATGCGCCGAAGCTGCCGTAGCAGACGTAAGCGCTGCATGAAGCCCGGCCCTGTGACGGCAAATGCTTTTTTGAATTTCCTACGCGCCTACCGACGTAAACACTGTGGCCTCTCGCCGCAGGAGACGGTAAAGAAGGGTGCGCGCAGATGGTGCTCAATGGCGCCCGAGTGCAAGCGACGCTACATGCGGCAGGTGCGTATGAGGCACTCGGTGGACTCAAATATGAAGTTTAAATTTCTTTTTAATTTCAAAATATAATTTTTCAATTCTTTGACAGGCCTGTAAAATGTCGAAGAGCAAACGTAAAAAGAGGAGTCCCCTTTGTCGGTCGTTCCGTAAAAAGAGGCGATGTTGAAAAGTGATCAAGTTGAGTTCTTAAATAATGTATGTCCAACAAATTTTTATGTGAAATGTTTATTTTTTTTTCTAAATAAAAATGTGCAAAACGAAAGTGCGTATAAAATGCATTGCGATTCTCTGCTGGGAAACAAATACCATTTTCTTGGCGGAAGCACTGTGCTGCTGCGACATTTTTTTTTTTGTATTTGGAAATCAGTGCCTTCGATTAGGCTGAAATTTTTTTTAAAGAAAATCGAAAACTTTAAAAGCTTTTGGCGGGTATTGTAATTTGCGAAGCGAATTTAATTCATGTTTAGAAAGCTGGTTATAAGATTTTTTTGAATTAACTTATTCTAATATTTCATTTTATTAATAAAATAAAGAAACTAAAAATTTTAGCTCCAATTTAATATTAATTCAAACTTTGAGTCTTAAAGGTATTTCAATACTTCCACATACTTAGGTACGCTGGAAGCCATTTCTTCAGAGTATTACAAATTGTAGAGAAATTTTAAGGAATTCGTAAAGATCTCATCCGATTTTTTGCCGAATTTTCTAAAATGATATAAACTGTGCACACTTCGATTTTTTTTACGAAATTTCGGAAGAAAATCGGTAAAGCAATGAAAATAATGCTGCTATGTGAAGAATTTCTTGCAGAATTTTTTCAGCATTTTCTTTATTTTTCGTTCAGAAATTTCTTTACGAGTTCGTGTCAACCACTTCCTATATATTTTTTTTTTTTAATTCGTAAAAAATCGTTACAGAAATGAGATACTCCTACAGATTTCGTTAGGATTTCGGGAGCTTTGGTTTGCCAGGTACATACGCATATATCTTTCAACAACCTAGCAAACATAGTTTATTGCTTCACCTCACGCGCGCTTGTAGAAAACGAAAACCGGCAGGCAGCCATGAAAGTGATGCTGCCATTAATCGAAATTGTGAGAGTAACAGATGCCAGTGCCTAATAGCATGCAATTTCGCTTAATGTGAAACATGCGTTGGTGCCTACTGTACATATGTAGATATGGGAATAATAAAAAGGT
>NW_023458556.1:13466048-13476586 GCF_013731165.1 Rhagoletis pomonella | reverse complement strand
GGCAAGTGTGAACAACCCATAAATAATGTTTTTTAAAAGATTTGTTTTGATTAAAACTTGTATGTTAAAAGTCTTCTGTACGTACCGGAACGATGACCCTGGCTACTAAAAAGCTAATAATTTAGCTTGACACGAAATATTGCGTGAAATATGTTCCTCTATCATTTGCCTTCATATTTAGATACAATACAAATAGTTTTGTATAGGTGTATCAACTTATATTTGAAAACTACCCAGTGGAACTCGACATAACTAATTTGTATGTAAATGAATCTAGTATATCGCATGTATTTATTTGTTAGGCTTGGTAATAACCCAAGCGTACATACTCATATTTAAATAAGTATGTATGTACGTAGATTACGTCTAAAACATGGAATGTTAAATATTTTCAATTCGCATTAAAAATACATACATATAGCTTGCGCCCTTGCAAATGCGCGAATTTAGAGGAAGTGAAAATTGCTCAGAGGCGTTGCGGCTAATTACACCTACAACACAGATACCGATCGAGAATTTCACAAGTACAATACCATTTGAAATTATTGTGATAAGTATTGAATCACAAAACAGTTGGGAATTACTCAGAAGCGAGTTCTTTTTTGTTTTCTTAGTCGCTACATATGTGTATATGTACAACCACATGTACCCATAGATGCCGATTTGAAGATTTAGATCGTCACAAAAGAAACTGCGTCATCAACAATATGCATATGCACTATATATGTACATATGTACATATAAAAGATTTAGGTCCGGTTACTCAATGTCTGTTTAACACTAATCTCTGGTTGAACATCGTATCCAAGTATATAACAGGGAGTCGGTAACGTCTAAGCACTAGTAAATTACGGTAGCAAAGTGCCAACATTTCAAATTATTGCGCCCATTCATGGGGTTGTAATTAGTTGACGCGTTTTTCAGATAGATTTTTAATGATAAGTCACTCATTTTCATTAGGTGTGCGTTTTTTTCTTGCTTTTGTGTTTCGAAAGCATTGTATGGACACGTCATCGGTAGACGCCTTGCCGGCTAATATACTACATATGTACATTTATGAATGTATGTATGTGCATAGATATACCTTACATATTAACAAACAAACGAGTCAAAAGAGAATATAAATTGGCTCGTTGTTGGTTATGACAACTGCGTCTTTTTGGGGAGACAAAAGAGGGTTTGTCTGCCACACGCTAAACACATGCGCTGCAGAGCTTTCTTTTGGCAATGTGTCTCGAGTTGTATTGCGAAATTATACGCACATAGGTATGTAGTATGGAATGAATTCGTAATAGTACTAAATTTAACAAATTCATCAGAAGTGATTGCCCTGAACGTAAATTCATGGAAGAATTTTATTTTGTATGCTGTGTAGATAAGAGCACATATGCATGTATATTTGCATGTTAGTGCATATCGAGCCCTAACTGCCAAAAATACGTAAGCGAGATTTTTTCAAAATTTTCTTTTCGATGCAGAAATGTTTCTGGCGCATCTAGATGCATTTCTGCATCGAAAATAAAATTTTGAATAAATTGTCACTTACGTCTTTTTGACGGTTATGGCTCGAAATGTACAAAATACAATGGCTCAAATAATCGTTCACATAGCGATTTTTTTTTTAACCCTAGGAGCCTACACTATTTGGAAGTTACCTGTTACAACCTTTGAGCTAAAATATATTTAGTACTTGAACAATATTGAAGTTGTGGTATAAACTTATGCATAAAAACTACATTTGTTTAAAACAACAAAATAAAATGGTACTTTTGTGTTCAAATTAAATTAGTCTTTTAGGGTTAAATATTCACAATGTTTTTCAAATAAAAAGTTTTGTGGTTGATTTTTTTTTTGTCATACTATGACCGAACCTTGCAAAACAAGTTTCAAACTGAATTCCAAATTTAAAATAATTCAACAAATTTTATTCAAAATATTGAAGTTTTTAGTCTGAGATTTCGGGCAGGGTTAGTTAGTACCACGGAAAGCCGAAATCGGAGTAAATGAGGAAAAAAAAATCGTAGAACGTCATATTTGACATATTTTTTTTTTTATTAAGTAAGCACGTATTTAAAAAATTTATAGGCAGCATAAACGGTGCGTCTGACTCGTGAGTTGGTTTGGATGTGCTTTAAAAATTAAATATGTGTTATAGGCGACATACACACTGCGTCTGACTCGCGAGTCATTTGTATACGTGTTGACTCCCATTCGACTACACACAGTTGAATCATTCAGAGGCATGCCAGAAGTTATGTCGGTGTAACTAACACTTATTTATTTTCACAAACACATCCAAACCGACTCGCGAGCCAGACGCACTGTGTATGCCGCCTATTACTGATAAATACCTTTCAATCGGGTCCTTGCAACTTCACTTATATTTTTAGTCACCTTGGCGATCACTGTCACTCTCTTACCGAAGTAAGGAACCAAATTAAGGTTTGAATGGCGTTATTCTCTTTTATTTCAAACACTAGCAGTATATTTCTAATATTATCAAAAATCGTAGTAAATTTACTTGGTCTTGCCATCGCTGTAGGGACCTCCCTCTTCCTCTGCTACCACCAGCGGATACCGAGTTGAATACTTTCAGAGCTGGAGCGTCGTTGTCCATTCGAAGGGCATGGTCAAGCCAGCGTAGTCGCTGTTTCTTAATTCGCTGTACTTTGTGCATGTCCTTGTAAAGCTCATACAGCTCAGCACTCCATTGTCTGCGGTACCCGCCGCCGCCAATGCATGAAGGCCCGCAAATCTTCCGCAAAATCTTTCTCTCGAATAATCCAAGAGCCGCCTCATCGGATGTTATCATTGTCAATGCCTCAAACAAACAATTCTGCTGTTATGGAAAACGTGGAATCTATCTATCTTACATATGTAAATCTACATACTAATTTCTCAAAGGTATTTTTGTGTAACCACACGATGGCTCCATTAATAGTTTATCAAATTCAATGATTGAGACCTTTCGTGCGGAAAACAGTCGCGTTGCACAAATTTTTGTTGTTTCTAAAAAAAAAAATATAAAAAAAATCGATATCTTCCACAATAAATAATACATCGAATTTAATGAGTGCAACAACATTGTGAAGTCCAGATTTACCGCTCTGTGTTTGTAGGTAGAAATATGAACTTTTGAATAGGGTTGCCACACGTCTAAAATTTTAGTGAATTAAATATATATTTGATGGAAAATTTTACGACGCTTTTAACGAATGAAAATATAATGTACCACAAAGTTTCTTATGACCGGATGGATAGTCCAATTGAACTGACTTTTCTTTTTGTTTATCTCTGCGCAAAGAAACGTTATAGGCTTGGAAAAATATCAAGAAATATAAGAAATTCTAGAAGAACCTACTTCTCATAAATTTTTTTTTATAGGAAAAGCGCAATCGCGATGCTATGAAAGGCCAGATCATTGAAGAATTGCAAGAACTTCTTCACGGACACGACGGTTATTAAAGATGGCAATGGAAGATATGCCCTCCGATGTCCAAAACATCATAACCAGAGCTGATAAATGTGCGGAAGGAAGTCGCGAACCTAGATTGTTTTTGAAATGTTGAACCAAAATGTTTAAGCAAAAATTTATTTTGGGCGAAACGAAGTTCGCCGAGTCTCATTAATCAAAAAATGTCCGATAAAAATACTCGCAAAATTAGTTATTTTTGAATAACTACGCATTATGAAAATTTCTCGTTTACCATTTTGCAACGTGGCAGGCGGCAAGCTATTATAAACTGGACATGCGCCAATAATTTCACTTGCGCTCCCCACTAGGGCTGATTTGCCATGATTACTAGACAACTAGCAACATGTACATGAACATGTCTGTATATCGCGCACCGTTTTCAAAAGAGTCACAACTCAAAATAATACGTTCGTCAGAAAATGCGAAAAACTATTTTGTAGCACATGCTAATGATATGGGCAAGAGCGACTTTACCTTAGGTTTTTTTTAACAAATTATATTTTTTCCAGCTTTTGCTGAAAGCAAAATAAAAGCTCTGTGCACATTTTTAGCGCATAATTTCAAAAATTCAAAATTTTGAGTTGTGACTCTTTTGAAGACGGTGTGCGATATGTAACTATATGCACATGCACCCATTGCATTTCTGTATCTCATTTTCCTTCTGAAAGTTTGCCGTTTGCGTGTCAATTACGAAATTACCAACGGAAACTTTTTAATTAAGCATTCAAACGGCTATCAGCTGCCATCATAGCCGGTGGCTATAGCAACCTGTTGCTCGCTACCATTACGCCGTGGGTGTGCATTAGATGTGTATTTATTTTCTATTTGCTTACCTCATTATATACATAGGTATCCTGCGGGGAAATCTGGAAATGCTTTCACCGTAGGTATTGACTATAAACACATGCATTTGATACGGTTCTATTCATGAAATCACGTGTTGAATTTCACACTGACCACCACATACGGTGTCGATTGTTCTTATGTCGGCTAGGAAATATATATCTTTACACTCAGTTAGTCTAGACTCTAGACTTAGTTTACGTAACTTAACCTAATATATTGGCCAGCGCAATATATTTTTGCTTAGGAATTTTTTGATGTGGCTTATAGGCGGCAATGTGACCACTAGCTGAAAAGGAAAATACAAAAAAAAATGTTTTCGCTTCTGGTTCAATTGACGTGTTGAGTACTCATTGACGATTTCTTACGTAAGCTTAGTCTAGACTAACTGAACCTTAAGAAAAAAGTAACATGATTTTACCAAACAAAATCTTTTTGGTTTTTCCATGCTAGCGATTTAAAAGTTTTGAACAGAAAAAGTATATTTTGAACAAACTTAAACATAAATTGCACTGACCACCGATTTTTCGTGGTTTATCAGCAGGCTCAGAGCTGAATTCTTCACTATTACTTTACTGGATCTACTCAACACGTAGGTCCTATAAGAAGGAACCATAGTTTGTATTAAATTTCCAAATGAACGAAAATCCTCATAAGTCGCTACATGAGAGAAGTACTCCAGACGCAAAACTAAAGAAAGAGAAGTGCGAATATATGGATAATATGGCATGAAATCGTTTGAATATATGAATGCACATAGTAGATATGTTTGAGCGAAGAAATAAAAATAAATTAAAAAAAAAAGTGATGATACTTCCATTAAAAATTTTCACTTCAAAGTACATTCTTTGGGTGCTACAACGTGGCCATTCTATTGAAATCCACATCCTGCATTGTCTGGCTGGGAAAATAACTGTATAAAAGTGGCCAGTAGCCAACAAAGCGCTACTGCAGGTACATTGACTTTAACGATAAACTAATACTTAAATGGTGTGCCAGCGCTTTTATGGGTTGTTCTTAAGCGTTAAAACAAAGAAGGAAAAAATATCAACAAAAAACGTAACACGCTTTCATCGCTATCGTTCGTATCGCTTAATGACTGTTTGAACAACTATTTACTCTCTTATAGAACAGAAATATTGACACACGAACATATGTACATATGTATGTACATACATTAGACATATGACTTTTTAACCTTTTTTTAATTAACAGGGCGATTCTGGCAGCTGTCTTTCAACTCACCACAGTCGTTCGAAAGAAAAAAGTCTTTCGTAAGACAATTGTATATTTTGGCAACTATCTTAAAAACTCGTTACTGTCCTTCGAACGACTTATTGAAAGATCTTAGCGTTATGCTTTTCGCCTTTTAGAAATAAGTTTAAAAATGTTCAATTAAAATAAAAAAACATATATATATATTTTTTTTAACAGTATTGTATATTTTTCGAGCTCAAGGCCACATGAAAATCGAAACAAAATTTTTTGATTTTACATTTGTTTTTATTTGCCGATATTTCGACTTCAGTCTGAAGTCATCCTCAGGAACATTTGACAATGTTTGATCGATGTTTTTTTAACAATAAAAATTAATAAATGAAGGAAGATTAAATTGCAAAAAAAAAATGATCAAAAATAACAAAATAGTGCTTGAAAATTAAATAAGATTAAAATCATTTTTATTTAAAACAAAATACAGCAAAAAAAAATTAAATAAATGTAAATTAAATCAGTATAATATAAAATGTAAAATAAATTAAATGAAATATTTTTTTTTAACAATGAATTCTTAAAATGAAAATAAAATGAAATTAACAAAAGAATAACACTTTAGATTAAAAAAAATGAATAAATCAAATAGAAAAATTATTTTTCTTTTTTACACAATAAAATTAAAAATTAAAAGAAAATTTGAATAAAAAACTAAAAAAATTCTAATTTAAACAGAAAAAAAATTAAAATAAACTAAGTGTTATTTAAAACAAAACACAAAATAATAAAAATTAAAAAAGTAATAGGACCTTAAAAATGAGATGGAATATTGTTTTTTTTTAACAATGAAATCTTAAAATGAAAATAAAATGAAATTAACAAAAGAATAACACATTAAATTTAAAAAAATATCAAATAAATTTCTAAAAAGTAAATGAAATTAAGAAAAAATATTTTTCTTTTTTACACAATAAAATTAAAAATCAAAAGAAAATTTGACTAAAAAACGAAAAAGATACCCACTTAAATAGAAAAAAGTAAAAATAATTTTCCGTAAATCTGAAAAATTAAATTAAAAAAAGAAACGAAATGTAGTTTACAAAAGAAAAAAAAATCCGCTTCGCCAGGACTCGAACTAGGATCTGTCGACTATCACGCCTGTGCTTTAACCACATGGCCACTGCAATTATTGGGGTGGCGCGAGGTACCACGTACAACCAAAGATTTTTTTTCTAAATTTTTATTTATTTGTTTTTTTTCTTTTTGATTGGCTTGACTTGGATTTTTCCATATGTATATTCGCTTTTTTAGTACCACATATGAAAATTCCATAAAAAATTCATATCCTACTTAGTAAATTCGAACTTAGCCATATACAACAATTTAGAAACCTATTCTTAAGCGCACTCTTGCCAAATTTTGAAAAAAAGTTTTTGTCGATTTTTCATTATTCCTCATTCTCTCAAACAATGAAAAGTTCCGTTATTTTCTAGTTAAAAATTGCAATATACTCTTAAAAATATTTCGACTATTATTTTACAATGGTGAAGTTTGGCGCTAAACCGGTTTTGGTTGTTGAAAAATTCAATGAAAACTTGCCGAAAGAGAAAGAATCTTTGCGTTCGTTTTTACCGAAAACTGTTCAACAGTTTCCAGGTGTGTTGCGAACTGATCAGCGAGTTTCAATCTGCATCTATTGTAACTGCTCAATAACAGCAACAAAAATATTTTGCGGGAAGCAATATTTTCACCTGGAGAATTGTCATCTTTTAAATATTGTCCAACAACATCTTGAGACGTAGAGCGTTCATTTTCAATACATATAAGTATATACAACAACTTTTTACGCGATAATCGAAAAAATTTTCGTTGAAAAATATATGTGCATTGTATAGATTTTTGGGGCATATAGCAATCATATTTTTTAATATTTTGGAGTAATTTTAATGATCATATAATTATGTTTTTTGAGCATATTTTCGTCTTCCCTACTAATAACAATAAACTTAGGTTTACTGATAAGTAAGTACTTAATAGGGGAGCAGTGTTGACACTCACTAATTACAGTGGCAATTTGACTACTAAAATTAGTATCAAAGTAAATGTTTATGCGTCTACAAAGCTACTTATAGAATTCGTTTTAAATTTTTCTAAATTTTATTATTGTTTTTTGTTTTTTTACAGCTACATCAGCCAGGTGACTGCGTGAAAGAAATAGCATCGTGAGATAGAGTAAACGCTACATACTGCAAAATGTATCCATTCGTAAGTTGCTTGACCTAGTTACGATTTTTTTTTCTGAATTTGCATTGTGCATTTAAAATGTTTAATACTTATAACTTTTGTACATACATACATATTTACTAACATGAATGTTTGCATCGAATGTTTTGTAATACGCATGGTTAACAACAAAATACAAATTTTCAAAATTTTTCCGAAATATTGAAAAGTTTATTTAAAATTAAAAGTGTACTTAATTCGCTGTACATAACTTTGTAAATATTTTAAATACGAAAACTAAAAATTTGGCGAGCTATCACACACACAAACCCTCACTTTGGTGCAAACATTTGTTTTATCGAAATTAAATGGAAACCGTATATGGAACGGTTGGTTTGAGAATGTGTTTATAATACATTGGTTTTAGTTCGTGTTGAAATGGTGTGGATGGGTAAGTGGCATTAGGTTATCCCCGCCCCACAGTGGGAAATATCGGAAAAAAATTATTATGATTTTTTTCATGTTTTTTAAATATCTTTAATTTCATGATTTTGATGTGGTAATTTAATGTTTTTTATCAGAAATTTTCTAAGTCGAGTGAGAACTCATCAGCTTCACCTAAAAAAAAAATAAAAAAAAATCTGTCTATTCGAAGATAAAAAAATCGAAAATCAGGCAGCCACATAAATTGTTTGAATATATCACCAACCCCAGTCTTAACGGTTATTCTAGCGCCGCGACTAGAATTTTTTCCGATATTTCCTACTGTCCGCCCCTTTGAACTCCTAACGAAATGGTTGGTAGAAGTCATTGTAAAACATTTTATTTTCGATAAAATAGACCGCATGCGATCAACCAATTTTCAAAGACATTCTAAAAGCAAAAAAGTCGTGCTGAAAACTTCTTCTTTTTCTGGAATCATTTATGCACGTGAATTGATCCAAATGTATTTGCAGTGGTGCAGTAAACAATCAAAAATTACAAGAGCACCTCACACGATGAGTCAACTTCATTTATTTTAAGCGTAAAAATCAACAATGAATGAGACTGCCGCAATGACTCACTCACTCACTCACACACACGCTTCGCTTTCATGTGTTTGGCGGGTCAACAAACGGGGTCCACCTTATTTTGCACTCTCCCGCCCGTTACGCACTCACACAATTACACACTTCTGGTTTATGGCTAACATCCTTTGCCACTGTCCTGCAACACCATTTATGATGCTGTTAAAATTCAATGTACATACATATAAATATATTTTCACTTGTTCGTTACTTTTGTGGATTCAACTGTGAAACAATTGCAAAAAAGCAAATTTAATAAAAAAAAACGCAAATTAACAAATGCAAAAAAGCACACCCAAATTCAGCAAAAAAAAAAACAAATCGCTTTCTACCGCAGTCGCTTTGTATTCGAAACAAAAATAATTCATGCATTCTTTGTAGGGTTCCGGCATGCCACAGCCACAATCCAATTCGCCATATCACCAAAATCCCAATCCCGGCGCGCCACTTGGCGTCCCTTTCGGCGCTGGTTGGGTAGCGCCTGCACAACAACACTTCAACAACTCCTCTCCACACCACATGCCACAACAACAAAATAGTTTACACTATCAGCCATTACCCACACATCAACAACAACAACAACCATATCCCCCTCCTACTAACAACACAATGTCACATTCCCATCATCCCCAACACCAAGCACCATATCCATCGATGGCACCGATGGGTTCGCCACACAGCGCACCCTATCCGGGCTCTTCGTACCCACACAATCCGCAACATGCCCAAGCTCCTTATCCATCTGCATCGGGTACGCCCACACATTCGCCCTATCCCGCACACACAGCCCATTACACGCATCCGGCTACGCATCCTTCTTATGCGCCAACACATGGATATACGCCCGTACCGACATCCGGCGGTTATGAATCGCCAGCCGGCAATATAGCGCACTGTTTCCAAGAGTTAGCCCACCGGCAGGGTCATTCTTCGCTGCATCAGCATCAACCGTTTGCCCGAAGAGAGGTTTGTGTTAATGAAAGCTCATGCATGTTTACATATACATACATACATACATACATACATTAGACTGATTCAAAAAAAAAAAAATCTCTTCAACACCTCAGGGGAGTTTTCCGAAGCTGGCTGTTAAAAGCGCAACCCTTAATATTAAGTTTAAAGGCTCGCGCATTGCGGATTTCTATTTTCCTTACGAATTACTTAGAAAAATATTGTTTTCATCTGTGGAATTTTTTCTCTCTTTGAATTATCGTACTGACAAGTGCGATACATATTAAATATTGTAGGAAATAAGACGCTCTACAAAAAACGTGTTATATAATTTTTTGCTAAACCTACCGGTTCAACGGTTATTCAAACTTAAAATTAAATTTATGTCAATATTACAGTTTTTTCTCCTATTTCACCGTGCGACAAAAACAAAAAAATTTCAAAACACACGAAAGAATCGATATAGTCACGAAATTATGGGTCAGATAAGGTAAAACTGCGCTTTCACTTTTTCACTCTGACGTCAGGATTTTTTTTCCAAGAACTATAAAATTTTAAGGATATGATTAATTCAAAAAATCGTTAAAAAAACAGTGCAATGTAGAAGAACAATATGGATACCAAATGAGTGAGAAAATTCTGTAGAATTTAAAACCAATAAAATTTTTTGGTTTAAAACGACATATAGGTATTGAAAATTCACTTTTAATAATTTTTATGTTTATACCCGAGCGCACTTGTGCACAAGGGTATATTAATTTTGTTCA
>NW_023458556.1:13459737-13465948 GCF_013731165.1 Rhagoletis pomonella | reverse complement strand
CCCAATCCCGGCGCGCCACTTGGCGTCCCTTTCGGCGCTGGTTGGGTTGCGCCTGCACAACAACACTTCAACAACTCTTCTCCACACCACATGCCACAACAACAAAATAGTTTACACTATCAGCCATTACCCACACATCAACAACAACAACAACCATATCCCCCTCCTACTAACAACACACTGTCACATTCCCATCATCCCCAACACCAAGCACCATATCCATCGATGGCACCGATGGGTTCGCCGCATAGCGCACCCTATCCGGGCTCTTCGTACCCACATAATCCGCAACATGCACAAGCACCTTATCCTTCTGCATCGGGTACGCCCACACATTCGCCCTATCCCGCACACACAGCCCATTACACGCATCCGGCTACGCATCCTTCTTATGCGCCAACACATGGATATACGCCCGTACCGACATCCGGCGGTTATGAATCGCCAGCCGGCAATATAGCGCACTGTTTCCAAGAGTTAGCCCACCGGCAGGGTCATTCTTCGCTGCATCAGCATCAACCGTTTGCCCGAAGAGAGGTTTGTGTTAATGAAAGCTCATGCATGTTTACCATATACATACATACATACATACATTAGACTGATTCAAAAAAAAAAATCTCTTCAACACCTCAGGGGAGTTGTCAAAAGCTGACTGTTGAAAGCGCAACCCTTAATATTAAGTTTAAAAGGTCGCGCATCGCGGATTTCTATTTTCCATATAAACTATGTACTTAGAAAAATATTGTTTTCAACTGTGGCATTTGTTTTCTCGTCTTTGAATTATCGTACTGAAAAGTGCGATAGATATCGAGCCCTAACCGCCAAAATAACGCAAGCGACATTTTTTTCAAAATTTCATTTTTGATGCAGAAATGCATCTAGTTGCTCTAGGAATATTTCTGCATCAAATAGAAAATTTTGAAAAAAATGTCGCTCACGTTATTTTGGCGGTTAGGGCTCGATATTTTTGTAGGAAATAAGACGCTCTACAAAAAACGTGTGATATAATTAATCGTTAAACATACTGGTTTAACGGTTATTCGAAATTAAAATTAAATTTATGTCAATATTACAAAAAAAAATCAGCGCAATGTAGAACAAAAATATGGGTACCAAATGAGTGAGAAAATTCTGTAGAATTTAAAAACAATAAACGGACAAATAGGTATTGAAAATTCACTTTTAATAATTTTTACGAAATTCGATAATGAGGTCGAGCTTATATTAGTCCTCAAATAATAATTTGTTTTTTTTAAATATTGCAAATTTTCAAAGATATTTAAAGACAAAATTTGTAAAGGACATTTTCCATGCCCATTCGTCCCTATGCACCAAAAAATTTACTCTGTTATAATTCTACTGAATTTTCTCTTTTATATGACACCCTTATTGTAATCCTAAGTTGCGCTGAATTTTTGGAATAAAATTTTGAAGTAGTCATATCTTTTTAATTTTAAAGTTCTTTTAAAAAAATCCTGACGTCAGGGAGAAAAAGTAAATGTGCAGTTTAACTTAATTTACCCATAGTTTTGCTAATATATTTATTTTTTTGTGAATAAAATTTACTGTCACATGGTGTTGTAGGTAAAATAATTAAAGTTACTTTCAACTATCAAAAAAAAAGATTTAAAAATTTAAATTGTAAAGTTTAATAGAACTTGCAAAGTTAATTTTACTTAAAAAAACCCACAATTTCGGGGAAAAATTAATTAAAAGTCCTTTCTATTCAATTCAATTTTTAAATTATTAATTATATTATTAATATTGACATACATTTATATTTAAGTTTGAATAATTTATCGGTCTATCAAAAAATGATATGACACGTGTTTTGTAGAAGGTCTGATTTCCTACAAAAATATGTATCGCAATTTTCAGTGCGATAGTTTGAAGATGAGAAAATAAACTCCGCGAAGCGCGCCCTTTTAAACTTAATATTAAGGGTTGCGCTTCTAACATCCATCTTTTGACATCTCCTTGATGGTATTGAAGAGGGGATTTAAAAAAAGTCGATTTTTTTAAATCAGTGTCTATACATACACACAATGAAACGTAAATATTATGCATACAATGTACTGTATTATACAATCAATTGCAACCAAATTCAAGATGATATTGTTTGCCACTCATGTTCATCTATGTATTTATTTTTAGGAATTTTCAGTTAGAGTACAATTCATTCTCTTACAAAACTCGTGTTTAGGACTTTGCAGAGAACTGAAAAAAAAATTAAATAAATTTCATCCAAATTTTAAACTTTTTTCCTTTGCCGAAAGTGTTGCGAGTTTCTTCCATTAAAAATCAATTGTGTTTATTCCATATATGGAAGCAAATGCAACAAACAAATTAGAAAAAGTTTAACCTCAAAAAAGTTGACAATATCAGTCAAAAAAGATGCCACTAACTTTAGAGTCGACTTTATTTCGACCAAGGCGAATTTAATAGGGTGGTGTTAGCCGTATATAGGTAAAAAATTATACTAACAAATTACAACAAATACATCATTTTCACGTTATGCTTTCCACTGCGAAAAGGCAGCTATCGCTCCAACAACGCCTTATTAAACTCGCCTTGATTTCGACTATGAATATTCCCCAATCGATACTTGTATTCTGTGCTCCAAATTAAATACTGATTTTTATTTCTATTTGTTTTTTTTTTGCTACAGGGCACACCAACTGTATTACCAGCACAAAACTTTGATCCAGTCAAGGATGCTCATGATTTGCGCAAGGCCATGAAAGGTTTTGGCACCGATGAAGATGCCTTGATAAACATAATTTGTCGTCGTTCCAACGAGCAGCGTCAGGTAATTATAAAACTTAAATAATAAAAACTGCAATGGAAGTTCTACGAAATGTATATGTATGCCATTTTTAAAGGCCTTGACAGTGTTGCCAGGCTACTGCAGTAATTTACCCCCAATGCCAATTTCCTTTAGTACCCCTAAAGTTATTTATTTCGAATTTATTGTAATTTTATTTTTTCAATGTCAATTGTAGATAGTCTATTTTTATTTAGTACATATTTCAGAGGGATTAAATTTTTAATTTCACTTAAACTTTTAACTAACTCTAGTTGTTATTTGTCATTTGGCACCAAAACATAATACATAGGAGTATTCCCTGAGGCTTGCAAAGCCCTGGCATGGTAAAAACCGGTTTTCGTATGGGACAGCTTTGCAAACCGTGCACCGTGTGAGGGCTTTGCAAGACTCAGAGAAAACCCCTAATGACATATTTTCATATAAATGCATAGGTTTGCGTTGGCGTTGGTAGCCGAATTTGAAGATATGGTTTTATGTACATACATATATAAAACTGTTTACATAGATAACGGATTACCCCAAAAAATCCTTTTTGAATTTCCCCTAGACGCATTTTCTTACCTCTAAAGCTTTCCCCTAAATATTTGGTCCACCTAAATTTACCCCTAGGGTAGTCAAAAGTCTCTAAATCTAGGGGGAAAACCTCTAATCTGGCAACACTGGGCTTTGGGCTTACTGTTCTGTTTTTTTTTTTTACTGAACCAAATTTTGGTTGTGTGTGTGTTGATTGAGTAAAAAAATAACAGTAGTTCTTCAGAAAAAACTTGTGCATAGCAATATCTTTTCCACAATCAAACACTTTTTGGATTAAGCGCAAGAATAGCAGAATCCATTATTCATTTCCACGATGGCTAATATTTTTTATAAGGGTGGCAACGGTAAGCAAACCAAAAAAGTTTTCATTTCATTTAGGTTTGCGCCTTTGCTAGCGAAGCTTATTAAAGCACTAAAAGCTTTTACAATAACAATGACGGCAGCGTTGCCAATAAATGAAATGAAAAGTTGATAATTTTTGTATTTCCCTATCGAATGTGGTAAATTGGTAATTTATTTTTCAGTTTGATAACTTTTTTTTCAACACGGAGTTTCGTATTTGCTAAGTTTTTGACTCTCACTTAGTATTTGAAGAATCGATATTTCAAGCTTTCTTAGATTACAGGAGATCCCTCCCAATAGGTTAGTATATGTAGGCTGTCATACTATTCAATTACCGATCCCTTTATACTTTACCCACTTACTTACTTGACGAAAGGCTGTTTCAGCGTTCATTGGCTAAAAGACTAGTGTGATATCTAAACTTGGCCAATATACTCACTGTCAGCTTTTCAAGTTTTTTAGCAGTTAACTAATTATGTATTTCGGGCTACAGACAAAGATATGATGAAAGATCTATGTACGTCACTCAGTAAGGTACTTAGCATCGTCTACCTGACTCAAAAGCTTTCATATCTGCTAGAGATTATCAGACTATCTTATTAATGCACAAAAATTAAAATGCGCTGTGTGTGTACACTAGAGTGGTTTATTGTACCAGTTTTTAATACTCGCGATTTTTAAAGGCACCCATCGTATTTTTTGTGATTTTTAGGGCTCCTATTAAAAATAGCTAATAATTAAAAATGGAAAAGTAATAAATTGGGTATTATTATTGGAAGTCTCCTGAAAATAAACAGAACTTCCCGACATAGAACACATGGGAAACTTTGAGCGCTTTGAGCGACCTCTTTGATTTCAAAATAAAAAAACAGGGGTATAATTGTTGTCGGTATAGAACAATCCTAGGTGGTGAGAGCTTATAATTTGTTGCATGTTAAATACATATTGGTTTAATTCAGCTATGTGATAAATATATTTTTTCTTGCACCTTCTCTTCCAGGAGATTCAACGTCAATACAAAACACACTTTGGCAAGGATCTCATCGAAGATGTTAAATCTGAAACCAGTGGAAATTTCGAGAAATTGCTTGTCGGACTCCTACGTCCAATTGTTGACTTTTATTGCGCCGAAATGAACGATGCGATGGCAGGAATCGGCACAGATGAGGAAGTGCTCATCGAAATACTATGCACATTGTCGAATGTAGAAATACACACTATTAAGAATCAGTACTTGCGCTGTAAGTTTCAATAAAGGAACTAGCACATAAACTCCACATTTTTTAAGTATTTTTGTTTTTTTTTTGTAAATAATCGTACGCATAGCTTCTTACTAATCATCTACACCATTTCGTATTTTCAGTGTATGGCGCCCACTTGGAATCCGAATTGAAATCGGAGACTTCTGGCAACTTTAAGCGTCTCTTAGTTTCACTATGCGCAGCAGCACGGGATGAGAGCGGCCAAATAGATCCAGTTGCAGCGCAGGCCGATGCACGTGAGCTGCTCAAGGCAGGTGAATTGCGTGTAGGCACCGACGAAAGCATGTTCAATATGATATTGTGCCAACGTAACTACCAACAGCTGAAACTGGTGAGTGGAAATATAAAAATATATATATTTTTTTTTGTAGGATTTATTTTATTTCGTTTTTTATTCATGCAATTTTCTTTTACGCAGATATTCCAAGAATACGAAAAAATGACCGGTCACACACTGGAAAAAGCCATACGCAAAGAATTCTCTGGTGACATAATGGAGGGACTGGTTGCCATATACAAGTGTGTCACCAACAAGACGGAGTATTTTGCTTCGCGTCTGCACAAAAGCATGGCAGGCATTGGTACGAATGATAAACAATTGATACGTGTCGTGATCACGCGCTCGGAGGTGAGTGAAACATACGCGAAATAAATAAATAAAATAATAATTTTTTTTTTATATTCAATACCTTTAATTTTACTTGCAGATTGATATGGCTGATATTAAGGCACAATACGAGCGCATGTACGGAAAGAGTCTGAAGAGCTGGATTAAGGTAATGCAGCCATTTGATTTATACTTAGTTCTTCATAAAAGCAAATCATATTTTTTTTATTTTTTCTTTTACAGGGCGACACATCTGGCCATTATAAGCACGCTCTATATGCACTCGTTGGCGAACAACGCTCTTCCTAAATTTTACATTCGGCGCTTAATATTTATGTACACAAAAATTTATTATAAGCATATTTGTATAATGTTGAAGGTTTGAGAAAAATTTCGCTTGATGTCAACAAAATGTCCTTTAATTGTATGAATGTTCGAATATACATATTTACATACATACATACATAGATAAGTATGTAATGCACTTTCGAATATGTGCCTAGTTCAAACCAGTAAATTCTTCTATATTACTATTATTCCTATTTTCGCATGTGCACCAAATTTTTTAGGTGTGCTTTCATATTCTCAACATTTCATAAAAACATAAACAATTAAATATAAATATATATTAGATACTTT
>NW_023458556.1:13437971-13459637 GCF_013731165.1 Rhagoletis pomonella | reverse complement strand
AAAGTATCTAATATATATTTATATTTAATTGTTTATGTTTTTATGAAGTGTTGAGAATATGAAAGGACACCTAAAAAATTTGGTGCACATGCGAAAATAGGAATAATAGTAATATCGAAGAATTTACTGGTTTGAACTAGGCACAAATTCGAAATTGCATTACATACTTATGTATGTATGTAAGTATGTAAATATGTATATTCGAACATTCATACAATTAAAGGACATTTTGTTGACATCAAGCGAAATTTTTCTCAAACCTTCAATATTATACAAATATGTTTATAATAATTTTTGTGTACATAAATATTAAGCGCTGAATGTAAAATTTAGGAAGAGCGTTGTTCGCCAACGAGTGCATATAAAGCGTGCTTATAATGGCCAGATGTGTCGCCCTGTAAAAGAAAAAAAATAATGATTTGCTTAGATAAAGAGCTTAGTTTAAATCAAATGACTGCATTACCTTAATCCAGCTCTTCAGACTCTTTCCGTACATGCGCTCGTATTGTGCCTTAATATCAGCCATATCAATCTGCAAGTAAAATTAAACGTATTGAACATAAAAAAATTATTATTTTATTTGTTTATTTCGCGTATGTTTCACTCACCTCCGAGCGCGTGATCACGACACGTATCAATTGTTTATCATTCGTACCAATGCCCGCCATGCTCTTGTGCAGACGCGAAGCAAAGTACTCCGTCTTGTTGGTGACACACTTGTATATGGCAACCAGTCCCTCCATTATGTCACCAGAGAATTCTTTGCGTATGGCTTTTTCCAGTGTGTGACCGGTCATTTTTTCGTATTCTTGGAATATCTACGTAAAAGAAAATTGCATGAATTAGAAAAATATTAAATAAATCGTACACAAAAAAAAACATATATTTGTATATTTCCACTCACCAGTTTCAGCTGTTGATAGTTACGTTGGCACAATATCATATTGAACATGCTTTCGTCGGTGCCTACACGCAATTCGCCTGCCTTGAGCAGCTCACGTGCATCGGCCTGCGCTGCAACTGGATCTATTTGGCCGCTCTCATCCCGTGCTGCTGCGCATAGTGAGACTAAGAGACGCTTAAAGTTGCCAGAAGTCTCCGATTTCAATTCGGATTCCAAGTGGGCGCCATACACTGCAAATACGAAATGGTGTAGATGATTAGTAAGAAGCTATGCGTACGATTATTTACAAAAAAAAAACAAAAATACTTAAAAAATGTGGAGTTTATGTGCTAGTTCCTTTATTGAAACTTACAGCGCAAGTACTGATTCTTAATAGTGTGTATTTCTACATTCGACAATGTGCATAGTATTTCGATGAGCACTTCCTCATCTGTGCCGATTCCTGCCATCGCATCGTTCATCTCGGCGCAATAAAAGTCAACAATTGGACGTAGGAGTCCGACAAGCAATTTTTCGAAATTTCCACTGGTTTCAGATTTAACATCTTCGATGAGATCCTTGCCAAAGTGTGTTTTGTATTGACGTTGAATCTCCTGGAAGAGAAAATGAAAGAAAATATATATTTATCACATAGCTGGATTAAACCAATATGTATATAATATGCAACAAATTATATTACTCTCACCACCTAGGATTGTTCTATACCGAAAACTATTATACCCCTGTTTTTTTTATTTTGAAATCAAAGAGGTCGCTCAAAGCGCTCAAAGTTTCCTATATGGGGAAAAACAAATTTACGTAGAAGTGGTATAGAATTCCGGAAAATCAATATTTCTCGATCGGGAAATTCTGTTGATTTTCAGGAGACTTCCAATAATAATATCCAATTGTTTATTTAACCATTTTTAATTTAGTCTGTTCCAATAGCAGTCCCGTTTACAGGATTTAGTCAGAACTTACAGGAAGTCGTTCCTATTGACATAAAACCTGTAAGTGGGAACACATTTGAGAGAGTAACTGAGCAACTGTTCCTAGTCAGAAGTTACAGGATTTAGTCCGGGGTTTTTTTTCCTGTAAGTTCATGAAAAGTGTCAAACGATCAGCTGATTTGCATGTGCAAACAAAAACAGAAAGCGGTGAAAGCAAATAACCTTATATTTGTAAAAAAAATGGAAGTAAACAACGAAATATTTGAATATGTATAGATTTTAATAATTAGTTAGTGATATTTCAGCTAAATCAGTGTTGTTCAAATGACATGTAAACAAGCCGACGGACGTTTTTACAGGAAATAGTGCTTTTTGCGTTCCTATGCACTTCTGCATCTGTTCTCCTTTTACTCTCATTTGAGAGCGTAAAATTGTAGTTTGACAGTTCCACAGGTTTTAGTCCGAAGTTCAAAGGAACAGACTAATTATTGACTTTTTTAATGGGACCCCTAAAAACCACAAAAAATGCGATGGGGGCATTTAAAAAATCGATAGTATTAAAAAATAGTAAATTAAATTTTTGGGTAACATTATTTGAAGTCTCCTGAAGAGAAGCCGAGTTTTCCAGTCGAAGATTATTGATTTTCAAGAACTCTATACCATTTATATGAAAAATTGTTTTTTTTTTTCTATATAAAATATGTACATGGCGCTTGGAGCTACCTCTAAATAATTTTAGATTTTAAAATAAAAGTCCTTTACTTTTCCACATAAAATTGTTGACCACCCTAGTGTACACACACTAGTGCATTTTAATTTTTGTGCATTAATTAGAAAGTCTGATAATCTCTAGCTAAATACCTTACTGAGTGACGTACATAGACCTTTCATCATATCTCTGTCTGTAGCCCGAAATACATATTTAGTTAACTGCTAAAAACTTGGGAAAGCTGACAGTGAGTATATTGGCCACCTTTAAAGAGTATTTTACAGATCACACTAGTGTTTTAGCCAATGAATGCTGAAACAGCCTTTCAAGTAGGTAGGTAAAAAAATAAAGGGATCGGTAACTGAATGGTGTCACAGCCTATATTGACCTATTAGGAGGGATCTCCTCTAACCTAAGAAAGCCTGAAATATCGATTTTTCAAATACATACGAAGTTAGAGTCAAAATCTTAGCAATTACGAAACTCCGTGTTGAAAAAAAGTTATCAAACTGAAAAATAAATTACCAATTTACCAAATTCGATAAGGAAATACAAAAATTATCCATTTTTCATTTCATTTATTGGCAACGCTGCCGTCATTGTTATTGTAAAAGCTTTTGTATTGCAGCCAAGTGCTTTAATAAGCTTCGCTAGCAAAGGCGCAAACCTAAATGAGATGAAAACTTTTTTGGTTTGCTTACCGTTGCCACTCTTATAAAAAATTAGCCATCGTGGAATTGAATGATGGATTTTGCTATTGTTGCAAAGTTTATGATTGTACAACTTTATGTACAACTTTTTTCTGAAGAACTACTGTCATTTTTTTACTCAATCAACACACATACAACCAAAATTCGGTTCAGTAAAATTTAAAAAAATTAATAACTGTAAGCCCAAGCACCAGTGTTGCCAGATCAGAAGTTTTCCCGCTAGATTTAGAGACTTTTGACCGTCCTAGGGGAAAATTTAGGGGGATCGAATATTTAGGGGAAAGCTCTAGAGGGAAGAAAATGCGTCTAGGGTTAATTCCAAAAGGATTTTTGGGGGTAATCCATTATCTATGTAAACAGTTTTATATATGTACATAAAACTATATCTTCAAATTCAGCTACCAACGCCAACGCAAACCTATGTATTTATATGAAAATATGTCATTAGGGGTATTCTCTGAGTCTTGCAAAGCCCTTGCACGGTGCACGGTTTGCAAAGCTGTCCCATACGAAAACCGGTTTTTACCATGCAATCTGTGCACGGTGCCAGGGCTTTGCAAGCCTCAGGGAATACTCCTATGTATTATGTTTTGGTGCCAAATGACAAATAACAACTAGAGTTAGTTAAAAGTTTAAGTGAAATTAAAAATGTAATCCCTCAGAAATATATGCACTAAATAAAAATAGACTATCTACAATTGACATTGAAAAAATAAAATTACAATAAATTCGAAATAAATAACTTTAGGGGTACAAAGGGGGAAATCTAGGGGAAAATGGCTGCCCTTGGGGGTAAATTACTGCAGTAACCTGGCAACACTGCCAAGTCCTTTTAAAATGGTCCCGTTTCCACATCAGAAGTTATACATTTCGTAGAACTTCTAATTTAGTATTTATTATTTAAGTTTTATAATTACCTGACGCTGCTCGTTGGAACGACGACAAATTATGTTTATCAAGGCATCTTCATCTGTGCCAAAACCTTTCATTGCCTTGCGCAAATCATGAGCATCCTTGACTGGATCAAAGTTTTGTGCTGGCAATACAGTTGGGGTGCCCTGAAGCAAAAACAAATAGAAATAAAAATCAGGAGCACAGAATACAAGTATCTATTGGGGAATATTCATAGTCGAAATTAAGGCGAGTTTAATAAGGTGGTGTTGGAGCGACAGCTGCCTTTTCGCAGTGGAAAGCATAACGTGAAAATGATGTATTTGTTGTAATTTGTTAGTATAATTTTTTACCTATATACGGCTAACACCACGCTATTAAATTCGCCTTGGTTTAAGTTAATGGCATCCTTTTTGACTGATATTGGCAACTTTTTTGAGGTTAATCTTTTACCAATTTGTTTGTTGCATTTGCTTCCATATTACGAATAAACACAAATAATTTTTATATGGAAGAAACCCGCAACACTTTCGGCAAAGGAAAAAACTTTAAAATTTGGATGAAATTTTTTTATATTTTTTTTTTAGATTTCTGCAAAGTCCTAAACATGGGTTTTGTAAGAGAATGAATTGTACTCTGACTGAAAATTCCTAAAAATAAATACATAAATGAACATGAGTGGCAAACAATATCATTTTGAATTTGGATGCAAATGATATGTACAATAAAGTACATTGTATGCATAATATTTACGTTTCAATGTGTGTATGTATATTACACTGATTTAAAACAATCGACTAATTATTTTTTTTTAAATCAGGGATATATCAAAAGATGGATGTTAAAGCGCAAACCTTAATATTAATTTTGAAAGGCCGGTCATCATCTTCGAACTATCGTACAGAAAAGTGTGATACATATTTTTGTAGTAAATCAGACGTTCTACAAAAAACGCTTGGTATCATTTTTTGATAAATCCACTGGTTTAACGGTTATACAAACTTAAATATAAATGTATGTCAATATTACAGTTTTTTCTCCTAATTTAGGTAAAATAATTAAAATTATCATTAAACATGCAAATTTTTTTTTAGAAAAATCCTGCAAATTGTAATTCATTGTTAGAAAAAGTGATTAAAATAATTTTTAGTGAATAATTGAGAAAACAATTTTTCGCACAATAGTTTTACAACGAACAAACCAAATTAAATTTTCCCCAAAATGGGGGGTTTTTAGTAAAATTAACTTTGCAAGCCTTATTAAACTTTACAATTTCAATTTTTAAAAGTTTTTTTGGATAGTTGAAAGTAGTTTTAATTATTTTACCTAAAACATCATGCGACAGTAAATTTTACACACAAAAAAAATTAATATATTCGAAAAACTATGGGTAAATTATAGTAAGACTGCACACTTTGTTTTTTTTCCCTCTGACGTCAGGATTTTTTTAAAAGAACTTTAAAATTAAAAAAAAAATTTGTTTAAAAAATTCAGCGCAAACGTAGGATTGCAATAAGGGTGTCATATACAAGAGAAAATTCTGTAGAACTTTAGCAGAGTAATTTTTTTGGTGCATAAGGACGAATGGGTATGGAAAATGTCCTTTACAAATATTGTCTTTAAATATCTTTGAAAATTTGCAATATTTTTTTTATGAAAAAATTATTGTTTGAGGACTAATATAAGCTCGACCTCATCATAAAATTTCGTCCTGCAAACTTTATTAACTTAAAACAAGTAAGAAAGCCTAAGTTCGGGCAGAGCCGAACATTAAATACCCGGCGCACGTATTAAATATATGTTTTTCACCTTACCGAAAGCTACGGCTATATGGTAAGCCGGGGCGTATCAATTTTGAGTAAATTAGAGTCCTTAGATTTCGAAATTTTGAAGTTTCAAGCAGTTCTGAAATTTACCGTTATATGAGAAGCGGCCGTTATTTTAGTCCGATTTCAATAATTTTCAACGATTTGCTTATATGTGGCAAGCACAATAACCACACCGAGTTTGGTACAAATTGGTAGAACGGTTACTGAGATACATATATGTGATCATAAGTGGGCGGTGCCACGCCCATTTTCCAAAAATTTATCACAAACGTATTTCTTGGTAAAGAATTGTTGCAAGCATCAATTTTGAATAAATTAGCTTCAATATTTACTGATTTATCGAAGATTTTGTATTTCTCTAATTTACCGTTATATGGGATGTGGGCGTGGTTATCGTCCGATTTTAAAAATTTTAGGCGATTTTGTATGCTGTACGAAGGCCGACAACTGTGCCAAGTTTGGTAGAAATTGGTACAGCGGTTACCAAGATATACACATGTAACCATAAGTGGGCGTGGCTACGCCCATTTTCCAAAAATGTATAATATTATTATTTTTTGTCAAAAAATTATTGTAAATACCAATTTTGAGTGATTTATCTTCAGTAGTTACTAAAATATCGCAGTTTTCGTATTTCTGGAAATTACCGTTATATGGGAAGTGGGCGTGGTTACAGTCCGATTTCGCCCATTTTCAATAGCAACCTACCTTGGATTAAGGGAAACCTACATACCAAATTTCGTTGAGATATCTCAATTTTTGCTCGAGTTATCGTGTACACGGACAGACGGACAGACGGACAGACGGACAGACGGACAGACGGACAGACGGACAGACGGACGGACAGACAGACATGGCTTAATCGATTTCTTTTTTTATCCTGATCATTTATGTATACATTTGTCTATATCTATCTCGATTCGTTTTGGCTGTTACAAACAACCGTTATGTGAACAAAATTAATATACCCTTGTGCACAAGTGCGCTCGGGTATAAAAATATAAAAATACAATTTATAATTCATTCAAAGTGATAGCAGGCGTACTAAAATAAAATTTTATGAATTCGCCATGTTTTAAAAAAATAAATAAATGTTAAATATTGTTTTTTTTTTTTTAAATCTACCAACTTCTACCATTTTCCAAAGTCCGTGCACTGGTGTGAATACATGCATGTTTTGCGAAAGCTTAGCGCACTTTATTATGGTCAGCATGGCAATCAGTTGGCATCAGACTCGCGGCGTGTAGAGAACTTTTGTGTTTGCGTGTGGATTTTCAGTGCTTACTCGTACATAAATACATACATATGTATACATATATGAATTTGTGATTTTCCAGTGCATCTTTGTATAAAAATAAACTTTAAAGTTTAATAAAAATTTTTTTTTTTTTTACTCAGAACTGATGGCTTAAAAATGGTACACTCCAACGAAGATGCTCTCAATAAAATTCCACTGAAATCTGCTAGCGGCTTAGATGATGAGGAGAAAAATGGTGGAGAATTCACTAGTGATACAGCGGCGGCGGAGGAGGCGAGACGCGAACAAATGTAAGTGTAAAATAAATAATTGAACTAATTTTAGAAATATGTATGTAATGTGCACTTCAGTGTAAACACGGCAATAATAGAAGGTGTAATTTAAAAAATAGTCTATGAAACAACTTCTAAAGCATAAAATTCGAAAATAAGATAAAATGTATTCTACCGTCAAAATAAAATTCTAGAATTGGGAAACTCAGCTCAAAAGAAACGTTAAATAGAAAGGCAACATCGTATTCCAAAAGCTTCGTCGACATATCCAGTTAGAGCTGCGTCTATGTAGCTAGTCAGTGGCTCCGGGTACGATGGCCGGACACGTTAATGTTTGTATTTTTTAGTATGCATTTTAATAACTCGGAGATTTCCGAGAACGCGTTGGAGGAGTTGGTCAAAGGTTTTAGTAGGTACTGCATGAAGGAACACTCTTGAAAGCGAGTGTCCACTCATATCTCGGAAGGGAAACTGCCCTGGCAGACGGCAGAGCTCTTTGATTTGAGGGCGTCGAGCAGACGACTTTTTAATAGGGCTCGTAAAAGTGGTTTACCATCGGACTGGGTACTATTATAAAGTCCCAAGTGCAAAATTGGAATAGCGAAGAAGAAGCCATGGACAACCTCTTGGAAAAAAGCCCGGTAAGGGCTCTTATGCTTTCGCTAAGGACTTCAGGACTCTGTCTTCGTTTTTGGTAAACGCCGGAAAGGCTGATTCAATGGGATTCCTCGTTACTGTCTGTTCAGAGTTCAACATGATCCTTGCAACTAGTGCACATTAGTAAAGTGGATAGAGCCAGGTTACACTGAAAAGGATTGTGTAGTAGGGGCCTTTATCGACACTGAGAGGCCTTCAATAATGTCATTTTTGAGGCAATAGTCATGTCTCTTTATAAATGAAGTGGTTGAAACCAACCTAACATGGCACATTAACAGTTTACTTTGCGCTGGAAGTGGAGTTGGGGAGCGCCTGCACTCAGCGCAGACTCAATAGGGGAACTTTGCAAGGTAGTGCCCTCCCTATCCCGCTCTGGATTACGGGTGGAGACTTCTAGACACCCTTTTTGATCAGACCCAAGGTTGCCTAAATTCCGTAAACGTAAGTTGCATAAGTGTGACATCATACAAACAGCGATTCTGTTAAATTCTATGAGAGCGAAATAACGGTACGAGATGGGCGCCACCTTTGTTGTCTAAATCGTGATAATAAGTTATGCCCATTATCCACAGCAATGGCCACATTCCAGTCTATATCTAGTCCACTATGATTAAGGCAAGCAAAAAAATAAAAAATCCCTGTTGGAATGCCGCGACGTAGCTAGATCTATTAATCTTGTCCCCAAGAGGGTGTAAACAATAATCGTTCTCCAAGTTGTTTGCGTATTGGCCGCAACAAGTTCGTTTGTATATTCCTTTATTCCTTCATTTGACCCTTATTTCCTTTCACTACAATTGATGGGAGCAACTCTTTCGACAACGAATTGCACCTGCTAAGTAAAGTTCAGTTTAAAGAGCAAAGCAGCTGATTGTTGGCGGAACGCTACCGCACTGGAGAAAATTATTTATTAGAGTTGTTCGCGCCAAAACGATACCGACCATTAATAGGTAGGAAGGGCTGACGCGGAAAACCACAATAGGGGCGTCGTATTTTTCTCTTATTGTCACACTTTTGCTGTGCGCCGTATGATGGCATTGGCAAAGCCCATGGTTTTTATGACCAATTCTTTTTTAGAACGGGCCGGCGCCAATTGATCGGGCACCAACAACTAAGGCCCAATGCTTTCGCTACGCGTGGCTATTGTTCAACTTGTTAGTGCGCGCCGGGGCAGAATTAAGCCAGCATTAAAGAGGGCGAAAAGGGTTAAGTATTGTTTCTGTATTTGTTTGCACGTACTATTTTCGGTAGTTGTGGCCCTGTTGTATTCTCCATCGCATCCTTTTAGCATCCCGCACCCAGAGCGCAGTCTGTTCACGATTTAAAGCTACCCCGACAGCTTGGAAGGTATTGCGAGAGGGTTCATAACGTTTTTGTTTGGACCTCACCTCGCGTGCACCTCAAAAATGTTTAGTTTAGTGTTAGTAGCTTGTACTAAGTCGCCTTTTTGGTTATTTGCGTTTTCAGTTTTTTGCGGATCATCCTAATGTTGGTATTCTAAGTAAGTTTATTTACTTGTTCATTGGTGCTGTTCTCCCCACTGTCTCATTTAATACTTTATTCGCGCTTTAAATTTGTGCTTTTCATTGTTGTATCCGCACCAGCAACCAAGCCGTTTCCACTGATACATTTTTGTCATCTCTTTTTCTATAGTGCATTTGATTATTTGGATTTTCTATTGCGTTGTTGTTGTTGCGTACTCTAAATGCATTTACATTAGGTTGGTAGGCAACTTTAAGAGCAAAAAGGTGGCAAGGTTTACAAAGCTACTTACATATACGTCGACAGTCATATACTACTCGAGTGTGTTTTGAGGTTTCTCTACGAAGTAGTGGATTGGAAAAAAAGTACTATCTTTCGAATTGGTTTGATGCAAAAACCATTTTAGCAATTCACTAGCGGGTTTACTAGTTGAATAACTCCAGCTAATTCAAAACTTGAAAAAGTACTATTGCATTCATCAACTGGACGGGCTTATAAATTTAGCATGACAGAGTAGATGCGATAGGGGCCTTAATAAGGAGTCATGAAGTACAAATTGGAAATTGCAAAATTATACCAACGTGTCACAATCATACTAATAGCTCGTCTAAAATATCCATATTATATGTCTTGAGTCACGACTTAATAATTTTTTTTTTTTTTTAATTCATGAATACAGTACTATTTATTTTCTCAATTGTGTTACATACATGCTGCATATATGACTATTATTATAGTTTCCTGCCGAATTATGCATATAATTAAATAACTCATTGCCCCTATTGTCTATTTTTAGGCGCGCGAACATCCTCAAATGGATGAAAAAGTTAACGATAGTACTCATCTGCTTTATCGGTGTGGCACTCATCTCCTACGTTATTATCAGTCTATGCTTTAGCGGTAAGTAAATGCACTTACGTGCATTTGTACATAATTCTTGTTTCTATCCACTTTTCATTCAAATGCACTTTGCTTTTATGTACAAATTTACTTAGTGCATAGCTACTCTTATTTATTTACATACCTACGTACATTAATACATGCAATATAACTTGAGTGACAAATATTAAAATCAATGAAGCATAAATTATATCTACGCTCTTTTGCACTGTACAAATTAAAACACCTACCCTGTTACTGATAATTTGCATTGCATTTTTTTTCTCTTTCATTCTGCCAACTCTTTCATTTTCCCCGCAAATAATAAAAAAAAAAAAATGCACGAAACCAAAACAAAAAAAAAAAATATCAACATCACCACCTCCAACACACCAACCACCAACCACCACCACCACTGTCACCATTAAAACCACTCCACAGATTGGTCTAAGACGTCAAATGCACAAAGCAAAAACAGTACAGCCATCGACAATGATACATCCTTCGCTCTTCCCTCCATCTCTAATTATTCTCTCTCGCCAGACGATGACAGCAACAGTAGTAAAAATGGCGCGCTAGCGTCAAACTCAACAAGTGACAGTGCTGAAGAAGGCAGCACAATAGCCGAGCTTACCACCACTACCATCGCCACTGCAGCCGGCAGCATCGCGATAGCCGGCTTCAGTGAGTCAGCAGCAACACAGCCTACTGACGCCCTCACCGCCACCGTCAGCGCCGAGCCACCAACGGCGCCAATATCCACCTCGGCTACCAACAATATGCCCACCACAGCTCAAACAACCGCCAGTAGCCAAGCGAAACCAACGAGAAAGGCGCTGGTGCTCAAGGATACACCGCCATTGATAAAGGAGAAATTCGTATCGAAATTGGGTGTTTATGAGCAGGCGGCTGTGTGTTCAGATCGCGAAGTTTGCAGCGAAATTGGCAGGTGAGTGACGTAGTAAGAAGAAGAAGGGCCCGTTAGTTCAAACAAACGTACATATATATATATATATCTATGTACAAATGCACACACAGGGAGCCGAGAAGGGCAGTGAATTGTAAGGCATATGTTGGTTGCCAATTTATTTGATTTCGAAACTTAATTTAATTGGATACTCAACTGTGCGATTGGCAATTATGATATCGAATTGCTTCGCTATATTTTAGGATAGAATTTTTCTGATTGCATAGCAGCTAACGGGCTGTGCGCATGCAACCTGATAGTCCACGCATCAACTAAAAAAAAAATGCGGCTCGTAAATTTACTTTAAAAAGCGTTGAGGAGTGGCTGAAGGATTATATTTTTGGAAATAAAAGCAACATTTAAATGCTTAATGAGCCATCGAAAGTGATATGTTTGTTCAGCGAAAGGTCATAAGTAGGCGTTTTCAATTGAGGTAAGGCAATGTTGGGCACACTAAAAATGTCCTTTCTAATAAAAGAAGAGTTGTGCCATAATAATTGCTGTGTTGCTTGCGTTGGCTAAGAGACAATTAAAAAATGTTTTCCAGTGAATATTTTAGAAATTCTTAGGCTGTTTTCTATTCGCAATTTCTCTGCTCACTTGGGTTCATCACTGCTAGCTGAACAAACTTTTTTTTTTTAATCGGAAAACAGCAACAAAGTTAGCAGCACACGGAGCGGAGCACAACGCTTCGGATTTAACGGAAATGCTGTCGAAAACGAAAGTAGTTTTTGACTGTGAAAAAAATATTGAGGAGAAGGATCTGCTTATTAAATGTTTTCCCTTCTTAACAAGAGGTCTAATTTGCCAATCGGAAAATTGTACAAGACAAGTAAAATCTTCTGAAATATAGACCGTATGGAGCCATTCATGCAAAGGCATATCCATACAATATTTGTATTTGCAAAATGGAAAAGAACTTAAAATATTATAGTGACACAAACGGTTCCGGAGATTTGCCCACATATCCAAGAGCAGGTTGCCAAAAGAAATCCCAAACTCTCATTCTCAGTAGGGATGATTTCGAGAGTGCCCTGTCATTAGCCATGCAGTTTCCTGCAATGCCACTGTACCCCGAAACCCATATCAGCCTGATTTTTAAGTAAACTGATGCGGCTCAGAGAGAGATTAGGCATTCCGCGTAAAGTTTTGATAGATATTTACCATTCTAATCACTATTGAAACGATACGTAGCCGGTCGAGTTCCTCCTCTATAGCGACCACCCCTGCTTGAAATATGCTGCGGAAATCTGAAATCCTTAATCTGAGTTTAACAGGGAGTTTCTGGCAGAACACACGTTTCCCAAGATTTTCGAGTGCTGGATTGAAGGATTACCGAGTGCTTCCTAGCTTAATGATGAAGCAGGCTGCGATAGCCTTACACTCCACATCTACGGATACGAACCTAAGCAAAACATTAAATGCTAGAGTTGCCTCCCAATAATTGCTAAATGAATTATTCACGAATTTTCTGAAGGTGACATAAATATATGGCCGAAGTTGGAAATACTGTACTAAAATGATAAAATGTCGTAATCACCCATGCGACCTGGTACGTAGAGTAAAAGAATTTCGTTGTGTTTACCAACTCAATATAACAGAAACTTTCACTGTCGAACCTGTTTAGAAATAGATAGAGGGCTGACCATGCCTTGCGTGCAGCTTAGCTCTTATCCCTCCATTGTTCTGTATCACGTGTATCATGGGCTTGAGGTTACCAAATATTTTGGCTTGGAAAACCGAAGCATGTTCTTCAAATCAGAAGTGAACTGAAGCCTGGGCTCAGTGTTGGGACACGGCTAGCATTCAGGTCCAGGGAAGTAAATATTGTAGACTCTCTTCATGAAAGTAATAGTGGCTTACTATTCTGGAGCATACAAAATACCCGGTTGACCATACCTCTTCAAACAGCAATTTCTGCCTCCATAGCGTTGCCATATAAACTACGACGACTTTGGACAGCTAATCATTGCGTACCAGTACCAATGTTGAAGAACATCGAAGTCCGCTTGGGAAACTGAAACACCTTGTCATACCCTACCTTGGCGGCGGCTTTCAGATTAGGCAGAAACCATGCTCCGCAGTCTGCTAAGGGTAGGACATTCGCAGAGGATATGCTCCACTGTCTCCCCTTTCATTCTGCATCTTCTACAGATCTTATCATAAGTCAGAGGTCGAGTTACCGTTTAATCGCTGGGAGGGAAATCGGCACCTCCTCTATCAGCATGGCTTCCGACACAGCCGGTTTCCAGTACAGATGAACGTCACTATTGGTATGTAGCAATTCCAGAGCTGATGCTGTACGCTAGTAGCACCTTTATCGCAGCCCGACTATCGATATAGAGATTAACCTACTTATTTGCGTGATTGGTGTTTAGTAGCTTCGGTGCCCTCCTTATGGCAAATACTTCCGCTTGGAGGCCGAGCTCCGCATACGACTGTCGCCCCTAGGCCATTCTCATTCTTCGGTCCGCCTGTATAGATATTCACCGAGCCAGCACTCCTCACCACGCCAGCCTTCGACCTCTAAAGTGGCTTTGAAGTTAATTCCAGATCCGGGATCACATAGTCAATACGTCCAAGTGAAGTTGACGCTTTACCACTGTGACCGTAAGATAAGGCAGCTGATTTCAAATGAAATGTATTGAGAAACTGCTCTACCATATGACTGAGAATATATCGACTAACTGAGAAGAGATCGAATAATAGGGTAATAGACTCAGAGTATACCCATTTCTGACGAACCCAATGTTGTTGCAAAGGACCGTTTATATTGCCAAATTTCTGTCAAGGCTTTCTAGGTCTTATGCCCCACGTGAGATTTCAATGAAAGCTTGGCTTCGCTTGACTTTCACATACTTTACTTTGGAAGAAATAATAGGGAGTCACGCAAATGAGAAAGCACACCCTCCAAAGGACATCCTTTATTATTATATTTAACTCGCTATAACTGAATTCCATTGAACAAACTTAATTTATCAGCATTAAGTTGCACAAGTGTAGGCTGTCTATATTTAATTTATTTTTCCTCTCCCCTAAAACTCTTCGTTTCTTTCTTTCTGTTCCACAGTCACATGCTGGACCAGAAGGGTAGTGCTGTTGACGCCGCCATCGCCACTCTCCTGTGTAATGGTATCCTAACCATGCATAGCATGGGTATTGGTGGAGGCATGCTTATGAATATCTACCTTAAGGACAGTAAACATGCCTATTCCATTGACGCACGCGAGGTCGCACCGTTCGAAGCATTCCAAGAAATGTTCGATGGCAAACTAGAACTATCACTTAATGGTGGACTTTCGATTGCCGTGCCGGGCGAACTGATGGGTTATCATCGTGCGCACGAACGTTTTGGCAAATTACCCTGGAAGACACTCGTCGAACCGGCAATTAAATTGTGTCACGAAGGCTTCTTTTTGACACATCACCAATGGAGTGCATTGAATTATCGCTGGCATCATATGAAGAACAACACCGTGTTGACGTGAGTAAGCAGCTATCCAGCATACGAAACAATTCGCTTAACGTTTTTTTGCTTATTCCACAGCGATGTTTTCGTCAATGCCACAACTGGTCAACTGTACCCGGTCGGCACGAAAATTAAGCCACAAAAAGTGCTTTGTGAAACTTATGAGCTCTTAGCGGCAAATGGCCCACTCGACTTCTACAATGGTACGCTGGCGCATATGGTGGTGGAGGACCTAAAGGATCTTGGTAGCAAAATAACAGCATACGACTTGGAATCCTACTCCGCTGATATGGTCAGTTCGATTACCATGCAATTGGGCGACGATATACTCTATGCCGTGCCGCCTGTTAGTAGTGGCACTGTTGTGGCCAATATACTCAGCATTTTGGAAGGTTTCAATATCACCAAAGCCGATTTGGTTGGTGCGCAGAACGAGGCTAATACGCTGCATCGCATAGCGGAAGCGCTTAAGTTTGGCTTTGCAAAGCGCTGGGAATTGGGCGATTTGCGCTTCAACGATGTGCGTGAGGTGAGTTCACGTTGTTGAGTGCACATATTTGAATGCAAAACAACTCACTCTCTGTGTTATCTTTAACAGCTCGTCAGCAGACTTACCAACCCCGAGTACAGCATGAGCATACGTGAGAAGATCAACGATAATAAAGTGCACAAGGAAATCTTTGATTATGGAGCACAATTTATGGGCGAAGACGATGCAGGCACATCCCATGTAGTCGTTCTGGCGCCCGATGGCGATGCGGTTTCTGTGACGAGCTCCGTTAACGAATAGTGAGTACAATGCAACACCTCTTCTGTGTTTAAAATGCTCGCAATTTCAAATGATTTCAATTTTTTTCGTAGTTTTGGTGCCAGTCAGGCTGGACGTCGTACCGGTATCGTATTTAATAGCGCCATGAATGATTTCTCTGTCGCTGGTACTACTAATCACTACGGTCTACCAGCGGCACCTACCAATTTTATTGACGCACGCAAGCGACCCATGTCGTCGATGTCACCGATGATTTTGACCGATCAGAAAGGTAATGTGCGTTTGGTTTTGGGCGCTGCAGGTGGTTCGAAAATCATATCAGCTGTTGTTGAGGTGGCGGCGCGCATCCTATGGTTCGGGCAGAACATCAAGTCGGCCATTGATGCGCCACGTATTCATCATCAACTCTTACCAAATGTTTTGCAATACGAATTTGGTCAATTTAGTGAGGTAAGTGAATCACATAAATCTAAAAAAAAAGTATTGAAAATTATAAACAAGTTGTTTCGATTCCACAGGAAGTATTGCAGCTGCTAAAGGCGAAAGGACACGAGTTGCAACCCTACAAGGATATTGGCTCAGTGGTGTGCGCCATTGCGAGAAACGATACGGCGATATACGCGAATGCGGACTTTAGAAAACGTGGCGGCGTAGCTGGTTTTTAAAAGCACAACAATGAATTCTCAAATTTTTTACAAAAGTATGTATGTATTCAATATGTAGTACATATGTATACATAAATACATAAATAAGTGTGCGCTAAGTCCAAAAAAAAACAAAAAACACAACATTGCGAGATTATTTATTATCTACCACAAAGTCAATGAGAAGAAGAAAATAATGCTTTTCCTACATATGTATGCAATTATGTACACACATATTAGGGTGGCGCTTAAAATATCAACATCTATATTTTGTATGGGACATCATATTATTTTATTCTACGCACAAAATAAAGACAACCACGAATTTTTTCAAAATTAAAAAAACAATTATTTTAATTAAAAATTTTTAAATTTTACAAGTAATTTTTAAGCAAAAAACAAAACCGACTTCAAGATTCATGTAAAAATTTAAGATTATCGTTAATTTCTTCATGGTCCGATGATCGGATTTAAACCTTTCTCCCTTTTGTGAAGTCGGTTAAAAATATAAAATTTTTTTCTGCGTTCTGTAGCAGGATTTGATAGTTGGAAGGGCAATTAAAATACGCGTCAAACGCGTTATGTATGTACATAAAGTAAAATTTCATCAAAGTTTTGCGATTTAAATAAATTTTAATTTTTTCGAACCCTGGTAGCGACCCCTAAAATTTTTTTGAAATTTTGAAATTTTCGTGTATTCCTTAATTTTGTAAGTAGAAAAAAAATACCCATAGAAAATTTAGATGTTGACAGTTTTAAGGACCACCCTAATACATATATTATTCGAAATAATGCAAAAAAAAAAGAATTTTTAAGCTGTAAACTAAATAGTATTTGCATATGAATTGTATGCATGCATCCAGTGATTCTCTGTAGAAAGCAGAAAGTCCAACCGTGGACAACTGAAAACTCATTTTTGTACATTTTTTGACGACAACTTGTAAATTGTAGTATTCTACTTATATTTGTATTTTGTATTTTGTAATTTTTTAAGTATTATTCTTAGAGTTATTTCATATCATGTGCATACATACCTAAATACATACCAATCTATTTTGCATAAAATATATGTAGATACAACTGTATACACGAATACTGTAATTTTTGCTGAATTCCTATCTCAAATCAATCAAATAATTGTTTCATGCAACTATGAGTATTTAACTTGGTACTGAAAAAGTATTTGCTGTAAACCACCTAATAAAGTGCGTTTTTATTCAAAACATTTTTAATATATCAAACTGACGAAAAGCTTTAAAATATAAAAAAATTAAAATACAAGCGAAACACGATTTTTAAATAAGGCAAGACGCATTTTAAGATTAACTTATTGGTAAGTAGTCATTGTTTTTCGAATAAACTGATCGGATGATGAGATTCTAACTTTTGTTGCCACCTTAAAAGTTTTTTTCTAAGGACTTGACTTTTAATTGATTAATTCGAAATCGAAGCTTCGAGAATGAAAAAGTTGGCTCGTTTTTCCTTTCCAAGGAGAAGCTTTTATGTAGTGTCAAATAAGAAGAAGAAGAAGAAGAAGGTCCAATAATTACGATTTTTCTTCATTCATTAAACTTTTAGTTAGGCCATTTTAATTGAACGGCATAGATACATATGCACGTTGGTTGTTAGCGGTTCGCACTAACTTTCAGTAGCACCCAGATTTTATGTCGCTCAGGATAACTTCAAAATGAGAGGAATAGCGATTGTAGTTCTCCTATAAAACGTTATCACAAAAAACCATCTACCGATCGGATGTGTCGTAAAATTGTTATGTCCTTCAATTTATGTTAAAGAATGTAGACACTTAAAATTTGTAATTTTTTGTTTCTTGTTTAATCTGTATTTTTGATTTATTTAAGGGTCGGCACGCTGCAATTTGCGAAGGAATTCCCCATTACAAGGGAGCATATCGACGCTTGATCGACCTATCTCGGCAGCCGGTTCGAATACGTCCTATCACTGCAAATTTTTCAAGAACGCACTATCTCTATGTAAATTCAATATATCGGCAACTGATATAGGGCGTTTTCAACCATTTGCTGAGATAGCACGTTCTTCAACCGAATTGTGAATTAGGGATCTTTTTTTATAGAGATAGGTCGCTCTTCCACTCAGCCGTCGATAAGAATGTTGTTCTTTCTACAAAATTCAACGAGTTGTCTGCAAAGGCAGGTGACAGGTTTCGCAACGGACTACTCTTCGCTTTTATGTACAGTTCAGTCCCAAGAATGCATTGCCTTTTAAGAAAGCTCAATACGAATTTTCTTTTGACGCAATTGCCGGCTCTTTTGTCAGCCGCTGGCATATCCAGCAGTTTTTTATTGCCAAAAAGTCCTTTCACAATGCGCATGTCACAACTCAAAGGATATTTTCTGCCTTATTTGACGTTTCCCACTTTATCGAATCGTGTGCCAACATAAACAATGTGAAAAAATATTCTCCAATTTATTGCTCAAACAATTATTTTATAAAATTATAAATCACGTTTTAGTGATGAATTTAATGCACGGAATTGTTATCATTCTCAGCGCTGTAGTGTTTCTTTTCTACAAACTCTCCAAACAAAGAAGTTCTTCATTGCAAAACATTCAGGCATTGCGGCCACCCAATCCGGAAACGCCGCAGCCTCCTTCGTTTTCACCGCTATACGAATATGAAAACGGTGCGGTGTGTTCCGACAGCGATGTTTGCAGCAGAATCGGCAGGTAATTACCCACACATATACTCGCATGCAACTTGTAGCCTTTTGCGTTGTGGAATTCTCAACTGGTAAATAATTTTGCTTCCCTCAGGGATATTATGCAGAAGTCGGCAGGTAGCGCCGTCGATGCAGCCATTGCCTCACTCTTCTGCAACGGACTGCTGGCCATGCAAAGCATGGGGCTCGGCGGCGGTGTACTTATAAACATCTATTCCGGTAGTGAGCAACGTGCCTATAGCATTTTGAGCAGAGAGCGAGCGCCACATCATTTCCAGTTGCCTGCGACGAATGTAAGCACCATCTTTCAATCGGCTTTGGGTATTGCAGTGCCCGCTGAGATTGCCGGCTATGCGGTGGCGCATCAACATTTCGGCAAGCTGCCTTGGCGGCAACTGGTGGAACCGACCACAAAATTGTGTCGTAACGGTTATATACTGACCAAACACCAACGCGATTCGGTATATATAAATGGCAAGCTGCTCAAAGAGAATGCTGTGCTGCGCAAAATGTTTGTAGATCCAAAAACTGGCCAAGTGTTTAGAACGGGCGCGCATGTACGGCCACCGGACGTGCTCTGTCGCACATACGAAGCGTTGGCGCGGGATGGACCAGCAGACTTTTACCATGGCGATTTGATGGAGAAAGTTGTAGGTGACTTGCGAGAGTTCGGCAGTCCCATCAATGAGTTGGACATGCAAAATTTGACAGCCGACTTAGTTTTTTCACCCAATGTAACTTTGGGTCCATACACATTGCACTTCACACCACCACCTGGCAGCGGTTATGTGGTTGGATTTGTGATGAAAATTTTGGAAAAATTCCGTATGAAATTTGCTACCGTAGGCAATCTCGATGCCAATGGGCTGCATCGCATCGTCGAGGCGCTCAAATTTGGGTTCGTCGAACGTTGGAAGCTGGATGTTGAGGCGCCGGAAGAGGTGCATTGCGGTCTACGTTTATACTGTCTTCAAATTAATTTTAATATTTTGCTTTCTCTTTTTAACGCTTAAGGAATTATTCAATCTTACAAATGCGACCTTTGCGCGCCAACTGGCTTATCTAATTGATGAGGCGCGTACTTTCCGAGATGCTACAAGCTATGGCGCCAGCGAGCACTTGGTGACGCGCACGGAGTATGGCACAGCGCATATATCGGTGTTGGCGCCAAACGGTGATGCTGTAGCCGCAACGAGCTCTATTAACTTTTAGTAAGTGTGCTTATAGACTTCCTTGATTTTTTTTTTTTTGGAAATGTGTAAAGCTACTTTTGTGCTTTCAGTTTTGGCAGCGGCAAAATCGGCGCGCGCTCCGGCATACTCTTCAATAACGCAATGTCAGATTTCGCCATTGACGGTTTACAAAATTACTTTGATCTGCCCAATATGCCGCAGAGGAATCGCATTAAACCCGGCGCCTCGCCCATGTCTTCCATGAGTCCCATTATTGTAACCGATCAGAGCGGCGAGGTGCGTTTGGTGACTGGCGCTGCTGGCGGCACAAAAATTATCTCCGTTCTGGTGCATATCTTGGTGCGAATACTATGGTTGGAGCAGAATATTAAACAGGCTATTGATGCACCGCGCTTTCATCACCAATTGGAACCGAATATACTCGAGTATGAATATGGCATATTGCAGGATGTTATTAATGTTTTGGAGGCGAAGGGGCATAAGACCAAGCGCTATAGGGAGCGTGGATCTGCTGTTTGTGGTATTGAACGTGTCGGCGGCAAAATTTACGGAAATGCTGACTATCGTAAAGAGGGAGATGTTATGGGTTTCTAGATAGTTTCTTTTTGCGAAGTGAGAAATATGTAGCTATGAGCAACTCGATTTTATTTGCTAGTTTTAAGGATAGTTAGAAGAAAAGAAGACTTACACAAAAGCTAAAAAGTAATCGAACTAAAAATCAACGCTTAACGAAGATAAAATGTTCATATGAAAAAGGTTTAAAAGTATTAATTAAAATTTTATGCTACTTTATCAAAGTTAGTTAACGCGAGCAATGAAACTTGCAAATTTTCTTAAATTAATATAATGTGATATTCGATTAAAAGCGTAGTTTAATATTTAATTCATCGAAAAGTCAATAAGTATTTAAATTATTTAAATTTGAAAAATGTCTATTTAAATGAAAATATTCCGAAAATCTAATACCCTCCATAAACTTACCAAATCTAATTAAAACGTCAAGCAATTTTTGTTCTCCTAGAAAGTAGGTTTTGTTTTTATAACCTCGCATAATCATTCAAACTCTAATGTTTTGAAATGAGCGCGTAAGGCCGAGGCCACGCAATGAGCGGCAAAGCGGCGAGCCAGCTTTCGATTGGGAGTTTAAAGTAATTTTCTAACAGAAAATGTGTTGAGTTGCATTTTTTTTTTATTTATTGGATGCTAAACTTAGTTTTAAGTCATTTTCAACACGTGGCAATACTAGTACTTTTTAAAGGCTGATGAAATACGAGGTTTTTTACTATTTTGCATTTATTTTTATTACGATGTGTAAAATGTTTTGATGGTAAATTTTTTACCTTAATTTTTTAAAATACATCAAAAACCATGTGAATAAAAATTTCAAACTTTGGCGAAAATTGAGGAAT
>NW_023458556.1:13398305-13427971 GCF_013731165.1 Rhagoletis pomonella | reverse complement strand
GGCAAGTGTGAACAACCCATTAGTTTCGTTTTCTGTAGTAAAAGCTACATATATACGTATCGCCGGTGATACTACTAAACTTTCTACATATGTATGTCAATTATTACCTCTGTCACCTGTATATGATCGCTTCTGTTGAGCGCTCATCTTCATCAGCTAAAGTTAGGCAGTTTTGTCATTACTTTATAGGAGTGTAATGATTCGCAGATACATTCCAATGCAGGTAACAGACCATCTACATAAATGCCAGGGGTACTAATTGAGATAGAACGTTTTGCACTAACACCGACGATATGCACATTCATATGTACATATATGCGTACAAGTTCACTGCCGGCAAAAAGTATTGGCACAGATGATTTTTAACAATATATGCAACAATTTTGTTTGTAATATTTTTCCGAATCTTTTTTTATAAAAATATGGTTCATTCCACAACAAAAAACATAAAAATATAATTTTTAAACTATGTGCGAAACTCGCGAAAATTCAGCAAATTTTCAACTTTTTAATTAGATTTGTTAGATTTTTTCTGATAATGCAGAATTGTAGCCCAATTAATTTGATTGTAATAAAGTAGAAGTTCTAAATAGCTACGAATTACCGTTAATTTTTGGTAATTTTTTCCCGCAGTCTCTTCCATATAAACATTTACTTTATATAGAAATAATGCAAAACACCTTTAACAAAAAAAATTCTCAAAAATCAACACGATTTTTTACTAACTCCGAACTTGCATTTTTTATACCAGAATGGGCTACAAATCTGCATACTCCAACAAGTTCAAAAAAATATAATTAAAAAGTTGAAAATATGCAGAATTTTCGCGAGTTTTGCACAAAGTTTAGAAATTATATTTTTAAGTTTTTTTTGTTGTGCATATTTTTATAAAAAATTGTGCCAATACTTTTTGCCAACAGTGTATTTATGTATTGACCGCACAAAGCGGCTACAATTTGTCTAAGAGAAGCCAGATCCCTCCGTTTATATCAGTGCATTGTGGACGAACCAACTGGACTATATAAAACATCCCTCGATATGCTGGTGGGCATACCTACTTACTCGTATAAGCACGCACGTTATAGGGTGCACTGCAGCACCTAATCTGCCTAAACCCAATATTTCTATACTATTGGAAGACGTTATAAGTCAACAAAAAGCAGAATGAAGAATAATGGTAGAATAATTTATTCAGAAAGTTTTACGGGTTTAAAAAATTCTAACATTTTCGTAGGTAAGCCGGTGATTGTACATAATCACGTCGTACCCTCCTCTTCAAAAGAGGCCCAACTCAAAACTCAGCTCCGGAATGATGCGCATAACTGATAGGATAAATAGGATAGTTATTTTTATGAGAGTAAATAATGGTTTGTCCTTCGCCTTGATTGTTGAAAAACGCGAGTTATTCAATAAGATTAAAAAGAAATTTTAATCCAAATACCTTAGAAAGATTTCATAATTATTCATTGATTCTGAAATATATATTTAAAGCAATTTATTACTGACTGTAAATTTTAAGCGTTACTATACATATGCTGGCTTATTAAATTGGTTGTGGATTTCTTGTTAACAGAAATTTACGTATGTATGTATGTACATATGTACACAAATTACGATATATATACAATACAATGCCATGGAAATGAGAGTGTTTAGATTTTCTTTGTTAATTTTTGCTTCTCTAGTAAATGTTGATGTCATAATTCGGGTTATATTTATTCAACTGTTTATGCGGGCAGACAAGAGATATCAGCTTAGAAGGTTTTTCTTTGCCGCAGCCATTTCAATAGGCGACTTTTGGTCGCCAAATATTGGAGGCAATGAAAGGGATACCAAACAAGCGATGCACTGCACTTAAAAGGCACATATCGTCAGCTTAAATGCAAAAAGACATAAAAACATCGTAACTGAAATGGAAAAAGTCGTGACTAAACATTTTTTTTTCATTAAATGATTTGGAAGTTGTAATTCAATGTAATCCATGATATCAATCAAAAACTGAATTTTGAATTTTTTATTAGTAACGACCTTTCGAATTTCAGCGACGATGTTAGTTACGTCTTTTTGCATTGCAGGTGCCGATATATTGATGAAGAAAAGTGATTGTCATATGAGAGCAAAGTAATTTACAGAATAAACAATTGGCCAAAATACACTTAACAAAATTGTAAAAAAATTAATTTCACCTGTTTGAAAATTTGTTCTTAAATCCTCTTTTGCTGCTTAAAAGCGTTTTATTACTTTAGTACAACAAAATAAGTAGCCTGTTATTTTGAGTCCAAATTGAATATCAAATGCAATTCTTCAACCCTGCCGGTTAAGGTTTGATTTTACAAAAGTGAATTAGAGTCTTTAAGAATAAGATATTAACCTAAAAATCAAGCCGGTCAATTTTGTACCTATATATACATAAATTTTATTTTAAAGCAATAAAAACTAAAAATTGTATAAAAAACGAAATTTGTAAAAAATAATTAAAAATAAAACCTAAATGACATTTGAGAAAAAGAAAATTTAATCTAAAAAAATAAAAATATATAAATAAAAATATATGGTAATAAGTATTTTTCTTTTTAAAAAATGTTTGAATACAAAAGAAAAATGAAATAAAATAAACATTTGAAATTAAACAAGTAATTTTTAAGCAAAAAACAAAATCGACTCATTTCTCATATACAAATTTAAGAGTGATCCAATGATGATAAAAAATAAATAAAAATATTCCGATGAATTGATAACCATCTCCTTTTTTTAAGTCGTTTAAAATAAATAATTTCTTTTTAGCAAAAAAAAATCAAAAAACTAAATGAAAAATAAGTTCATAAACATTAAATGAAATAAAAAAATGCTTTCTAAAACAAAAAATAAACTAAAAACTTAAAGAAAATTTAACAAAACAACCAATTTTTAAACAAAAAATAAAACCGACTGCAATTTTCATATACAAATTAAGGAGTACCGTTAATTTCTTAATGATTCAATGATCGGATCTGGTCTATCATATATAGACAAAAAATTTCGACGAATTTATAATCTTTTTTGAAGTCTGTTAAAAGTAAAACCAAATTCAATGAAAACAAGAAAAAACAATTTCGCTGCCTAAGGACTCCAGCCTTGGATCTCTCGAATAGCATGTCAGTGCTTTACGCACTCGACCATTGCGAGTGTTGGAACAGCGCGACCAAAACGACAAGTACTTTCTGTCAAAAGAACTTTTCACCATGAAAGATGGAAAGGAAGCTTTAGTTTAGCCAATTTTTGGACTTAGTCAAGAAGAAGCTGATTAAAACGTAGGCTAATTTTTACCTTAGCCTAGATGGTGAATATGAATAAGTAAAAAAAAATGGCTAAACTAAGTTAAGTTCCGGAAACCCAGCCCCACACTATCGTAGCCAGAATGCTTTTCATAACTCGAAGCAGTTCTAATTTTTATCGCGATTCAACAACAGCTTATTTGTAATTTGCTTACGCATAGTTTCCCTCCCATTTCAATACTCCGGCTCTCGTATGGGCCCAGTGGGAAAACGGGAATGCCTTTCCTCTTCCCACAAGAAAAGATTATCAACTATGGTTGAACGAAAAAATGCATCGCGATATAAGCGAGCGGATGATGCGTGGTTTTGAAGCCACAAACAAAACAAAAAGTGTGAAAACTAACTTAGGTATGTATTTTCACGTTATCTCAACAGCTGCTGTAGCCGAATGAATGCTCGGTCCTCTGCCGTGTTGTTGGTCACGGGATTCAAAACCCGTGGCACGGACTTTATTTTTTGTCTTCTTTTATTTTTTAATCTTATTTATTGTTTCGTAAAGCGACATGCGACACATTACTTTCGTATGACATCGCTGTGGAAAAATTCTTGCATCTTTTCGTGCGTAGGTTTTTGCATTCCTAGACATTACCTTTTCCCCCCTGGGTAAGCACATTTGTATGTGTGTATATACATACATGTGTTTCAAAACACGTTTTACAGCATCGCTTGATAGAGAGAAAAGAAAGTCAACAAAAGATCAGACGAAACTTGTACCTATGCCAAATAGGAAAAATGCCAGAAAACGTGAATTAAATGAAAAAGAAGGGCCAAGAGTAAAGTGGCATAGAAATGAGCCGCAACGCAGAATTGAAACGAGTAAGTGAGAAAATATCAGATAGGTAGATACGAATAAATCAACTAAAGCATGCGGTCGATCTATGGCTGAAAATGAGTCACGAGATGAATAATTAAAGATACATAACTTGATAAATGATCATGTTCGAACTATGTATGTATAAAGTACACTTGGCAGATACTTAATATCTATTCGAGATGATGCTTAAGTAATGGAGTTTGTGCCTCCGTGTTGACGGCTTAGATACAAAAGAGACTTAGATAAAGTTTATACTTCTAGTTATTTTAGTTGTTATGTAGATACATACATGCATATGTATATGTATATGTTCACATGTTTGTATGCGCAGTTTAATAGATAAGCCACCGCCCGCCCGCACAAGCCAGAGGCGCGCGATCAAACACACATTGGCTTTCAAACTGTGCGCCTTTGTACTTATGAAGCTATGTATTTGTAAGCGACCCGGCTCTTTGTCCGCTTTCGCCTGACCTTGCTTGCAATAAAAAAACGAGTTGTACTATTTATGGTAAAACATAAATAATTAGCCAATGAGTGGTATGTGAGCGAGTAACTTACATTTTCAATTAGGCGCAGCAAGCAATTCAAGTGTTGAAGTGAAAGTTTTAAAGCTGAGGAAAGTGTTTGCCTGGTGCAATTGTTTGTTGCCACCAGATATGCCAATTAAATGTATGGATGTACGCTTAGCAATGTTAATTAGCTTCGTATTTGTATTGTATTAAAAAAAAATTGCACCACAATGTAAAAATATGGTTGTTGAATTAAAAAAAATAATAATAATAATCCACTCTGCTCAAGTAAAGGCGAATAATCTCGCTTTGCTTTATCTTTTCTACACGTTTCTTTACTGCTTCGTTATTCTTTTTTCGCACTTCACAAGTGATCTGCGTTCTTTCGTATATCTAGTTTTTCACAAAGGCACACACACGCACACGCACACAGAGTGCATACACAAATTATTTATGTATTTACTTGAGATTGAGGGGCTTGGTGGCGGCAGGAGCCGTCGTATTACTGCCCACAAGAAATTACTTTCAATTAAACAACAAAGCGGCAAACAATTATTTTATTTGCTACTTTATTTTTCTATTTTTTGTGTAGCTAATGACGTAGACAAACACCTCACTGGTAAAAATAATCGAAGCTTGTCGTGCGAAAGTTGCTAGAGAACTGAAGTCAATTGGATTTTTCATTGGATTTTAGCAGAATCCAACAAGTTTTTGTTGCTGTTCGAACAGTTGGGGGGGTTGCTACGGCTACATGTTGTAAAAGGTAGTAGAAAAAGCTTACATGACGAAAGCTTTTAGCTTAGTGAGCTTTGATGCGTTTGTGTGGTCGCGTTGCCAGAGAACACAATAAATACATATACACAGGCATTTTACATAAATTTAAAGTATTTGTTTTACAAATTCACAGATTTTTCAGAATTTGGAATAAAAACAATTTGTTTAAATTTGTTTTAGATTTCGATTTGCTGAAAATAAATAATGATTTATATATGTATATGTCGTTAGGAGACGGAAAACAATTATCTGACTGAAAACTAAAAAAACCCACGATTTTGAAAGCTCCCTAAATAGTCTCCGAAAGTGAGCACGATCTCTCGAAATCGGATCAAACATTATACTAGGCATACATATACAGAAGTAGACTATCTCCATTTTCGAGCTTAACTCTATAATCTGTATTTAAAAAAACAAAGTGCTAAACATGATGCAACTTGTTCAGTCCCGCGAACCGATAGATAAGACATTGCCAATCTTTAAAGTCGTTGAGCATAGAGGTGATCCAAAGATTCCGTGCCTCTCAGATTGAGTAGGAGTCCTGATTTGAGATACGGTAACAGTAGGCGGACACGTGGAGAGCATTGCGATCACTTTCAGAGCCACGTAGATACATACACCGATTTCTAAGCGCTTCAGATTTATGGGGAGCCATTTCTTCGAGAACCATCACAGCTTCCGCATCACCGATCGGAGTGGTTGTCGGTCTTTTAAAGGCATTTAGGGATGGGGTTTTGGTTAGTATTCTTCTCTGCACCCCTGTAGCCACCGATACTTTTTGTTTGTAATTTTTGTGTATTTTATTTAGAGTTCACAAAATCAATTGAAGTGATTTTTTGAGCTTTGCGTTTTTGCTTTATTGCAAGGATTGTTTGGTATAGTTTTTGTGAATGCAACCTTACCTTTCCAATATTATTTCTATGTTTTTTTTTTGTTTTATGTTTTTTTTGTATCGAAATTTGAGAAAAACCAATAGTTGTTGTTCTGGCTTTAAAGCACACTTCTCATTTTCTGTAGTAAACTTTTATTTCATTCGGTGTATGGAAATAAGCCTTTCTCTTCCAGATGAATGTTCAAAGCATCACTACCTTGCATTTGTGCCTTTTTATTTAAGCCGCTAAACATGTTTTGACTGTTACGAGTATAACCGTTAAAGTGCTTGAGTGGTCTGTGAGCTGTAGCCAACGGAATTCGGGCATGGGAAACTGGCTGCTATAAATACGAAAAGAGCATCAACATTTTGTAAACAGTTTATGAATAAAAATGCTTGCATTACCCGCCGGCCTATTAGAACCGCGTTTTCATCGAAAACTCTTCCAATTCGCATTGCAGTCATTTTCCGCACGGAACTGGGCAGACGATTCAGCAGGAAATCAAATACCGGTCGTATTAGAAAAAAATAGCAGAACTCAGGAACTGACATGACTCCAAAACCTACCATCAATCCCAAAATGCCACCTGTTTGTGCTGTTGCGAAATAAGTACATACAAACCAATTAATGCTCACAAAGTTTGTAATAAGGTACCCTCAACAACTCACACAAATAGTCCGTAAAGCTGGTATATGGCGATCTAACCTTAGACCTAAAAAAATCATTTGCAAAATAAACCTGCACCAATGCGAAATTCTCATGAATCTCTTGCTTTGTAAAATTCGTAAAAAAGCCATCTTTGAAAACAAACGAAGTATTCGCCAGTGGTGTTCCATATACATCCGGGTAATACTCCGAACGGAAGCACGCAGGCAGACACTTACGCTTGCAGGCCACATGCTGCTCGTCATTGATCTCTGCTTCTGCGATTCTTTCACAATTGAAATCCTTCACATCACAAATACTTGCATTTTGATAGATGAGCGGCATGTGATATGGAATGCATTTGCATCGGCGTAGAAAATATTTGGAATCACATTCCATCTCACAATTGCGGCGCGTGTAGTACCGGAAGTAATACAATTCTAGCTCGTTGTTGAAGAGACATTGGCGACGTTTAGGCGGAATGGTGCGTGTCGAAGGTAGAGACTTGGAGTTGTCTATATTAATACGGAAAAGATACTGGTAGCCCGTTTGAACGAACAAGCCGGTCTCTTTGACGTGCGGCGTATCGATTGGATTGTGGGCGATTATCTAAGGGGAAAAAAATTTAAGGTTATACAAGGATAAGTAATTATTGGCGGGAGTACAAAAGCAGATATTTTTGTAATGAACTCAAGGAGAAGTATGCTATAGTCTTATAGTTGAAGAAAATATGAACATACATGAGCCTACATATACATATGTAAATATTTTATTGCTAACAAAACAAAATGGCGTAAGATAAGTTGGTGGTTAGCGGTAAGCTTACAGTTGCACATAAGTTATACTGAAACGGCAAATTGACCTATGAAAGGAAGGAGTTTCGTTGATAAAATGGCAATTTTGGAAGTGAACGCAATGATAAGTAGTGTAAGGATAACGACAGAGTTAAAGACTAAGGCGAAGGCTAAGGCAAAGCCACAGTCAAAAGCAATAATAAAAAAGCCAAAGACCAATATAAAATACGTATTAATAATATTAAGAAGAAGATGCAAATGCAGCTGTAGTTAAGAAATGCAAATGAATATGAAGATGGGGATGAAGATGACGATGAAGATGAGGTGAAAGATAAAAATCAAAATAAAGATAGAGGTAAACGTAGGTTTAGGTAGGATTAAGACAAAGATCAAGATAAAGATACCATAGAAAATTTAATTTTCCAAATTCATAAACTTTGAATCGATTGCGCAGGTTAAAGATATGTTTTAAAGTAATCTTTCGTGGCCAATTATTATTGACTTAGTCCTAAGACAACATAATATTACTATTGCAGTATGATCAAAGGCCTTTTATTTTTCCCCATACAAAATTGTCCCAGCCTAATATGTATTGCAAAATTATTCTTTTCTGGAATGTTTTCTATGAAATTTCACTTCTTCAGCGTATAGGGACTACACGCACTCAGTTTTGTTTGGTTTTGTTCATTTCAAGGATAAAAGCATATCGTCGTTTAATGTACAAAACCGCGTATCAACAAAATGCAAAACCGCGTATGTGAAGTTGCATAAATTATTTTCCAGAGAGTAAAAACGCTAATATTACAAAATAGTTCTCTTTTTTTATAAAGCAATCGCATTTCTGGCAAGTACATTTCAGGACGAATGGATAAAGCTTGAGCCAAGAGCTTGTGTGAGAAAATCCAATTTTTGACAATAAATTTTAGTTACACGGTTTTGCTGAACGACGATACACGGTTTTGTACTTTAAACGACGATATGTACCAATGTACCAATGTACCTTCAAACCGGTACTAAAAGTTGAAGTGCAGATATATTCGCTGAGGTTAGCATTGAGCACAAAAGTGAATCCCATGGTAACACCAGCGCCTGAAAGAAAGTTTGTTTTTCACTTTTAGAATATTAAAAAAATATTTGCTATCCTCCTTAAACCCTACCAGCTGGTCTTCGCGGATAGTAGTACAATGGCAACTGTTCAGCGTAGCCAGTCTCCAAGTTCCAGTCGACTGGTATGGTACCAACAGACGAGGTGAAGTCTCTTACGAATATGTATCTATTAAAATCAAAATCGAACAATAATTGTTAACAAACCCCTTTTACCCCCTTTTATAGAATACTTAACTTACTTTCCTTTATATAAATAGGATGGATGTAAAATATTAAAGGAACAACAAATGCCCTCATCCATTAGCACCTCTCTGAAGAAATCAGTACAGCGGTCTTCCTTGTTCCCAAAACGACAGTAAACAATCATATTGTTACAAGTCTGTCCATTCTGTTGGAAAAAATTCAAAAAAAAAAAAATCTTAAATGCAACATTCTTTCCCACAAACATTTAACTTCACCACGCGCCAGATGAAATTCGTGAACGTGTCTTCCTTTGAGGCAGGTTTCAGATCATCGAATTGGCTATAGTCGACATCTTGCAAACATATCTTCTGTGTCATTGCATAGCCCCGTGAATGGCTGCGGTGTTAAACACAAAAAAAAAAATTCCTAAATAGTTATGTACGTGTCTAACGAAACTAAAAATGTTTCACGAACTTGCTACTCACCGTGGATAGTTTTCGACTTTGCTACGCAATGCCTGATTCATATTGCAGATTGTGATGGCTGGGAAGGGGGTATCGCGTATAGTCGACGTTTGTGCCTCGATGCCTATAATAATCGGTGTTGTTTCCCAACGCGTAAAAACATTCGTGGCAAAATTTACTGCCAACGTAATGACCGCAACAAACCACAGCAAAAAGTAGGTTCTGTGCGAAGTTAACGAAAATGAATTCGAATCTGATAGTTTGTTAATGCTAACGTAAAATTTACCTCTCCCATAAGGACAGGCTTGCATTACTAACATAGATTAGCCCATGTAACGTGGTTTGGCTTAGAAATTTTGTTATATAATCGCCGATTATTTCAAAAACTCTTTCATATTTAGGCTTTTGCTGCAATTCTTTCTTGCCGCAAATCGAGTTGGTAAGCATTTTTCGGCTTACTTTTGTTTAGCTGTCACTGAGGAGCAATCAGGTTACGCAATGAAGCTAAAAAGGAAGAAATCTCATCAAGTCATTACTACTTACGGCTAATTGCTACTACCATCGTAATCGTGCGAGTGGGCGTGGCTACAAAGGTTAATTAGGCTGGAAGCGTTACAAGAGCAGGATACTTGTATTCATTGACAGAAAAATTACACTGCGCAAAAATTGTAAGGTTTCATTTGAATTCCTCAAAAAAAAATAATGGCTTAGCGGTTTTTGTAGATCTTATTTTGAAGTGATTCCATGTGCGTTCATTTTAAGGAACCGTTCAGAATATTTTCGCGATTAGTTGTATTTTAGTTGTCGGGATTTTCATTCACTATGTTTTTTCCTTAAAGATTTTTTTAGAATTTTTGCAGAACTCTTGTAATTTTTCAAGATTTTCTAGGTTTTTGTTTGGACCGCTCAGAATATTCCGGGTTTATTTGTGTCTAACTTTTCAGCTTTTTTCCGGAATAACTTGTAACTTTCTCTATTACTTTTCAAACTTTTCTTGCGATTTTTCCGAGACTGTTCCAAATATTTTGGGAGCTTTCGGGCTCACTTGTGATTAACTTTTCAGTATTTTTTGAAAACCTATGGAGTTTTCCGTGCCTACTCTTTTGGATTATTTAGGGATTTACAAGTTTTTCGGTATTGTTAAAGATTTTTTCGGGACCACTCAAGACGTTTTCGAAATTCTTGGTCCGTTAGTTTTTCTGATATTTCCAATATTTTTGGAACACTTTTAAATTAATTTATACTGGACATTTCGGGAGTTACGAGTTTTTTCATAGTTTGCAATATTAGTTCGTGATTTTTTCAGGACTCTTATGAATATTTTCGGGGTTCTTTGAGTTTTACTCATCATGATTTTTTGGGCCTACGTTTTCCTAACAAATTGTGGGTTCTTTTGTTTTATGAGTTTCGTCACACTGTGCTACCCATGACCCGATTTCTGAATATTGTAGGTGAGATACGGTCCTCAATTGTGGCCATTGTGGAACGTACGCCGCATAAAGCTGAAATTAGTCAAGAACGCAAACCTACCGGTACGTAAACCCGAGTCAGCTGACACGATATGTCTTACCAAAGCGCCATGTAAATGAAAACTCAACACCGCAGAATTTTTCTGTAGTTGTAGCCCGTAGTGCAGAAATCTGCGGAATTTAGATTTTTCCGTGTCAGCTGATTTCTTCCTTTTTAGATGGTTGCCACTTCGTCCGTTTTGCAAATGGTAAAAATGTTATAAGTTTCCATTCAAAATATGTTTAAGATATTTGAAATTTACCATTGAATAAGGTTTTTTGTTGAAAACTAAGTAGTTTATATTTAGCTACAATCAATTATAGCACGAAGAATTTTAGTTGAAAAGGTAAGTTTATGAAAAGGCATTGATGAGTGGCAACACTGTAGTAAGCAACACTGAGGGCCCCAGTAATCGACAAAATTCTGCGTATACAGACTGCGTGTAAGTATACGTTCTGCGTTCTTGACTAAAAGCTCAGTTAGTCTAGACTTAACTTAATTTAACTTACCGTAAGAAATCATCAATGATTACTCAACACGTCAACTTAAGCCAAGAGCGGAAATATTTTGTTTTTGTATTTTCTTTTTCAGCTGTTTAACAGTTCGCCGCCTTAAATGCCACATCAAAAAAATTCATGCAAACAACAATGTTTGCTTTCATTTATTTTTAAGAAATACAAAAACGAGAGTCTGGCAAGCCTGATTCTCTCACCGCTCTCAATTTCCGTAAGACCGTAACTTAAGAACCTAAAATCTACAGGTTCTTAAGTTTCTTACGCTAAGTTAAGTTTTAACTAACCGCCAACACAGTTTCTCATATAACAGGTTGGCCGAAATATTTAGTTAAGTTACGTTACGGAAATTAAGTCTAGACTAACTGAGCTTTAATTTCAGCTTCACTCAGCTGCTATATTTCGAGGTACGATTATATTGCTTCTATCTCTCTCTCGCTCTCCATCTCTCTCTCTCTCTATCAACAGCAATTTGATATGTTGAAACGTAAGGGCGCTCTGTCGATGGCTATTGAGGATATTTTTGAGGATCACCTTTTTTTTAAAGGAAAAAGCTTCGAAAGCCCCCTTTGAATCTTTTGCTAAAATGTCATTATTTTCAACTTTCGTGCTCTCCAGTTGTTAAAGTCTAAGGTATTGCTCTATATAAGAATGTGGAGTAAAACTTTGATTTACTGAAAGTTTACATGCACCAAACTTGTAGAAGAAAGCAAAATTGTTTCTTAGTTTTAGATGACTTGCACATGTTGTGTAGGCCAAATATTAAACAAATATTTCTTTTCATAAGGCATATTTTAAATATTTATTTGTCAAAGTCTGAAGAATTTTATTAAGTATCTGATAAAAATTTCTATACTTATTTGTATGTATGTATGTATGTATGTTTGTACACATACATATGTATGTAAATATTTGCTTGAATGGTTTTTTCAAATATCTTTCTAAAACAAAATGCACTAAAACAAAACTTACAGCAATGCTGACTTTTTGCCTGCATGCGATTTTATTCAATTACATTTACGTAAGTACTAAAATCAAATATTGAGTGCTCAACTTAGTTTGAAATATGTAGTTTTAATTCGGAATATCGCTTTTGTCCAACTGTCAGGAAATATGTTTTTCCCCTTTGCAAAGTTCGAGAATGGCTGTATCGTTTTTTGTGCAATTTTGTATACCTTAAATATGTAGACTTTTAGAGGATGGTTATAGGCTAAAAATAATTTCCATATATCAAGAGGGCGTGGCAACAATTATGCAAACTTAATTTTTCATACTGTACGAAATATGCAAAATATATTTTCTTAAAAAAATTAGATTAAAGAGTTTGAGATTTTAATGAAACTTGTTTAAATATTCCTCAATTTTCGCCAAAGTTTGAAATTTTTATTCACATGGTTTTTGATGTATTTTAAAAATTAAGGTAAAAAATTTACCATCAAAACATTTTACACATCGTAATAAAAATAAATACAAACTAGTAAAAAACCTCGTATTTCTGAAAAATTCCATCAGCCTTTAAAAAGTACTAGTATTGCCACGTGTTGAAAATGACTTAAAACTAAGTTTAGCATCCAATAAATAAAAAAAAAATGCAACTCAACACATTTTCTGTTAGAAAATTACTTTAAACTCCCAATCGAAAGCTGGCTCGCCGCTTTGCCGCTCATTGCGTGGCCTCGGCCTTACGCGCTCATTTCAAAACATTAGAGTTTGAATGATTATGCGAGGTTATAAAAACAAAACCTACTTTCTAGGAGAACAAAAATTGCTTGACGTTTTAATTAGATTTGGTAAGTTTATGGAGGGTATTAGATTTTCGGAATATTTTCATTTAAATAGACATTTTTCAAATTTAAATAATTTAAATACTTATTGACTTTTCGATGAATTAAATATTAAACTACGCTTTTAATCGAATATCACATTATATTAATTTAAGAAAATTTGCAAGTTTTATTGCTCGTGTTAACTAACTTTGATAAAGTAGCATACAATTTTTATTTAATACTTTTAAACCTTTTTAATATGAACATTTTATCTTCGTTAAGCGTTGATTTTTAGTTCGATTACTTTTTAGCTTTTGTGTAAGTCTTCTTTTCTTCTAACTATCCTTAAAACTATAAAAATAAAATGGAGTTGCTCAAAGCTGCATATTTCCTACGTCGCCAAAACTATCTAGAAACCCATAACATCTCCCTCTTTACGATAGTCGGCATTTCCGTAAATTTTGCCGCCGACACGTTCAATACCACAAACAGCAGATCCACGCTCCCTATACCGCTTGGTCTTATGCCCCTTCGCCTCCAAAGCATTAATAACATCCTGCAATATGCCATATTCATACTCGAATATATTCGGTTCCAATTGGTGATGAAAGCGCGGTGCATCAATAGCCTGTTTAATATTCTGCTCCAACCAAAGTATTCGCACCAAGATATGCACCAGAACGGAGATAATTTTTGTGCCACCAGCAGCGCCAGTCACCAAACGCACCTCGCCGCTCTGATCGGTTACAATAATGGGACTCATGGAAGAGATGGGCGAGGCGCCGGGGTTAATGCGATTCTTCTGCGGCATATTGGGCAGATCAAAGTAATTTTGTAAACCGTCAATGGCGAAATCTGACATTGCGTTATTGAAGAGTATGCCGGAGCGCGCGCCGATTTTGCCGCTGCCAAAACTGAAAGCACAAAAGTAGCTCTACACATTTCCAAAAAAAAATAAGTCCATAAGCGCACTTACTAGAAGTTAATCGAGCTCGTTGCGGCTACGGCATCACCGTTTGGCGCCAACACCGATATATGCGCTGTACCATACTCCGTGCGTGTCACCAAGTGCTCGCTGGCGCCATAGCTTGTAGCATCCCGGAAAGTACGCGCCTCATCAATTAGATAAGCCAGTTGACGCGCAAAGGTCGCATTTGTGAGATTGAATAATTCCTTAAGCGTTAAAAATAGAAAGCAAAATATTAAAATTAATTTGAAGACAGTATAAACGTAGTCCGCAATGCACCTCTTCCGGCGCCTCTACATCCAGCTTCCAACGTTCGACGAACCCAAATTTGAGCGCCTCGACGATGCGATGCAGCCCATTGGCATCGAGATTGCCTACGGTAGCAAACTTCATACGAAATTTTTCCAAAATTTTCATCACAAATCCAACCACATAACCGCTGCCAGGTGGCGGTGTGAAGTGCAATGTGTACGGACCCAAAGTTACATTGGGTGAAAAAACTAAGTCGGCTGTCAAATTTTGCATGTCCAACTCATTGATGGGACTGCCGAACTCGCGCAAGTCACCTACAACTTTCTCCATCAAATCGCCATGGTAAAAGTCTGCTGGTCCATCGCGTGCCAACGCTTCGTATGTGCGACAGAGCACGTCCGGTGGCCGTACATGCGCGCCCGTTCTAAACACTTGGCCAGTTTTTGGATCTACAAACATTTTGCGCAGCACGGCATTCTCTTTGAGCAGCTTGCCATTTATATATACCGAATCGCGTTGGTGTTTGGTGAGTATATAACCATTACGACATAATTTTGTGGTCGGTTCCACCAGTTGCCGCCAAGGCAGCTTGCCGAAATGTTGATGCGCCACCGCATAGCCGGCAATCTCAGCGGGCACTGCAATACCCAAAGCCGATTGAAAAATGGTGCTTACATTCGTCGCAGGTAATTGGAAATGATGTGGCGCGCGCTCTCTGCCCAATATGCTATAGGCACGTTGCTCACTGCTGGAATAGATGTTTATAAGTACACCGCCGCCGAGCCCCATGCTTTGCATGGCCAGCAGTCCGTTGCAGAAGAGTGAGGCAATGGCTGCATCGACGGCGCTACCTGCCGACTTCTGCATAATATCCCTGAGGGAAGCAAAATTATTTACCAGTTGAGAATTCCACAACAAAAAAGGCTACAAGTTGCATGCGAGTATATGTGTGGGTAATTACCTGCCGATTCTGCTGCAAACATCGCTGTCGGAACACACCGCACCGTTTTCATATTCGTATAGTGGTGAAAATGAAGGAGGCTGCGGCGTTTCCGGATTGGGTGGCCGCAATGCCTGAATGTTTTGCAACGAAGAACTTCTTTGTTTGGAGAGTTTGTAGAAAAGAAATACTACAGCGCTGAGAATGATAACAATTCCGTGTATTAAATTCATCACTAAAACGTGATTTATAATTTCATAAAATAATTGTTTGAGCAATAAATTGGAGAATATTTTTTCACATTGTTTATGTTGGCACACGATTCAATAAAGTGGGAAACGTCAAATAAGGAAGAAAATATCCTTTGAGTTGTGACATGCGCATTGTGAAAGGACTTTTTGGTAACGGCAAAATGCTGTATATGTCAGCGGCTGACAAAAGACTCGGCAATGGCGTCAAAGGAAAATTCGTATTGAGCTTTCTTGAAAGGCAATGCATTCTTGGGACTGAACTGTACATAAAAGAGAAGAGTAGTGCGTTGCGAAACCTGTCACCTGCCTTTGCAGACAACTCGTTGAATTTTGTAGAAAGAACAACATTCTTATCGACAGCTGAGTGGAAGAGCGACCTATCTCTATAAAAAAAGCTCCCTAATTCACAATTCGGTTGAAGAACGCGCTATCTCAGCAAATGGTTCAAAACGCCCTATATCAGTTCCCGATATATTGAATTTACATAGAGATAGTGCGTTCTTGAAAAATTTGCAGAGATAGGACGTATTCGAACCGGCTGCCGAGATAGGTCGATCAAGCGTCGATATGCGCCCTTATAATGCGGAAAATACAGATTAAACAAAAAAAAAATTAAAAATTTTTAGTGCCTACATTCTTTAACATAAATTGAAGGACATAACAATTTTACGACACATCCGATCGGTGGATGGTTTTTTGTGATAACGTTTTATAGGAGAACTACAATCGCTATTCCTTTCATTTTGAAGTTATCCTGAGCGAAATAAAATCTGGGTGCTACTGAAAGTTAGTGCGAACCGCTAACAACCAACGTACATATGTATCTATGCCGTTCAATTAAAATGGCCTAACTAAAAGTTTAATGAATGAAGAAAAATCGTAATTATTGGACCTTCTTCTTCTTCTTCTTCTTATTTGACACTACAAAAAAGCTTCTCCTTGGAAAGGAAAAACGAGCCAACTTTTTCATTATCGAAGCTTCGATTTCGAAATAATCAATTAAAAATCAAGTCCTTAGAAAAAAACTTTTAAGGCGGCAACAAAAGTTAGAAAGACTTCCATAGTCTCATTTCCGATCAGCTGATTCGAAAAAAGAAATGACTACTTACCAATAAGTTAATCTTAAAATGCGTCTTGCCATATATAAAAATCGTGTTTCGCTTGTATTTTAATTTTTTTATATTTTAAAGCTTTTCGTCAGTTTGATATATTAAAAATGTTTTGAATAAAAACGCACTTTATTAGGTGGTTTACAGCAAATACTTTTTCAGTACCAAGTTAAATACTCATAGTTGCATGAAACAATTATTTGATTGATTTGAGATAGGAATTCAGCAAAAATTACAGTATTCGTGTATACAGTTGTATCTACATATATTTTATGCAAAATAGATTGGTATGTATTTAGGTATGTATGCACATGATATGAAATAACTCTAAGAATAATACTTAAAAAATTACAAAATACAAAATACAAATATAAGTAGAATACTACAATTTACAAGTTGTCGTCAAAAAATGTACAAAAATGAGTTTTCAGTTGTCCACGGTTGGACTTTCTGCTTTCTACAGAGAATCACTGGATGCATGCATACAATTCATATGCAAATACTATTTAGTTTACAGCTTAAAAATTCTTTTTTTTTGCATTATTTCGAATAATATATGTATTAGGGTTGTCCTCAAAACTGTCAACATATAAATTTTCTATGGGTATTTTTTTTCTACTTACAAAATTAAGGAATACACGAAAATTTCAAAATTTCAAAAAAATTTTAGGGGTCGCTACCAGGGTTCGAAAAAATTAAAATTTATTTAAATCGCAAAACTTTGATGAAATTTTACTTTATGTACATACATAACGCGTTTGACGCGTATTTTAATTGCCCTTCCAACTATCAAATCCTGCTACAGAACGCAGAAAAAAATTTTATATTTTTAACCGACTTCACAAAAGGGAGAAAGGTTTAAATCCGATCATCGGACCATGAAGAAATTAACGATAATCTTAAATTTTTACATGAATCTTGAAGTCGGTTTTGTTTTTTGCTTAAAAATTACTTGTAAAATTTAAAAATTTTTAATTAAAATAATTGTTTTTTTAATTTTGAAAAAATTCGTGGATGTCTTTATTTTGTGCGTAGAATAAAATAATATGATGTCCCATACAAAATATAGATGTTGATATTTTAAGCGCCACCCTAATATGTGTGTACATAATTGCATACATATGTAGGAAAAGCATTATTTTCTTCTTCTCATTGACTTTGTGGTAGATAATAAATAATCTCGCAATGTTGTGTTTTTTGTTTTTTTTTGGACTTAGCGCACACTTATTTATGTATTTATGTATACATATGTACTACATATTGAATACATACATACTTTTGTAAAAAATTTGAGAATTCATTATTGTGCTTTTAAAAACCAGCTACGCCGCCACGTTTTCTAAAGTCCGCATTCGCGTATATCGCCGTATCGTTTCTCGCAATGGCGCACACCACTGAGCCAATATCCTTGTAAGGTTGCAACTCGTGTCCTTTCGCCTTCAGCAGCTGCAATACTTCCTGTGAAAGTGAGGCGATTTGTTTATAATTTTCAATACTTTTTTCTAAGATTTATGTGATTCACTTACCTCACTAAATTGACCAAATTCGTATTGCAAAACATTTGGTAAGAGTTGATGATGAATACGTGGCGCATCAATGGCCGACTTGATGTTCTGCCCGAACCATAGGATGCGCGCCGCCACCTCAACAACAGCTGATATGATTTTCGAACCACCTGCAGCGCCCAAAACCAAACGCACATTACCTTTCTGATCGGTCAAAATCATCGGTGACATCGACGACATGGGTCGCTTGCGTGCGTCAATAAAATTGGTAGGTGCCGCTGGTAGACCGTAGTGATTAGTAGTACCAGCGACAGAGAAATCATTCATGGCGCTATTAAATACGATACCGGTACGACGTCCAGCCTGACTGGCACCAAAACTACGAAAAAATTGAAATCATTTGAAATTGCGAGCATTTTAAACACAGAAGAGGTGTTGCATTGTACTCACTATTCGTTAACGGAGCTCGTCACAGAAACCGCATCGCCATCGGGCGCCAGAATGACTACATGGGATGTGCCTGCATCGTCTTCGCCCATAAATTGTGCTCCATAATCAAAGATTTCCTTATGCACTTTATTATCGTTGATCTTCTCGCGTATGCTCATGCTGTACTCGGGGTTGGTAAGTCTGCTAACGAGCTGTTAAAGATAACCCAGAGACTGAGTTGTTTGGTATGCAAATATGTGCACCCTGCAACGTGAACTCACCTCACGCACATCGTTGAAGCGCAAATCACCCAATTCCCAGCGCTTTGCAAAGCCAAACTTAAGCGCTTCCGCTATGCGATGCAGCGTATTAGCCTCGTTCTGCGCACCGACCAAATCGGCTTTGGTGAAATTGAAACCTTCCAAAATGCTGAGTATATTGGCCACAACAGTGCCGCTACTAACAGGCGGCACGGCATAGAGTATATCATCGCCCAATTGCATGGTGATCGAACTGACCATATCAGCGGAGTAGGATTCTAAGTCGTATGCTGTTATTTTGCTACCGAGATCCTTTAGGTCCTCCACCACCATATGCGCCAGCGTACCATTGTAGAAGTCGAGTGGCCCATTTGCCGCTAAGAGCTCATAAGTTTCGCAAAGCACTTTTTGTGGCTTAATTTTCGTGCCGACCGGGTACAGTTGACCAGTTGTGGCATTGACGAAAACATCGCTGTGGAATAAGCAAAAAAACGTTAAGCGAATTGTTTCGTATTCTGGATAGCTGCTTACTCACGTCAACACGGTGTTGTTCTTCATATGATGCCAGCGATAATTCAATGCACTCCATTGGTGATGTGTCAAAAAGAAGCCTTCGTGACACAATTTAATTGCCGGTTCGACGAGTGTCTTCCAGGGTAATTTGCCAAAACGTTCGTGCGCGCGATGATAACCCATAAGTTCGCCCGGCACGGCAATCGAAAGTCCGCCATTTAGCGATAGTTCCAGTTTGCCATCGAACATTTCTTGGAATGCTTCGAACGGTGCGACCTCTCGTGCGTCAATGGAATAGGCATGTTTACTGTCCTTAAGGTAGATATTCATAAGCATGCCTCCACCAATACCCATGCTATGCATGGTTAGGATACCATTACACAGGAGAGTGGCGATGGCAGCGTCAACAGCACTACCCTTCTGGTCCAGCATGTGACTGTGGAACAGAATGAAAGAAATTAAGAGTTTAGGGGAGACGAAAAATAAATTAAATATAGGTAGCCTACACTTGTGCAACTGAGTACTGATAAATTAAGTTTGTTCAATGGAATTCAGTTATAGCGAGTTAAATATAATAATAAAGGATGTCCTTTGGAGGGTGTGCTTTCTCATTTGCTTGACTCCCTATTATTTGTTCCAAAGTAAAGTATGTGAATGTCAAGCGAAGCCAATCTTACATGGAAATCTCACGTGGGGCATAAGACCTCGAAAGCCTTGGCAAAAATTTGGCAATATAAACGAGTCTTTGCAACAACATTGGGTCCGTCAGTAAAGGGTATACTCTGAATCTATTACTCTATTATTCGATCTATTCTCAGTTATATGTATTTACGCCTGCCATATGGTAGTGCAGATTCCCAATACATTTCATTTGAAATCAGCTGCCTTATCTTACGGTCACAGTGGTAAAGCGTCAACTTCAGTTGGACGTATTGACTATGTGATCCCGGATCTGGAACGAACTTCAAAGCCACTATAGAGATCGAAGGCTGGCGTGGTTAGGTGTACTGGCTCAGTGAATGTCTATACAGGCCGACCGAAGATTGAGAATGGCCTAGGGGCGGTAGTCGTACGCGGAGCTCCGCATCCAGGTGGAGGTATTTGCCATTGGGAGGGCGGCAGAGCTACTGAACAGCAATCCCGGTAGGTGAATCTACATATATCGATAATTAAGCTGTGACAAAGGTGCTACTATAGCATAGCATCCGCTCTGGATTTGCTACATACCAATAGTGATGTACATCTGTACTGGATTCCGAGGCAAACCGGCGTCGCGGGAAACGAGGAGCCCGACAAACTTGCCAAGGAGGACGCTTTGTCGGAATCCATGCCGATAGAGGAGGTGCCGATTTCCCTCCAAGCGATTAAACGGCAACTCGACCTCTGACTTATGATAAGATCTGTAGAAGATGCAGAATGAAAGGGGAGACAGTGGAGCATATGCTCTGCGAATATCCTGCCCTTAGCAGACTGCGGAGCAGGGTTTCTGCCTAATCTGAAAGCCGCCGCCAAGGTAGGGTATGACAAGGTGTTTCAGTTTCCCAAGCGAACTTCGATGTTCTTCAACATTGGTACTGGTACGCAATGATTAGCTGTCCAAAGTGGTCGTAGTTTATATGGCAACGCTATGGAGGCAGAAATTGCTGTTTGAAAAGGTATGGACAACCGGGTATTTTGTACGCTCCAGAATAGCAAGCCACTGTTACTTTTCATGAAGAGAGTCTACAGTATTTACTTCCCTGGACCTGAATGCTAGCCTTGTCACAACACTGAGCTCAGGCTTACATATTATCGACAGGATCTGGAGTTCATATTGAAGATAATGAGGATATGAATCACTTCTCATTTGGAGAACATGCTTCGGTTTTCCAAGCCAAGATATTTGGTAACCTCAAGCCCATGATACACGTGATACAGAACGATGGAGGGATAAGAGCTAAGCTGCACGCAAGGCATGGGTGAGCACTCTATCTATTTCTAAACAAGTTCGACAGTGAAAGTTTCTGTTAGATTGTGTTGGTAAACACTACGACATTCTTTTAATCAGTTTTAGTACAATACTTCCACCTTCGGCCATATATGTCACCTTCAGAAAATGCGTGAATAAATAACAAATTCATTCAGCAATTACTGGGAACCAACTCTAGCGTTTAACGCTTTGCTTAGCCTCGTATCCGTAGATATGGAGGGTAAGGCTATCGCAGTCTGCTTCATCATCAAGCTAGGAAGCACTCGGTAATGCTTCAATCCAGCAATCGAAACTCCTGGGAAACTTTTAACTATCGAAGAAACGGCCAATGCCTACCGAGGTTAGCTTCGACTAGGAGACCTTTGAAAATGTTCTTCAATGGGATCATTCTCCTAAGGGATGAATGGGAGTATTGCAGCCTGTGGAACAGACGTCCAGTGGTTCGAAGTTGGTTCCTTGCCTTAGACTAGGTGTGATCTGTCAGAAACTCGCTATTAAACTCAGGTTAAGGATATCGGATTTCCGCAGCATATTTCATGCAGGGATGGTCACTATAGAGGAGGAACTCGACCGGCTACGTACCGTTTCAATAGTGATTAGAATGGCAAATATCTAATATGTACCAAAACTTTTCGGGGAATGCCTGACCTCTCTCTGAGCGGCATCAGTTTTCTTAAAAATCAGGCTTATATGGGTCTCAGCGTACAGTGGCATTGCAGAAAACTGCATGGCTAATGACAGGGCACCCTCGAAATCATCCCCACTGAGAATGAGAGTTTGGGATTTCTTGTGGCAACCTGCCCTTGGATATGCGGGCAAATCTCCAGAACCGTTTGTGTCACTATAATATTTTAAGTTCTTTTCCATTTTGCAAATACAAATATTGTATGGATATGCCTTTCTGTGAATGGCTCCATACGGTCTTTATTTCAGAAGATTTTACTTGACTTGTAAAATTTTCCGATTGGCAAATCAGACCTCTTGCTAAGAAGGGAAAACATTTAATAAGCAGATACCATTTCCTTCTCCTCAATATTTTTTTCATAGTCAAAAACAACATTCGTTTTCGACAGCATTTCCGATAAGTCCGAAGCGTTTATACACGCAACCCCTTAAAGCGCGATTATGGCAACTTAACTTAACTTAAAGGAACTTAGAAAATCAAAATGAAACAGGCCGCGACGTGGCATTAAGTTGCGTTAAGTTTCGGCTGTTCAATTATAAGCAACACCCATTTAAGAGAATCTTTAAGTGAGTGCCTGTAAGTTACGTTAAGTGGCCATATCCGGACCATAACAAGCTAAGCTGATACAAGCTGCGCGCTTGTGCTCGTCTCCGTGCGCTGCTAACTTTGTTGCTGTTTTCCGATTAAAACAAAAAAAGTTTGTTCAGCTAGCAGTGATGAACTTAAGTGAGCAGAGAAATTGCGAATCGAGAAGAGCCTAAAAATTTCTTATTCACTGGAAAACATGTTTTCATTACCACTTAGCCAACGCAAGCAAAACAGCAATTATTATGGCACAACTCTTCTTTCATTAGAAAGGACATTTTTAGTGTGCCCAACATTGCCTTACCTCAATTGAAAACGCCTACATATGACCTTTCGCTGAACAAACATATCACTTTCGATGGCTCATTAAGCATTTAAATGATGCTTTTATTTCCAAAAATACAATCCTTCAGCCACTCCTCAACGCTTTTTAAAGTAAGTTTACGAGCCCCATTTTTTTTTTAGTTGATGCGTGGACTATCAGGTTGCATGCGCACAGCCCGTTAGCTGCTATGCAATCAGAAAAATTCTATCCTAAAATATAGCGTAGCAATTCGATATCATAATTGCCAATCGCACAGTTGAGTATCCAATTAAATTAAGTTTCGAAATCAAATAAATTGGCAAACAACATATGCCTTTCAATTCACTGCCCTTCTCGGCCCTCTCTGTGTACATTTGTACGTAGATATATATATATATGTATGTTTGTTTAAACTAACGGGCCTACTTCTTCTTACTACGTCACTCACCTGCCAATTTCGCTGCAAACTTCGCGATCTGAACACACAGCCGCCTGCTCATAAACACCCAATTTCGATACGAATTTCTCCTTTATCAATGGCGGTGTATCCTTGAGCACCAGCGCCTTTCTCGTTGGTTTCGCTTGGCTACTGGCGGTTGTTTGAGCTGTGGTGGGCACATTGTTAGTAGCCGAGGTGGATATTGGCGCCGTTGGTGGCACAGCGCTGACGGTGGCGGTGAGGGCGTCGGTGGGCTGTGTTGCTGCTGACTCACTGAAGCCGGCTATCGCGATGCTGCCGACTGCAGTGGCGATGGTAGTGGTGGTAAGCTCGGCTATTGTGCTGCCTTCAGCACTGTCGTCACTTGTTGAGTTTGACGCTAGCGCGCCATTTTTACTACTGTTGCTGTCATCGTCTGGCGAGAGAGAATAATTAGAGATGGAGGGAAGAGCGAAGGATGTATCATTGTCGATGGCTGTACTGTTTTTGCTTTGTGCATTTGACGTCTTAGACCAATCTGTGGAGTGGTTTTAATGGTGACAGTGGTGGTGGTGGTTGGTGGTTGGTGTGTTGGAGGTGGTGATGTTGATATTTTTTTTTTTGTTTTGGTTTCGTGCATTTTTTTTTTTTATTATTTGCGGGGAAAATGAAAGAGTTGGCAGAATGAAAGAGAAAAAAATGCAATGCAAATTATCAGTAACAGGGTAGGTGTTTTAATTTGTACAGTGCAAAAGAGCGTAGATATAATTTATGCTTCATTGATTTTAATAATTGTCACTCAAGTTAAATTGCATATATTTATGTATGTATGTAAATAAATAAGAGTAGCTATGCACTAAGTAAATTTTTACATAAAAGCAAAGTGCATTTGAATGAAAAGTGGGTAGAAACAAGAATTACATATATACAAATGCACGTAAGTGCATTTACTTACCGCTAAAGCATAGACTGATAATAACGTAGGAGATGAGTGCCACACCGATAAAGCAGATGAGTACTATCGTTAACTTTTTCATCCATTTGAGGATGTTTGCGCGCCTAAAAGTAGACAATATATGCAATGAGTTATTTAATTATATGCATAATTCGGCAGGAAACTATAATAATAGTCATATATGCAGCATGTAACACAATCGAGAAAATATTACTGTATTCATGAATTTAAAAAAAAAAAATACTTCGTAGAGAAACCTCAAACACATTCGAGTGGTATATGACTGTCCACGTACCTTGCCACCTTTTTGCACTTAAACTTGCCTACCAACCTAATGTAGATGCATTTATAGTACGCAACAACAACAACACAATAGAAAATTGAAATAAACAAAGGCACTAAAGAAACAGAGATGACAAAAATTTATCAACGGGCTGAGTCAGTGGAAACGGCTTGGCTGCTGGTGCGGACGCAATAATGAAATACACAAATTTAAAGCGCGATCAAAGTATTAAATGAAACAGTGGGGAGAATAGGACCAATGAACAAGTAAACAAACTTACTTAGAATACCAAAATTAGGATGATCCGAAAAAAACTGAAAACGCAAATAACCAAATAGGCGACCTAGTACAAGCTACTAACACTAAACTAAACATTTTTGAGGTGCACGCGAGGTGAGGTCCAAACCAAAACCTTACGAACCCACTCGCCATACCTTCCAAGCTGTCGGGGTAGCTTTAGATCGTCAAAAGACTGGGCTATGGGTGCGGTATGCTAAAACAATGCGATAGAGAATACAACAGGGCTACAACTACCGAAAATAGTAAATACGTCCAAAGAAATACAGAAACAATAACCCTTTTCGCCCTCTTCAGCGCTCGCTTAGTTCTGCCCCGGCGCGCACCAACAAGTTGAACCATAGCCTATGCGTAGCGAAACCATTGGGCCTCAGATGTTGGTGTCCGATCAATTGGCGCCGGCCCGTTCAATCTAAAAAAGAATTTGTCACGAAAACCATGGACTAGCCACTGCCATCATACGGCGCACAACAAAAGTGCAGCAATAAGAAAAAAATGCGACGCCCTTATTGTGGTTTTTCGCGGCATCCCTTCCTACCTATTGTTGGTTGGTATCGTTTTGGCGCGAAAACCTTTAATGAACAATTTTCTCCAGTGTGGTAGAGCACCGTCGACAATCAGCTGCCTTGCTCTTTACTCAATGTTAGAATTTCAAGACAGCGTCCTATCCAGGATCAGGCGCAAGGTGTAGAGCTGCAGACGGAAACCCCCAAGTTGCCAAGTTTAGGTAACCTTGAGTCTGATCAAAAGGGGTATCTAGAAATCTTCACCTAACCATCTACATAGGCGATCACCCGACAGCACAAATTCTTAAGTTCCTCCAGAAACTCGTTTACAACAGCAATACAGAGCAGGGTAGGTAGAGCACCACCTTGCAAAGTGAACTCTACGCTGAGTGCAGGCGCTCCTCCACACCACGCCTTTGGCCAGAAGGTTTTCCACGGCTTCTTCTTCGCTCTTCTAATTTTGCACTTGCGACTTTATAAAGTATCCAGTCCGATGGCAACCCACTTTTACGAGCCCTGTTAAAGAGCCGTCGACTCGACGCCTTCAAATCGAAGAGCTCTGCCGTCCGCCAGGGCGGCTTTCAAGAGTGTTCCTTCATGCTAAAACCTTCAACCAACCCCTCCAACGCGTTCTCGGAAATCTCCGAGTTATTAAAATGCATACTAAAAAATACAAACATTAACGTGTCCGGCCATCGTACCCGGAGCCACTGACTAGCTACATAGACGCAGCTCTAACTGGATATGTCGACGAAGCTTTTGAAAGCCTTTTCTATTTAACATTTCTTTTAAGCTGAGTTTCCCAATTCTAGAACTTTATTTTGACGGTAAAAAAATTGTATCTTATTCTCGAATTGTATGCTTTAGAATTTGTTTCATAGACTATTTTTTAAATTACACCTTCTATTATTGCTGTGTTTATACTGAAGTGCATATTACATACATATTTCTAAAATTAGTTCAATTATTTATTTTACACTTACATTTGTTCGCGTCTCGCCTCCTCCGCCGCCGCTGTATCACTAGTGAATTCTCCACCATTTTTCTCCTCATCATCTAAGCCGCTAGCAGATTTCAGTGGAATTTTATTGAGAGCATCTTCGTTGGAGTGTACCATTTTTAAGCCATCAGTTCTTAGTAAAAAAAATAAATTTTTTAATTAAACTTTGAAGTTTATTTTTATACAAAGATGCACTGGAAAATCACAAATTCATTTATGTATACATACATATGTATGTATTTATGTACGAGTAAGCACTGAAAATCCACACGCAAACACAAAAGTTCTCTACACGCCGCGAGTCTGATGCCAACTGATTGCCATGCTGACCATAATAAAGTGCTAAGCTTTCGCAAAACATACATGTATTCACACCAGTGCACGGACTTGGGAAAATGGTAGAAGTTGGTAGATTTTTTTAAAGAAACAATATTTGAGAGTTTTTACTCATATTGGTTAAAACATGGCGAATTCATAAAATTTTATTTTTGTACTCCTGCTATCACTTTGAATGAATTCGCCTTATTATAAATTGTATTTTTATATCAAACAACAAAAAATTTATTTCACGTCAATAAAATATTCAACAAAAAACCTTTACATATAACTGGACCCGAATCACGGCATCCGTGATCGAATGAAACTCGTTTCGAATCGAGGCGAATTCATACATATAAGATGATAGCGACAGCTCAAAAACTTCGCTAACGAATTATACACACAATGACAATCAAAACACAACAATCGTACAACAAACACATCACTTTGACAATCAGCACAATTCGCCTTGAAATCAGCTGCTCTGGTACCACGGCCTGATATGAATTTGCCTTGATTCGAAACGAATCAACAAAAAAGACAGCTGTTATCTTTCCAATAGAATTTGAATTGAAAAAGAAAACTCACTACCGAATGCCGCAATCTCAAAAAGAAATATCGAATCGAATTTTATTCTATTATTATTTTATTTTATTTATTTTATACACTCAGCGCTACAAAGTTTTTGGATTCAAATTAGATTTGAAATGGTTGAAGTTTGCAACCCATTCGTTTGGCAGTCTCCCATACAAACTTATTGCAAACGAAAAATATTTACATTAACAGCTGATAGGAATGCAATTTCACTTACACTTCGTTCATTTAAATCTCTTTGCTTTCTTTGCGAAAAAAATTGGTAGATTTTTAGCCTTTGTTGGTTAAAATGGTAGAAAATATACTATAGCTAATAAGTTAGTAGATCTACCAATAAAGTGGTAGAGTCCGTGCACTGATTCACACAGACACATTCTCACTCACTCTCTCTCTCGCGCGCTTTTTCTATGCTTTTGTCTGCCTGCGTATAAATTCCGAAAACCACTAGAAAAACACAACATTACAACCATATGTTGTTATCCTTGCTGGCGCGTCGTCGTCGTCGTTGTAGTGATGACAAGCAGAACATGAGCCGTCTGCCATCCTTGTGGTGCTTGGAAAAGGGCTGGTAGATACACAGCTGTATGGAATTGAGCGCGGAATACGTACAGTCAATCAATAAAGTTTAGGTACAGCGATTTGTTTTGAACTACCGGCAACTGTTTTTTAATTATTTTATTTTTCGCAATTTTTTTTTTTTATAAAAATATCGTTAATTCCAAAACATAAACCCTAAAAATTAGAGCTCCAAACCTTATGCAAAATTGAGGAAAATTATGCAAATTTTCGTTAAAATATTGCACTTTTTAATTACACTCTTTAGAAAAAAAACCTGAGTATGCAGTTTTTTAGCCCATTCAATTTTAGTATAATAATGTGCAAGCCTGAGGTAGCTGGGACTTACCAATGATTTTTGGCAATTTTTTTTGTTGAAGGTGTCGTTCATTTCAAAAATCGAAAATGTGCTAAAATTTTCTTTAATTTTGCACAAGGTTTGGAGCGTGAATTTTTGGGGTCTTGGTGAAAAATAAAATATTAAAATACAGTTTCCCGTATTGCAAAAAAAATCGCTGTACCCAAACTTTATTGATTCACTGTATGTATATACGTGCACACGCGGCAGAGTGGGGCAGGATATGGAAATAAGTCAACAGGCAAGCGACGTTGTCATGTCGTCACGTTAAGTAAGTTAACTCCCTCTTCGTGTAGCCGAGTCCTATGCTTCCTCAATTATACGCTGACACACACACACACTTGCAAGCTCGCAGACATCTTCTAAAAGCACATACATATGTGCATACATATGTCTGTATTTTTTAATATATTCTGGCGAACATCCATTCGCACATCCGTCATTGCAATTATGTGCGACCGGCAATCGTGTTGCGCGCATGTAGTAAATAAGTGAATGCCACTTAGTCGCTGTGCCACTGTGCCACACAGTGGGCCAAGTCAGCTAGCGTGAGTGGTCAGCGAGCAGGTCAATAGACCCAACCCACAAATTGCTTTGGAAAATAACATGAAATTTATTGGAGTGGGTCACGTCGCGTATTTGGGTCACGTGTTTTTAAGCGCGCTTCAACTGCACATACACCTACACCTCTTGCTTGGTAACTAGTACATAGGTACATACATTTTTCACCGACACCCAGAGCACTTGCCTATACGACGAAGTGCTTTATGGTGTTTTGCGCCATTGCAAAAGTGCAAGGACCTGCAGTGCATACATTCGCAGTGCACTGTATTCGAATTTCCATTACAAATGGCAGCAAGCAATTAAGTTAGGAAATCGCAATTGAAACAGTATTCGTTGCGATTTGTAGGTGCGAATAGTTAGTTACTTGGAAGTGGCGAGTTTCAGATTTCATTTAATAGATTGTGAATTAGGTTGCCGCCTGCATGGTATGTGGGTCAAATTTCCTTTTCGTTGAAAGTACTACCACACATTTTTACTGTGTGTATGTGTGAGTGATGAGATTGGCAAGCGTTGTTTGCATGTCGATGAACGGAAGCAATTTATTGATTGGTTTACGGATATCAAAAGCTCAATTAAACACACACACAGGTACATATAAGGTTGCCAGGCAGTTACAAAAGAAAGTAATTGATGCTGATATCGATAGACTGACGATGGGTAAAGCCCACCCTTCGCACCCTTAAATCGCGATCTGAGATATACTGGCACCTTCTGCAGATAGAACTTGTTATACGTCACCGTTGGAGGGTTGTTGTAATAGCACAGTGAACGTACCTAGGGTGATTG
>NW_023458556.1:13395785-13398205 GCF_013731165.1 Rhagoletis pomonella | reverse complement strand
GAATGGATGTTCGCCAGAATATATTAAAAAATACAGACATATGTATGTATGCACATATGTATGTGCTTTTAGAAGATGTCTGCGAGCTTGCAAGTGTGTGTGTGTGTGTCAGCGTATAATTGAGGAAGCGTAGAACTCGGCTACACGAAGAGGGAGTTAACTTACTTAACGTGACGACATGACAACGTCGCTTGCCTGTTGACTTATTTCCATATCCTGCCCCACTCTGCCGCGTGTGCACGTATATACATACAGTGAATCAATAAAGTTTGGGTACAGCGATTTTTTTTGCAATACGGGAAACTGTTTTTTAATATTTTATTTTTCACCAAGACCCCAAAAATTCACGCTCCAAACCTTGTGCAAAATTAAAGAAAATTTTAGCACATTTTCGTTTTTTGAAATGAACGACACCTTCAACAAAAAAAATTGCCAAAAATCATTGGTAAGTCCCAGCTACCTCAGGCTTGCACATTATTATACTAAAATTGAATGGGGTAAAAAACTGCATACTCAGTTTTTTTCTAGAGAGTGTAATTAAAAAGTGCAATATTTTAACGAAAATTTGCATAATTTTCCTCAATTTTGCACAAGGTTTGGAGCTCTAATTCTTAGGGTTTATGTTGTGGAATTAACCATATTTTTATAAAAAAAAATTGCGAAAAATAAAATAATTAAAAAACAGTTGCCCGTATTGCAAAAAAAATCGCTGTACCTAAACTTTATTGATTGACTGTACCTATTCCGCGCTCAATTCCATACAGCTGTGTATCTACCAGCCCCTTTTCCAAGCACCACAAGGATGGCAGACGGCTCATGTTCTGCTTGTCATCGGTACAACGACGACGACGACGCGCCAGCAAGGATAACAACATACGGTTGTAATGTTGTGTTTTTCTAGTGTTTTTCAGAATTTATACGCAGACAAAAGCATAGAAAAAGCGCGCGAGAGAGAGAGTGAGTGAGAATGTGTCTGTGTGAATCAGTGCACGGACTTTAACACTTTATTGGTAGATCTACCAACTTATTAGCTATATTATATGTTCTACCATTTTTACCAACAAAGGCTAAAAATCTACCAATTTTTTTTCGCAAAGAAAGCAAAGAGATTTAAATGAACGCAGTGTAAGTGAAATTGCATCCCAATCAGCTGTTAATGTAAATATTTTTCGTTTGCAATAAGTTTGTGTGGGAGACTGCCAAACGAATGGGTTGCAAACTTCAACCATTTCAAATCTAATTTGAATCCAAAAACTTTGTAGCGCTGAGTGTATAAAATAAAATAATAATAGAATAAAATTCGATTCGATATTTCTTTTTGAGATTGCGGCATTCGGTAGTGAGTTTGCTTTTTCAATTCAAATTCTATTGGAAAGAAAACAGCTGTCTTTTTAGTTCATTCGTTTCGAATCAAGGCAAATTCATATCAGGCCGTGGTACCAGAGCAGCTGATTTCAAAGCGAATTGTGCTGATTGTCAAAATTATGTGTTCGTTGTACGATTGTTGTGTTTTGATTGTCATTGTGTGTATAATTCGTTAGTGAAGTTTTTGAGCTGTCGCTATCATCTTATATGTATGAATTAGCCTCGATTCGAAACGAGTTTCATTCGATCACTGATGCCGTGATTCGGGCCCAGTTATATGTAAAGGTTTTTTGTTGAATATTTTATAAATAACAAGTAAGAAAGGCTAAGTTCGGGCGGAGCCGAACATTAAATACCCGGCGCAAGTATTAAATATATGTTTTTTCACCCTTCCGAAACCTTCCGCTAGTTGGTAAGCCGAGTTGTAACAATTTTGAGTAAATTAGCGTCCTTCAATTTCGAAATATTGAAGTTTCAAGCATTTCTTAAATTTACCGTTATATGAGAATCGGCCGTTATATTAGTCCGATTTCAATAATTTTCAACGTTTTGCTTACACGTGGCAAGTACAATAACCATACCGAGTTTGGTACAAATTGGTAGAACGGTTACCGGTATACTTATATGTGATCATAAGTGGGCGGTGCCACTCCCATTTTCCAAAATTTTACCATAAACGTATTTCTTGGTAAAGAATTGTCGCAAGCATCAATTTTGAAAAAATTAGCTTCAATATTTAATGATTTATCGAAGATTTTGTATTTCTCTAAATTACCGTTATATGGGATGTGGGCGTGGTTATTGTCCGATTTTAAAAAGTTTCGGCGATTTTTTATGCTGTACCAAGGCCAACCACTGTGCCAAGTTTGGAAGAAATTGGTGTAGCGGTTACCAAGATATACACATGTAACCATAAGTGGGCGTGGCAACGCCCATTTTCCAAAAATTTATAATATTCTTATTTTTCGTCTAAAACTTATTATAAATATCAATTTTGAGTGAATAATCTAGCGGTTACCAAGATATACACATGTAACCATAAGTGGGCGTGGCAA
>NW_023458556.1:13391897-13395685 GCF_013731165.1 Rhagoletis pomonella | reverse complement strand
GTTTTTTGTGTCAACTATAGGCAGTTCCTCTATGAAAAAATTAAATCTGGGATGCTTTTAAGTTGCTCAAGGAATACAAGAACAACCCACATTAAGAAACATAAATAACCTCTTAGGATTGGAGAAAAAATTTATTGACATCAGAAAGTCTCATACTTCAGACTATAAATTTGTAATTCTATTACCACATCACATCATGGAAAATCACAAATGCTGAACATGATGATTGAGATAACAGTTTTTATGTATTATTCCTCTGTTTTGAATAAACAACTAAGGTATTCCCAAGACGTCGTCCGCGTCTTAATGTCGTAAAGTCGTATAATTTTTCGATGTAAAATAACGGTTAGAATGGTTTTAAGGTATTCGTAGGGTATAATAAGAGATATTTATATATTTTCTTTGGGTTAAAAACATTTTGGTCTAGTTACAAATTCTTTAAAATCATTTTAACTGTAATCTTACACTGAAACATTTTATTTAAAATCAAAAAAATTTTAAATTTGTATGTACACATTTTACTCAACTTCGGTGTAAAAAAATGCATAACTCAAATTATTGTAGAGTGCACCCCGTAGTACTATACTTAAATATTGCGCAATATCCAGAGCTACCTTTATTTTTATTTTTTTTTTTTGAGAAGAAATATTTTCAAAAACTATTTCTTTATGAAAAATTTTGTATGTGAAAAATTTTTAAATTTTTTTTAAATATTTCTTGTCATAGAGAATTTCGTGTGTGTATGTGTGAATTTTTTCAAATTTTTTCCTCGCCCCGTTGTCGAAAACAGGAAAACTATTCAATCGATTTGTTTTTGTTTTTGTGCTGTAAAGTTTTTAAAAATGTATTAATGAAGCCCAAATTTCATATTTATTTATTATTTATGTTTATCCATCAACCCTAAAAATTTTAAACAAAGCAAACATATGAAGTGTGAACCCCAGTCCATTTTGGAACGGAACGCCCCATATACAGGTTGAGTGCAAAATCCTTACAGGTCCATACCACCTTTTCATCTGTCATTGAAAGTTCATTTTGTTTTATGAAAAAACTACCATTAAAAATACATTGGAAACCACGAGTCAAGTAGTTCCAGCGTTAAAAAGTATTTATTGATTATCTCGAAACGCCGATTTTGGAGTTGTTGAACTCACCGATTAAAATAATTTGTAGCAAGTTGAGGCTTTGAATTATGATTTTTTGTTTAAGTTTATTTTATGTTTTTTTTTATATTTATAACGGTTTTCATTTATAAGAAGATAGTTGGAATTAAAAGTGAGCTCAGATAAGATCTTATAAAATTTACAACCTTTTATCTTTGCTATCAAGCTCTCCGTCTGGCAGCTTCTAACGCTGGTTATAGTTAGTCAGCAAGAGCTTCCAGGGGAAACTTGGCATCATAGAATTTTGACTAAAGTTTATCGATGAAGCAGACATTGCAGGTGACAATTCAGTCTCATCTGGTACACATACATACATAGTACGCAATCGGACTCACGCTTTTTCCATTGAGGAAATCAGGAATCACAAGGTCACTATCAAAATCGCACTGTGCCGTTTCGATTTCTCTCAAGTAATTACTTTACAGAGTAAACGGGATGGGTATACAAATGCAGTCATATCCTAATATAGATTTAGGTTTGACCCATAACTTTGTTTTTAGTTTATGTATAAATAGAATGTGCGTATTACAAATACAAAGTCAATACGAAACTTTAACGATCCGGCACTTTCAACTGCAATAAGCGAAAACAATTAATTATTTTTAATATTTTCTGATACTTATTGTGGAATTGCTGGCGTAAAAATGTGTATGTATATAAACGTGTAATGCTTTTCTTCTGACATACAAGTAACGCAAATTTAGCGATGGCACGTAGGAGATGTTGACGTCATAGAGAACATATCAATGTCAGCGTGAAAACTATATACATACATATATAATTTATACTACATACATATCTACATCCAAGTGCATTTCTAAGTACGTATGCATGTGTGTGTGTTATTTATTACAAAAATATTGCTTTGGGGAAACACGCACGCATAGAAAGATTTCACTTCGATTTTGATTTCATTTGAAGGTGTGGTCGCCAGTAGGTTATAAAAATAAGCGCAATTTCAAATACATACATACATACATGTGTGCGCATACATCAAACCATCACCGACACAACTTAACAAAGTTTTTCTTGCTCCCACTTCTCCTTAAAGAAACAATTAAAATTAAAACACTTCTTTCTAGTCACAAACGCATGTGCGTATATCGCCGGTCAGGTATGGTACATACATTCATACATATGTACACACGCCACTAGGCCACGTAGAAAAGCGTTGAATGACATCGTTTAGCCAACAGTCGATCGCATGTCAGCCGCTACCAAAGCCAGTTGGCGCCCATCAATGGGTTAAAAAGCAATTGAAATCAACGTATAGCACTCTGGCGCGCGACGTGACTGCCAAGTCTGCATACATACTACACATTTACATATTGGTACCTGTGTTGCTATGAAATAAAGCTGCAACAACATGCACTTGCCACAATTATGGCAGCTGTTTGCAGTTTGGCTATTAAATTGGCAGCCACCACAACCGTCCACACAGAAGTAACGTCGAAGTGTATTTTAATTGTGCAGCACACACTCGTACGACGCTGCATGGCGTCTTGCATGTCAATAATGAGCGCAATCAATGTACTTATAGTGTTTTAAAGTGCGTAATATGGCAACGCCAAATTCACTACCGGTCAATTAATGTGTTTGCAGTGCTGTATTACACGGCTTTAACAATTATTTTGGAGGTTGGCTCATTCTACAAGCATTTGTTGGGCCTTTACAAATTAGGCTTTGTATGCATTGATTATTTTGTTGATGTCTCACATTTTTCCTTCTTCCTTATCGGGAGTGAATGCAATAAAAATTCAAATTTCTAAATAAATTGTTAGCGCTCCTTATGAGTCGCGTAATATGCAAATAAAGTGCCAACTACTTGTGTATATTGCTTTTTTTTTAATTTCTATTTTTATATTTTTACTTTTATACGTGTCAAACCTTGCATTGCTGTTGGTCGCTAAGAGCCAATACGAAATGCCACGAAATGGTTTGCGGTATTATATGGCTACGTAACTGTATTGATTTACAATCATTCCTTCATACAAACAAATAAATTATTTTATTAAAATTCCCATCGCTGAAAGATGCCAACAAACTTTTAATCGCCAATCATTACGTGTTTGGTCAGTTAACTTCGAATTTATTTCTTAGTACTCAAGCAATAAAGTTACTCATACGCACAAGTGGCTTGCGTTACTTTCTCTCATGCCCTTCAATGCTAAGTGCCCAATTTTTATTGGACAGTAAAGTGACTTTAGTATAGATGAGTTCAAGTAAAGTAGACATTGATGTTTATATGGCCATTGGAATTGGAACGCTTCTTAGAGGTTTTTGTTTTGTATGAGGCCATTAGAGCATAAGTGCCTTAACACACAATTAATTTTTATTTTTTTGTTTTTTTTTTTTTTAACCTCTGGAAAAAGTCTTAAATGTGTTCCTTATTTTGATGGTATGTTATGTAGCCTTGTACCTTACAAATAAGTAATAAGCGACTTTTGTTTTAAAATTGTCACATTTGAGTAAATTTTAAGGTTGTACAAGAAACAAATATTAGGCGTATGCCGCTTTTGCCCTCACCATAGAAACCCCTCGAAGAAACGTTCCAATTCCAATCACCATATACACATCCACGTCTACATTACTTTTGAACTCATCTACACTCAAGTCAGTTTACTG
>NW_023458556.1:13390480-13391797 GCF_013731165.1 Rhagoletis pomonella | reverse complement strand
GCATTAAAATGACAACAAGATTGGCAGCATTTAAAAAATGCCATGAGGAAATGATGGAAATTACTACTTTTTTAACGTAATGACAAAAATATTTTTTAATGCCCAACTTTGTTATCACCATTTTTGCCATTTAATGCCTAGTGGAAATCCAGCATAAGAAAGATTTTCAGTTTACCATAAATTAAAGGAGACATAAACTATTTTTCTTGTTTAATTTAAGGCCTCCTTATGAACAAAACTTTTAATTTTTTGTTGGGGTGTAGAAGCATAAATACATATCGTCGCCTGGGTAAAAGGTTGTCGTATGTTGATCTCGGCAGGCTGTGGGAAATCGCGATTGAAGTTTGGAATGCAATTTCTCAAAAACGCGAGGATAGAGTTTCTCCAAAGTCTCTGAAAATATTACTAGTAATTGTTAATTAGTTTTGAGTTTATGAAGGATTTTATTTAGTAAAATTTTGTCGTAAGCGTAATTTGTCCACAATTTAGCAGCCACATTGTATGAAATACGACAAAATGTGATCAAAATTTCTACTAAATTAACAACACTTCATACTCAATATCTCGGAAAATAAAGGAGATATCTAAAAATGGAGAACGCCCTTTTTAAGATATTAATATAGTTTAATATGACTGGATCACTAACTAAATTTTTGCTAAATTATCGAAAAAATTTTAGTCAATATCTCGGAAACTAAAGGAGGTATCTAAAAACAGATGACACCAATCGAAAGACCTTATTTCAAAATATATAACTGCATCTATAACTAGAAATCGTCAAAATTGCGCTTACGACAATCTTTTACCCAGGCGACGATATGTACATATCGCACTTCTAATAATATACAGAATTATTTCAAAATTTAAATTTTGTGGGAAAACGCAATCAAGGTTTGATCAACTCATACAAAAACACCTATGGAAAGACACATATCTTCGCCATTTTTGAGAAGTTTAGGCATCTGCTAGGCTGAACGTATTCTCCTCATCTACATAGCTTATTAATTGTGCGATATATCTGTCTGCTTATTTCGGCTTATCCTAAGGTACAGAGAATGGAAGTTTATTAGAAAAATAAAATAAAACAAGTAATTTTTAAGCAAAAAATAAATCAATTATAGAAACCGGTTGATATGGTCCGAAGTTATGCGGTAACATACATAAAAAAAAATATTCCGACGAATTGATAACTTTCTCTTTTTTGTGAAATCTTTTATCTAATTTTTGTATAGTATTATCCTTATATGTACATTACAAGTTCATACTACTCTTAATAAAATAACGATTACTAATTGTACTTTCATTCGTTGCATTCAG
>NW_023458556.1:13389159-13390380 GCF_013731165.1 Rhagoletis pomonella | reverse complement strand
CTGAATGCAACGAATGAAAGTACAATTAGTAATCGTTATTTTATTAACAGTAGTATGAGCTTGTTATGTACACATAAGGATAATAATACTATACAAAAATTAGATAAAAGATTTCAGAAAAAGAAGAAAGTTATCACTTCGTCGGAATATTTTTTTTTTTATGTATGTTACCGCATAACTTCGGACCATATCAACCGGTGTCTATAATTGAAGTCGGTTTTGTTTTTTGCCTGAAAATTACTTGTTTTATTTTATTTTTCTAATAAACTTCCATTCTCAGTACCTTAGGATAAGCTGAAATAAGCAGACAGATATATCGCACGTTTAATAATATAGAGATGTTAAGCAAAATGTACCTTATTGGACAATTAAAAAGCTATGTAGATGAGGAGAATATGTTCAGCCTAGCAGATGGCTAAACTTCTCAAAAATGGCGAAGATATGTGTCTTTCCATAAGTGTTTTTGTATGAGCTGATCAAACCTTGATTGCGTTTTCCCACAAAATTTATATTTTGAAATAATTCTGTATATTATTAAAAGTGCGACATGTACATATCGTTGCCTGGGTAAAAGATTGTCGTAAGCGCAATTTTGACGATTTTTAGTTATAGATGCAGCTATATATTTTGGAGTAAGGTCTTTCGATTGGTGTTATCTGTTTTTAGATATCTCCTTTAGTTTCCGATATACTGACTAAAATTTTTTCTATAAATAGTAAAAACTTAGTTAGTGATGCAGTCATATTAAACTATATTAATATCTTAAAAAGGGCGTTCTCCATTTTTGGATATCTCCTTTATTTTCCGAGATATTGAGTATGAAGTGTTGTTAATTTAGTAGAAATTTTGATCACATTTTGTCGTATTTCATACAATGTGGCTGCTAAATTGTGGACAAATTACGCTTACGACAAAATTTTACTAAATAAAATCCTTCATAAACTCAAACCTAATTAACAATTACTAGTAATATTTTCAGAGACTTTGGAGAAACTCTATCCTCGCGTTTTTGAGAAATTGCATTCCAAACTTCATTCGCGATTTCCCACAGCCTGCCGAGATCAACATACGACAACCTTTTACCCAGGCGACGATATGTATTTATGCTTCTACACCCCAACAAAAAATTAAAAGTTTTGTTCATAAGGAGGCCTTAAATTAAACAAGAAAAATAGTTTATGTCTCCTTTAATTTATGGTAAACTCAAAATCTTTCTTATGC
>NW_023458556.1:13387918-13389059 GCF_013731165.1 Rhagoletis pomonella | reverse complement strand
CCAATAAAAGTGAGGCACTTAGCATTGAAGGACATGCGAGAAAGTAATGATTGCTTAAACGGCATCAAAATAGATATCTTTAACGCTCGAAATAGCTTTGAGCACATCGCGATTGCCGCTTGGCTATGAGAAACGCAAATCAATAGCGAGTCGGCTGCTTTATTATTGGCAGCCACCTCTGCAGCCTCTCTGCAGAAGACCCCTCTAACAAAACCTTTCGTGAGCCTTAACCCATATATGGAAAAGTTCGTTGTTGCCTCCTTTCAACTATTGTCTCCCGTCCACTTATCTCTAGAGCGGGTACCACTCTAGCAACGCAGTGATCCGCGGTAAGAAGTATAAAGTCGAAGCCTCCAATAACAACGTGCGGCAAAAATCAGAAAAAATTTCAAGCACACAAAAAAATCAATATACTCAGGAAACCATAAAAATAATAAAAAAGGAATAAGGTAAATTGTTCTAAGGACACAATCGTTCTCATAGTTCTTCAAAGGATCTCTCGATGATTTCAAATTGAAAGGCGATACAACTCAGTAAATCTGGGTACCCAGCTTCGATGAAAGCCGTTCACTCTCGAGTACACTTTTCGGCATTTATTTTCTTATATTTTTTAATTTTTTTTACAGGGGAAAAAAAGTAGAAAATAAACTAGCGATCGATAGAGGTATTTTGATAGATATTTCACAAATAGTATTCGATCGTTACGTAATTTTTGCTAAATGAAAGGCCAGGCCTACAGAAGTTCAAATGTGATATGGCGAATTCAATCAATTTGTAAACAAAATTTCCGCCATATTGGATCCGCCATTTTGAGTTTTAAAAATTCATGATCAGATTCATAATTAGAGACCCCGTAAACCGCCGAGTGATAAATTTCAAGTGAATTCAGTTGTTTTTTAAATTTTTGTCTGCCATATTGGATCCAACGTATAGAATTTCAAAAAACGTAACTGATTATTTGAAAGTTGACTTTTTTATCGAATTTTCAAGAACATAACCGATTTTTTTAACTTAGCTAATTTCGAAGAAAAGATAAATAAAGTTTCAAAAAATTAACCGTCATAGTTCAAACATTTAAGATGATATTCGTAATGATCGAGTAACAAACTTCAAGGGAATCCATTGATTTTAAATTTTTTTT
>NW_023458556.1:13378367-13387908 GCF_013731165.1 Rhagoletis pomonella | reverse complement strand
AAAAAAAAGTTGTAAAAATGTACATTTCGGCCATTCTCGACATTTGTGACGGTCATTTAAATTAAATACTGTTGTACTGTTGCAAAAACTTCAATTCGAACTTAAACTTTTTTTCTCAGCTGCCTGTCTTTACTTTTATTGAAGCTTTTTATTCTTTTCTACTTGGTTATTCATATCGAGTGCAGACAACCGAGCATCAGCGCTCAAATGAATTATACAAGACTTTAAGTATATTTACTTGTGGTGTAAGTACATATGTACCGCAACTGATCTCTGATATGTACAAAGTAAATATCTACAGTATAAATTATCTGTGCCTTACGTAGGATATCGTGACACTCTGCTCTTCAGCGCTTGATTCAAATTGCAAATAGTTATAGCCGGGAACGGATCATCGGTAATGTAGGTGGGTCGGGGTTCAATACTAATAATTGTCGGTGAGTTTGACCATTTTTGTGCTACCAAGTCAATAAAATATATGCTCGCTGCCACTGCTGCAAAAAACGCTACAATAAAGTAAAGCCTGAAAGTAAAGACATACTTATGTACATATCGTTACATTAATATCTTAATGTCATTAAATACAAACATTGCCAATTAGCTCTAGAATACGTGGAGCACTGAATATGTACGTCTTTAGACTTTGGTGATCAAAGTATTCTCTTTCGCAACACTATTGTCATTTGGGTCGATCTAAAATTTGCATGACAAAATTTTATGTTTTTAGCATTAAGGTCCTGCGAACGTTTTACACAATGAGCGTGCTTTGTGTTCTTTGCGACCGCTTGAAAGTTTCCTTGATATGCATTAGGGGGGGTTAAAAAAAAGAGTAAAGTCGAAATTTACTTGCTCTAATCCTCCATGATTTTTCCATATCGAAAAAAATACCAAAAAATTTGTATGCAATCAAAAAATATTTAAATGTTCCAAATTTTTAAATGCGCAAAAAAAATTTTCGTAGAAATGGGTTGGAATCAAACTTTGTTTCTTTTCAAAGAATAATGCCCAATTGTGTATCTAAACATTTGTTAATATTACCCCATTTTATTTTACTTTCACTTGCATTTTTGGACCACCCTGTTGTAAATACATATGCGTAAGAGACAAAAAGAAAACGTTTATTATTAGTATGTAGGTATGAAAAAATTAAATAAATAAGCGATATGATTAGTCACAAGCCAAAAAAAAATAATAATTCTAATTATTGAGAAAGTATCGATTAATCGAATTTTTAAAGGAACTTTTTTTACAGTGAGTTTTCACAAAAACTTTTCCATAAAAAAAAATCTAATTCTCTTGTTAATTAGCCTTAAATAAAATAAAGCGAGTATATATAATAAGCGATAATTATTTATAATTTAACCAAGTTTGATAAGCGTTTTGTTATATTGTTAAGCGGTTGCGAGTCTCGTTAGCTGTAGCAGCAGCTTTTGAAACAGTTTTGGGTAAGCAGTTTTCATTTCCCTTCAACCCTCGATGATATTCCGCTTTAGTTCTAGGACTTGGAAATTTATGTAAAGAAAAACTATTTCATCTCGTAGATGACCCAAATCATCATCTTTTCGCCTTCGTTTATGAACAAGAGATTTAAATATGAGGGGCCCAAAGGTCGAACTCATTTTCTACTGATTCTAGTTTTCATATGATCATCTGCGGATATTATTTAAGTTGCTAACGGTTCTTTGAAATAAATTTTTTTGAACCTCGGGTCGAGTCAAGTTGATGTAGCTACTACTACAGAATTCATATTTCTTGAAAATATCTTTACGATTACATATTTTACAATTAATCCATTAATTATCGAAAATTATTTTTAAAAAATTTTATTTTTTTTTTTTTATTTATTTTTTGTTTCCGGGGAACAATTGTAGTTTTCAACTCGTGTTTATTATGTAACATTTATTAATTGGAACAGGAGATCCGATTTTCTTCAAAATTGCTACTTTTTCTGCACTTTGCACTAAAAAATTTAATACAAACAAACAAAAATTCAAAAATCTGGATTAACTGGTCTCTTGAAAATTTGATTAGTTTTCATAAAAAAAATTAAAAATTTGTCAAATTGTGTGAAAAATTAAGGCTCCAGTGAATTGTGAACTCTAAATGCCAGTTTTGAACTAATGTGCGCTGTGGTGTAGTGGCTAGTATTCCACAGGCGCTGGGTTCAAGCACAGTTTCCGAACATCATAAAATAAACCAAACATAACAACGTTCTTTTTTTTTGTAATAGCGGTCGCTCCTTCACCGAGTTTATCACCGTGCGACAAAAACAAAAAAATTTCACACGGAAGAATCTATATACTCACGAAACTATACAAATAGAGTAAAACTGCGTTTCTAATTTTTCACTCTGACGTCGGGATTTTTTTTTTTTTCAAAGGACTTTGAAGTTTTAAACATGTGTTTAATTAAAAAAATTATCTAAAAAAGTCAGTGTAATGTAATATATTATTATGCGTACTAAATGAGAGAAAATTCTTTAGAATTTAAAAACAAATTTTTTTTTTGGTTTACAAGGACGAATAGGTATTGAAAATTGAGCTATTCTATGTAATTATTTGTACAAAACTGCCTTTTTAAACGCTAAGTTTTGCAAATTTTCATCATACAAATTTTTTCCTTATCGAAAATTTTTACGAACAGCAAGCAAGTAGCAATTGGCTTACCTTTCACCGATAGTCAAATCTCGTTGATTAAAATATCGCAATCCATTAATTGTTGAATTTCGTATAAATTCATTTATATTCTGGCTGTAAGCTTCTTTTAACCTTTGTAAAAATTTGAAGAAATCACCGCCAGAACAACACTTCCGCTCCTTTATAGCCATTTCGATAGTCTGAGAATTATATTCAAAAATTTTCCGGACATTTTTGCACGACGCATATACATACATATGTACATGTGAATTTAATGCTATATAATCAGTAGCTGAACACTTGTTTATTACTAATACATTACACCCGTGGATTAATGCGTATGTGTTGAAGTGGGAAATTGATCCGTAATTACTTAATATCAATTGAAGAAAGTAATAAAAGTAATCATATAATTTATGGCTAGAAACAATTTGTCGGCGCTAAAAGTGTCATACATGTATGTATGTATACTTACTAGGGATGTTAATTTTTTTGCTTTCTACTATCCCGCGATTTTCGGGATGTCGTCATAACAATCGCGAGATCCTGGGATTTACATAGATATTCATTATTATTTTCAACAATTTAAATCGAAAAAATTGAGAAGCTCTCCTACCATAAAATAAATAATAAATAAATGCGTTTGAAACCTACTTTAAGTGGCGTTTATATTTTTTCTCTCTGACGTCAGGATTTATTTTAAATTTTAAATTTGAAATTTCAAAGATATGGTTAATTCCAAAAATTATTTAAAAAATTCAATGCAATGTAGAATAAAAATATGGGTACGAAATGAAAGATGAAAGTTCTTTAGAATTTAAAAAAAAATTAAATTTTTTGGATTCGCAGGGACGAATAGGTAATTTTTTAAGGTCATAAAGTTAAAAGAGCGAAATTCTGCTGCTGAATTCTGATGCTGATAAAGGAGGTTCCGATTTCCCTCCAAGCGATTAAACGCGATTAAATGGGAACTAGACCGGTCCATGATCCGGAAGGCGCAGAAGGCGTGGATTAAAACGCAAGCCTGCAAGGTGTCCAGGGTTATGTGCAGAGCACATGATAGGATAGAATCAATCTAATGAATATGTATGGACTTTATGGTATATGTACATACATGAGAAAAAGTAAAGTCAACAAAAAAAAGTAAAGTCAAAATAAAAAAAAAACAGGGCTATAACTTTTTTCGGAATAGAAAAATCTTGGGGCGGCTTTCCTTCTTTGGACAACCATTATATCCATAGATAGCGATTTGCTTATATTTCTAGCATATAATTTACCACTTTAATTTATCAAGCGCGTGCGAAGCGTGAAAGTATGTTACAAAAATTCGAAATAGACAAAAAGAATAAGCAGAAGAACAAAAGTTGTAATTTTTATTATTTAACTAATTTTTCAAGGGCAATTAGACCATGCAAGCAATGGGCAAAGCGATGGACTACTGTATTAATTCAGTAAGAGGGGAACCAGGATGAATGTATTCAGACAAAAAATAAATTATTTATTCAAGATAGGCAATGTTTCCAATGGCAGTCATCACCGCTGCGTGGTTGGAAGTCGAACAGTGCCCCGACGGCTTTTAGCACTTTAGCTTCCACCGTTAAGAAAACTCTGAAAAGTCAGATCCCAAAAGTTTTCCAGGGGACAGTGCTGACGATTGAATTACACGGGACCCACTTTTCTCAGCCCCATGACGTGACCTTAACGGGATTAGATCGCAGAAACAACTGCCCTTAGTCGGCATCCACACAGAGTCGTCACAACCTTTAGTGACTATCGCCCTTTGAATGTCGTGATAAGAGCCCAAGCATCATCTATTGTGGATTAAAAACCTTAGCTGCCATTAAGGTCTGGCTATTGGAGTCCTCGGAACACTGCTCACTCAAACCTACTCATCGAACACTCCTCTCCCTCTGATCCAATCGCGTTGAGACAGAACGTTGTAGGTAAGTCTATATGAATCCCGAAATCTGGTTTATGCTAACCTGTAAGTCAGCTGCCAATCTTTGATATCTTTTTGTTAAAGATCATTGCATACTAGTAGTATATTTAATTCCACAATTTAGATTCCTCTGACCTGGGGCGCTTGTGGCAGATGTAAAGAGATTTGGCCTTTTTAGATGGAAGATGGTATGCAACCCTACTTTAGAAGCGCTGATTATAGCACCTCCGCTAAGGAGTCTTTGCGTTTTTCTTACTTTTTAAAGGAATTAAAAAAATTCACACTAAAGGACTGATGGAACAAATCCAGGCCCGCCAGTGGTATTCTGACAATCACTACTCTAAATTTTCGTCGGCAAAAGTCTCTAAATTAAAAGCAGTGAGGCCTAAAAGTATACAACATAAAAAATTTACAGATGCAGTATGTAGTCGGACAAACGTGGCAGTATAAGGGACATGTACCTAGATGTTGCCAGTTGTTAGGCGCAACTGCTATTATTTTAAAGATTTTTGGCAATCAAAATTAAAAATATTTATTTTCAGAATCCCTGCATTGGAAATATCAGATAGGTCCCCCCTTGTCCTTGCCTTCACTTGGATTTCACAACAAGAAAAAATGGCTGACGTGCTATGTCGAAAAGAAGAAGAAAGCATTAATCGCACAGAAACAAACCTTAGGATTATACATAATATGTTTGTATTACACAGTTTTGTTTTATTATAACACATAAAGATACTTATAAATACAAATGTATTCCACAACTTAAGTTGTAAATTAAACTTTTTCTCAACAAATTTCAAGGAGTGTACTCCATGCCCGGCTGCCATGCAACATTCGATTTGTTAGCTTCATATCCTAACAAATGCTCCCTTGAAGCCGCCACCTGACAAGCTCTCCCTCTTTTAAGAGCATTTTGTACGTAGAAATTACTTTGTTGCAAAACTCCAATTGATTGTTTTTCAAATAAAGGCCGTACTGATTTCATTCTTCGCAATTTCACTGATCTAGTAAATCGATATGTCTGGCTCACAATAAGCATACGAATGGGCCGCAAAATAGCGTAGAAAACCAGTTCGGCTAATGAAATGAAACTGAAGCCAAAAAAGAGTCCAATTATGCCGCCAATATTTGCTGAAATATAAAAAAATAGGTGAACGTAATTTAAGGTGATTAAATCAAAAAGTTTAGAAATCCTCGATATTCTCGCAAATTTAACTAAAGTGTCAAAATTTGTATGGAATATTTTATGGGTGTCGAGTTTTCTAGATTTTCTAGTTTAAGAGTAGCGCGAAATGTTTTTCATAACCTACAATTTTTCCGGGCTTTCTAGTTAGTTACTTAAATCTATGTACATACAGTCTGCGTCAAAAATATGCGTACCCTGACGTTTTGACGACTTTATTTACTTATATTTTCCATATCAAATTTTTCTAAACTTTTTATAAAATATGGTTTATTCAACAGCAAAAACCACAGGATTTTTTTTTTTTTTTAATTGCATGCTGAACCCGGAAAAATGCCAAGAAATCGTCATCCAAATTTTTTAATTGTTTTGTAGCCCATAGAATTCTAGTGCAATGAAGTAAATTTTGAGAATTTTTTTGTCGAGGGTGTTGCGCATTTTCTTCCATATAACGCATGAACACACGCATTATATCTTGATGCTTTTGCTGTTGAATGAAATATATTTTTTTATAAAAAAAATGGCATGGAAAATATATATATGTAAATCAATAAAATCGTCAAAACGTCAGGGTATGAATATTTTTTAAGCTAACTGTATGTGCAAAATTGCAAAGATCTTCGTCCGCACTTACACAAAAAATCCGTTACACCAATAAAATCCATATTTTTCTCACTCCTGTAAGCGCTATCTTTGAAGTAGATTTTCACCATAGCAATATTTTTCTGCACATATTCGCTGCTAATATTTTTAACCATTTGATTGTCAATTTGAAATCCCGCATGTAAAAGTGGTGCCGAGAAAAACGTTGGCAAATAAGAGAGATCGTTACAAGATGACGGACATTCGGCAGCACAGCCTTTTCCCGATTTATTGATTAACATCGTCAGCAAACGAACACGCTCAACACAAGGCGTATCACGTATGTCACAAATTGTTTCATTACCATACAGCATTGGTTTAAAATAGGGCAGACAACCGCAATGGGCCAACAGAGTATCGGCACTGCACTCCACAACACAATTACGTTGTGTGTACTCATTATAGAAGTCTAAATGCATCTCATTTTCAAACAAGCATCTTCGTGAATTCTTACTTATATAGCGTACATATCTGTCCGATTCGACTTTCTCAGTTTGTATGCGAACTTTCGTTTCGCGTCCCGGCGACAGTAAAAGTCCAATTTCTCGCATATTTGGTACTTCGAGTGGATTGTGTAGTAGAATTTTGAAACCCACACTATCCGAGGAGGAGCAGTAATACTGTTCGCTTTCAACATCTAGTGTCAGGCTCAATCCCAGACTCTCGCCAATGCCAACAGTTTTCATTGGTATAAAATTTTCCGGTAAATTTGCTAGATAACCGGCTTCTGCACTCCAATCGACAGGCTCATAACCCTTTGGATATTGATAATTGTTGGCAAGCAATGATTTATTAATTGATCTGTGAGGGGTATGAAAAAATTCCTATGTTAATACATGGTTCACACATTAGGGTGCATCGTGCATCATAAAAAAATCGATGCTATTTTTCCTTCGGAATCATAAAATTTGCTACATTTCAATAAGAATATTACGAAAAAAATACATTTTACTGATTACGTGGGCTAGACCGATTTGAAAAAACCTCCAAGAAGTCATTATTTCTGCATTTTTATGTAGAACATTTACATTTAAGCTCCTCTATAACCTGAGGAGCTTTTTTGGAATAAATATTTTTAAAAACTTATTTGATTACTTAAAAAAAAACAGATTTTTGAAGGTGTTTTCAAAAGGGGCGGAGTTCATATAATTCTTAATATTTTTTTCGGGATATTTTGGCGAAAGAGGTAAAACATAATAAATTTAATATTTCCGTTGGAAAACCCAGTACCGATTTTTTTTATATGGAGAGTGTTGCACCCTAATGTGCACATGTGAATAGAACGATCTACTTACTCTCGGTACATAAATTTGGGATCCACCATATTGAAGGTGCAACAAAGTCCATTGTCCGTAATGATTGGTCGAAATATTTCAGTGCAATTAAACACTTTTCCTCCATAATTGCATCGCAATATCATATTAGAGCAAGGTTGGGAAATCTATTTAATAAAAAAATAAGGCTTTGTAGCATTAATTCATTGATTTAAATTGATATTTTAAATACAATCAGCCACGATGGCGGCCTTTTTTGATAAATATGGAATTTAATAGAAGAAAAACCTTTTTAAAACTATAAAACGCAAAGTGCAAAATACTAAACATTAAACACTCAATGCCAAATACCAAATACACAGTGACTCAAACAAATGACCACGTGTTGATTTTCTTCAAATATTTGTAATTTTTTTGGAGCTAATTTTTTTTATTATTTTTGTATAAAATTTCGTCTAAGCTTTAACCAAAACCGTGTAAATCACAGCTTCAAACTTTATACAAAATTTAAAAAAATTCAACAAAATTTTTATCAAAATTTCAACTTTTTATTCTGAATTTTTAGAAGACGGGCGGATTTTTGAACTTTTTTCACATAAGTATGAATTTCTTACGAAATAAAACGCGGGAGACCGTCAGCAACGAAATTTCAAAATATCAACGCAAGTTTTTGTAAATTGCGCTTGTTATAATAAAAACCCGAAAAAGTAGCCTAAAAAAAAATTCTCAAAACACAATTCAATTTTTTAGCCGTTTGAAACTTGCACTTCATTAGACTAAAACTGTATGGGCTATAAAAACTGCATACCCAAAAATTAGAATAAAAAGTTGAAAATTTTATGAATATTTTTTGAATTTTCCTAAATTTTGTATAAAGTTTGAAACTGTGATTTACACGGTTCTGGTTAAAGTTTAGACGATATTTTTATATAAAATATCAAAACATAATACATAACAAAAACTACTAGTTGAAAACAATTGTATGGTTCTCCCAAAACAAAAAAATACACAAAAAAAATTTTGAAATATTATAAAAAAAATTTTCACCAAGGCAATGTACTTTTATCATACAAGTTGTATTCCCAAAAAAATATGTCCTTTATTTACGTTGGTTAATATAGTCACCGTAATTATAAATAATCTCAGTTCTAGAAAATTGCATATAGGAGTGTAGAACATACAAACAAAAGCCATTTGAATGTTTATAGCAACAACCAAAAAAAAATTTTTGATTTATAAATGCCTACTTTGGCAGATGTAATGAAGTTCTCGAATTATCGTCACTTTTATTATGTAAACACATAAGATATTACAATGTACATTATAAGACATCAATATTTTTTATATTTGTATACATACATATTTATCTAATGTCGCTATTCATCAAATAACTAGGAATATTTCATTACTTACATCAAAAATGAATTCCTTCAAATTACTCCAATCCGTAATTTCTGCAGCAACACTAACGTTGACCTCACGATTACAGATCATTTGTATGATGGTATAATTCAGCGAGTTGCTGTGCAAAACCAAAGCACAAAAAGAGCAAAAATCAACATCTAACTATATATATATATATTGTCAAATGTACTATATAATATACCGAATACACTTACACCGAAAATCGTTCCGCCTTTGCTCTGTAAGCCTGATTGAGATTGCAAATGGTGACTGCAGGAAACGGTTCACTTGTGATTTCAGTAAATTTTGGATTTATGCTCACCAACATGGGCGTAGAATTCCATTTTTCATAAATTTTTTCAACAAAAAATACGGTGCCAAATAAGACGCAAATGAAAGAGATGGCAAAAAATAACCTGAATGCAACGAATGAAAGTACAATTAGTAATCGTTATTTTATTAA
>NW_023458556.1:13332392-13378267 GCF_013731165.1 Rhagoletis pomonella | reverse complement strand
TGCTGCCAATCTTGTTGTCATTTTAATGCCTAGTGGAAATTCGGCATTACGGGTTTATATTTTTATCTGTTTACCCCGAACGTCGGCGGATGCTCTGCATCATAAAATATACTTTTGCAAAAAAATTGTGCCGTAAGATGGCGCTGTAGTCGAGATATTTAGAGAGTCCGTCTCAACGTACGACCTGGATTAACGGGTATTATGATAATAAATGCTTCTGCAAAAAGCGGACCCAAAACACAGATGGCGCTGGAATCAAGATATTTACATACCCCTCTACTTATGTACATTTTAGATGACTTAATAAATTAGTGAGAATACAGAGAAGCGCAAAATTGATTAAGCTCCACAGATATCCTAGGCACATCAACGGGTCACGGGTATATCAAGAAGAAGAGAGACGAATTAAAAAGAACACGGTAGGAACATCAATGATTCCGTTTTAATGGGAAAACTCTTTCTTCCTGTGGAACAGCAGAATTTTAAAAGAAGATTACACACGGTGGTATAAGAATTTAAACTTTTTACAAATTGTTAAAGAATGAACTATACAAAACAATAACAAAAAACAAAATGCTAAACTTGTCAAAAAGTGGCGCGTCTATAATTTCTTCGATCACTGTATATGCACATGATCATAAATGCATACATATGTACATACCTTTCGATTGGATATAGATTTTTATTCACCACATATTTTAGTCCATGTATCGAAGTATTCTCACAATAATCTTTTATATTTTTTTTTAGAACAGTTTTGATTTTATAAAATTTCTTTTGCAATAAACTTTTATTACTTATACCGTAGTTTTTCATAGCTATATTGTGCTCTTCTTCGAAATGTTCCACTTTCTTCAACGACTCCATTGCGATTGCCCAACGCACGGGTGATCAATCGCATATTTGTCTCGATACTTCAATAGGTGTATGTATGTATGTACCCATAGGGAAAATTCATGCATTTTTTACTAGCTATATAATAAAGCCATTAATGGAAGTATTTCTCAAGGCAGTATGAATTATTACCAGGCACTATCACTCAAGCAGAAATTCGTAAACTAATTCATAATTGCAGATATGTATGCGCATAAAAACAGTTATAAGTTGAAGTGGTGTAATTGGAAGTTGATGAGATACATACATATGTACATAGTATTTAAATATGTACGTATGTACGTAGATTTGTATGCCTTAAAAAGCAAATCAAGAACTTTTCATTAATTGCAGTGAACCGGTCATTTTGTTCCATTTAACATTCGAATGCAAAATTGCAGTGTACACCACCAAATTATTGTGAAATAAAATAAAATTACTTATAAGGAAATATAGCATAAACATCGCTGCCTAATTACGCTGGGTGTCTTCAGACATGAGAATTCAAAAAAAAACTATAATTTTAAGGGCTCTTAAAAGTAAATTACTTACCAATGTACATTAGGGTGACCCAAAATAACTAACCTTACTTATTTATGACCTTAAAAGGAGCAATTTTTTGAGAAGAAAATTCCCCCATTAGAACCAAAATTTGTATTCGAATTTTAAAAGGTGTCGGTGAACATTTGAAAATTTCCATGTAAATAAATACCATGTAAAAAAATTTGTTTTCGTTAAAAATGTTATAACTATTGAACCGTTTTTCTAGGCATATTCTTATAGGGCATTAAATTTGCATTAACTTTTTGGACCTGCGCCTCCCGTGATTTTACCTTACACTGGGACAACGAACGACCTTACCCACGGAAGGACAGCCTCATCTGGTATAATGACGGCTCCAAGACTGACCACGGCATCGGAGCAGAAATTTACGGGTCCTTTTCACCAGCATGGGGCAAGGTAATTCTGTCTGCAGGCCGAGGTGTACGCCATTGAACTATGTCTAAGGCAGTAAGACTGGCTAAGTCCTTCTATCCGGACATATCAACAAGGAGAACCGAAGGACTTTTCACCTTAGTAGGCATAAAGTAAAAATTATTATAGGTTTTCTTACAGCCACCGAAGAGTAATGAAACAGTTGTCGAACATAGGAGTTATAAACTCTAATCAGTGTAGGTTGCGCAACGAAGAACAGCAGAGCACTCGGTGTGGCACGGTGTAGCCCTCACTAGGACTAGATTTCGCTTCCTGTGATCACCCTACCCAGAAGGGCACGACCTAAATGGCATTCAGCCAAAGGACCTCGCGCGGTTTCTTAGCAGTATGTGGATCGAAGATGACCTGTAACCGAATGGAATTTGGTACAGTAGATCATTTCTGTCGCGGTAGCTAGGTGACCTGTGCGTTCCTCTAAATCAAATCTGCACTTGCTTGAATTGTATGGAAAGTGCATACTCGTAAATGAGTAGTGGGATTTGATCGCCTAATCTATTCGCCTTGCGAAAGACATGGCTGGCAACTGCTACCAATGAAAAAACAACTGGTATGACAGGGATTGTCGTGGAGCTAGACCTCATGTAGGAAATAGGAGAAACTTATTTTCGTAAAGGAGGTAAATAGCTGGCGGCCAAGAATGTGATTAGTAAATTATATATAAAAATAAGGCAAAAATGAAATGATTTCAAGGTACATGAAGATATAGAGAGTACACTTAAGATATAGGTAAGTAGAAGCGCATCACAATGGTTTTTAATGGCACGCCGAAGGCCCAGGCTCCAGTCAATCAAAACGTTGTTAAAACAGCCACAATGAGGCTTACGAACAAAAATCGTTCTAAAGATAACGGAACACCAACTGAGCTGTTCCAATCCAGCGGCGAAGGGGTGAACCGGCGCATGTATGTAATCCTGCTGTTTGCTCCAAGTAACGCGAATAAGCCCCCGACGATACTACGCGAAAAACTGAAGCATTTAAAGAGCCCACAAATTTAATGATTGAGGTTAAGATTCACTTCCTCCGCGCATAGGGACAACACACTTTTTTTTTTTTAATATCATTCTATGGAAGGTGGGCCTAATTATTGGCCAATTTGTCTAATTTTCAATAACAACCTGCCTAGAGCAAAGAAAAACTTTAAGAAAAATGTTTCATTAATTTCTTTTAATAGAAGTATTTATATAGATTGAATTGAATATGTCCAATTGACAATTATGTGCATACATACATACATTCATGGATATTGGTATTATAACACTTTAGATTTTGTTTCGAAATGATCGTACTATTTTGGTAGGAAACCGCCGATGATGCTATCATAAAATTTCGCTTTGCGTTATTTTATGTACCTACGCACTTTTGTTGACATGTTTTTTTCAGCTCTAACAAGCTTTAGTCGTTCATTGACTGCTTTTCGAATAGCTTTAAATTTTGCAATTTTCGCACTTTGGCGGACTTTGTACGTTTTGACCAAAGCAGAAGGATCAACACGCGAACGGGCTTTAGTAGCAAATAGAAAATGATTTCCGCCACGGATATGAAGCTGAAACCAAAGAACAATCCAATAACACCGCCAATATTTGCTGCAAATAAAAACAAAAAAAGAATTAGCAAAACTCTGCTATCGCTTAAGTCAATATGTACACTGAGGGAAAAAAATATGAAAATCAAATAGAAACGTAATTGATATATTACTATAAACGTCAACGAAAGTACTGTATGTAGGTAAATATTCAATTAAATTTTTATTTGCGTATTGCCTGCAATAGAATTCGAACACTGACCCTCTCTGGAAATCGGTGCATGCATATTTAATTGAACTCCGAAATGTACTTCCTCACTTGGTTACTTCTAAGTGCTAAATTTTTGTATGAAAATATTATTTTTTAAAACGAACATTTTTAAACGAAAAGTAAAGTATTAATTTTTAGTATGCATATGCATTATTTCCCTCAGTGTAGTATTTTTAAGTAGCTTGCATTTACACAAGAATTCCGTTATACCAACATACTCCGCCTGCTTACTGCTTCTATACCAGTTTTCTTTGAAGTAAATATTTACCACAGCTATATTTTGTAGCATATAAGATGTATCTTTACTCTTTTCCAACTGATGCATAATATGAAATCCTGATTCTGATAGTGGTGTGATGAAAAAGTCTGGGCAATAGGTGAGATCATAGCAGGCAGGCCAACAATTGTTTGCACAGCCTTTGCCATTTCCAGACACCATTGACTGCAATCGCACTCGTTCCACACACGAGGCTTCGTATATGCTGCATATGGATGCATTTGTATAAATATCGAACATATAATGGGTAATACATCCACAATATCTTAACAACATTTTTTCGAAACATTCCTCCATACAATTGCGTTGCGTGTACGTTTTGTAATTATGCAAAACATATTCACCTTCGAAAAGACAAGCACGCGATTCCTTATTCAACGAACGTAAATGTTGCGTAGATTCTGTTTTAGATGCCCGAATGCGCACTTTAGTCTCATGGCCGGGCGATAGTAGTAGACCAATTTCCCGCATATTAGGCACTTTGAGTGGATTATGCAGCAGTATCTTGAAGCCGACACTATTCGTTGATGAACAATAATAGGAATCTCTTTCAACATCCAACATCAGTTTTAAGCCCAAGGATTCGCCCGTGCCCGCTGCATGCATTGGACTGTAGGATTCTGGTAATACGGCAGGGTAGCCGCGCTCCGGACTCCAATCAACTGCAACAGTTCCATTTGGCAGTGGACATTTAGCCACATCACATTTCACGTTCCCTCTACTGCAGTAAGTAAAAGTGATGTGTGAAAGTTAGATATGTATGTGTGCATCTAAGAAAATTATTAAAAAAAAAAGTAGACTTAACGCTTTATATACGAAGTTCGGGGTTACCACATTGAAGACGCAGCACATTCCGCTGTCAGTTATGATTGGGTGAAAAAGCTCGGAGCAATTGTATTTTACGCCACCAAACTGGCAGAATAGCAACATTTTACTGCAGGGTTGTGAGATCTAAGTATTGGTAAATAAATACATATGTACTAAATAAATTATGATTTATATTTTTTTCTGGAATTAAGTTGATGCTTGCTTGAGAACTATAGCGCGCGTTTGCTGCGAGCGTGCCACATTTCGATAAAGTTTACTTCCTTTGTCTGCTTACTTCAAACAGAACCAAATCTTACGCCGAACAAAGTAAAGCCATACCTATTTCAGATTCGATAATATGAGCCGTTTATTTTGAAAGAAACGGTTGGTTACTTCTACATAAGTGAAAGCATCTATAAATCGCTCCACTGACATAAACTAACCCCACGTCTCCACCTTCTACAGATTCTGTTAAAAAAGCTGTGGCAAGACAGAAATGTCAGGTGGAGAGCGCAAATTTCTACTGTTAAACCATATCTGTCTTGCCGAATTTCTTACCATCGCTGTCTTAACGTCAGCTGTCATTTTGTAGTTTGACAACTCAGTTTTTATTTTACCGCGCCTTCTACTTTGGGTACAGATCGATCTGATTGGCTTGATGCCATTTCGAAAGCGATATGTTAAGACAGAAAGTTGCCCACATGAGAAAACGGGACAAAGTTAAAACAGAAATTTGACAGATGTTAAGACACATTTAGTAGAAAATGGAGGCATGGGGTACTGCGCAGAGAACGGATTTTGTGGAAGTTTCGTTTTTTTTTTAATGTACACATTTGATGTTGCCTTTTTCAGCACATTTGCCTTTAATTAAGCGACTGGGTCCTATTCAACAATTTTAATATTAAAAATTAATGCCAACACTTTAGAACAGCGCTGCGAAAAATTAGTACATATATGAAAACAGCTGTATAGGTAACATTTAAATATTTTGAATATATTTCAGAAACGGCTGACTGGAGCGCCGGGCCTACAGCCCAACTGGTTTTGGAAAAAATCCACTTCGTTTTTTCGTCCAACCTTATAGCCGTTAATAAAATTTGTAAAGTGCGACGACAAAAAATATATATGTATGTATATTAGGGTGGTCCGTAAAAATATAAATTATGTACAAAAAATAGCGATTTTTAAAAAAATATTTTTTTTTTACATCGCAAAAGTTCGATAAAATTTTGACTTGAAATCTGCTAAATTTTACATATTATTGAAACTTGTTCATGTATATTCACAAAGTTGCTGAGTTATAGCGACCCTTGAGTTTTAAAATTTTCGTGGATGTATTTATTTTGTTCTACGCGTGTTCTATGATGTTGATATTTTAAGAACAACCCTAATCTCACTCTACAAAAAATCAAAATTTTAAACTTTGGAGAGCATAGGGGAAGATTCGGCACATTTTTAACAAAACTCCAAACTTTTCAATCCGTTGATTTAGGAAAATTTTTTTTACTAGCAGTGTTGACTATTTTCTTCCATATAACGATTTTTTTATGGAAAAATATACTCAACACTAATGAAATTTAATGGAACTACACAATCGATTTTTTCGTAAAAATGTAATCAATAAGTTTGAATTGTTTACGAAAATTTGCTTAATTTTCCCTAATTTTCTTCAGTGTTTGAAATGGTCATGGTTTTTGATGTAGAATATATTTTTATAAAAAAATTTCTTGGTACGAAACTACACACTCGAATTTTTCGTAAAAAATGTAATCAATAAATTTTAAATTTTTAGAAAAAGTTGCTAAATTGTACTTTATTTTCTCCAGCGTTTGTAATGGTTTTTGATGTAGAATAAGCTATATTTTTTATAAAAAATTTACCATGACCAAATTTTTGATATCGTAAAAAAAATCTGTGCAAAATATTTCTGTGAATCACTGAGCCGAGCATAAAATAAAAAATAAACCTGGTCGGTCCAACACCGGCTACGTTATCCAAATCCAAATTTTTAAAATCAACGAACAGCTTTTGGGATACTTGGAATTGATATTTATTGACCTTTAATAATTCTTGTATACTAGTTCTTCTTTCCCACAAAAATAAAGTATACGCTATGATCAGCTCATTGATTTCTATGTTTTTTTTTAATTGGAGAATTATGGGCATTCTGTATATATACCAAATTAGACACAATTTGCTTTTAGCTTACATCGAGCGCACGTTTAGTGTGTACATTAGGGAGGGTCATTTTTTCTTACCTATGCACGTATAGCATACGTGTAATTCTAAGCAAATTTGAAGAAGAAACTATGGGTTTAAAATAAATTTGCAGTTTGCCAAATTGCGAAAATAGGTTTCGTAGAAAATGTGAAAATTTTCGCTGTTGCGCCCTCCTTTGAAAGTTGTAAGAAAAAGATAAGTGCAGTAATCGATTCCTCATACCAAAACTCCTTATAGCATTTTTTATACAAAATTTAAGCACTTGTTTACGACATTACAGCAAAATGCTAAGAAACCTATTTTCGCAATTTGACATACTCCAAATTGATTTTAGACCTATGGTTTCTTTCGCAAATTTTCTTAGAATCACACGTAGAATATTTCTGCGCCATAAACGTATAGTTGAAAAAATATCCTACACAAACTGACCCGCCCTAATGTACATTTGAGGATTTTCTTCCTGATAATGATGTATTCTGTGGTGCAATGTTACTGCAACTATAGAGAGTTAAAAGTCGAATGAAGAAAAAATTCAATCACAGTTTTTCATATTAAACATTTCTAAAATAAATGTCTCTATTTGCTTATTTTTCGGTTTTAGTGCCTTTTTCTTGCCTTTTTATGCCTTTTGTCCGATTTTGAGTGAATTTCGATTTTTTAGCCCTAAAAATCTGTTCTCTGTTCATGACAAAACTTTTTACCTTTGGCTGATGAAGTTGAACGAATAACAAATGACCACAGAAGTCAAACGGCTCATATGTAGCTCCATTCTTGGGAGGAAACTTAAATTTTGTTTAGCGTATGATCTCTTACCAGCAAACACACTGCTAGCAAGCATGTAATTCTAAAATACTATACCGTCCATACATCGGTAATGAAATTTTGCAAATTGCTCCAATCCGTAATCGAACTCGCAATGGTGGCATTCACTTTACGATTGCACAACACTTGTATCATCGCATATTCAGTCGAATAACTAAAATAAGGAAAGAACATCCGAAGCAATTTCGGTTTTATTTACTTCTGTATAATCTTAAAAACTAGAAAGCTTAAAATCTTTGTGCAAAATCATCCGCGTTTTTAGTTAAACTATATAGAAATCGCTTAAGCTTATAAAGCAAGAGGAATAATAATATGTAAAGAGGGCACGGAGGATAAAGGTTGTCGCTTTTGGCCACGATTTTATTACACCGTAGGCAAAATCTCAAGCTTTGAAATGACACAAAAAAAAAACACCGAGACACATAAACCTTATTTTAAGTCAGAGAATTCGGACCTGTATACTGTTTATCCAGATCAGATCATTTTCCCAAGATATTTTCATTTTTATGACACTATTAAGCTAGAATTTCAGGGTACTATTTTTTATACATATAGGGAAAACTCGAATATTAGGGGGACTCCAGCTCACCCCTGCCCTTACCTGGCTAGGCCAATGACGACGTATGAGTAACATTTTCCACGCAAAATTTTTAATTTTTCTTCATTCGCAAAAATTAAAATATCTTAGGAAAATTACCTGATCTAGATAAACGATATACAGATCCATAATATACGCCCCCAAAATTAAGTTGACGTGTCCCGGCTTTTTTTTTGTGTTATTTTAGCGTCCCTACAGTGTTATCATAACTTATTTCAGCAAATTCCTGCCAACCAGAGTAGATCGAAGCAGAACTAGGCGGCATTTTAAGGTCCGCCTCCATTTGTTCTCTGACGAGATTAGAGGGAACTATAGCAGTCAGAATCTCTCCTTAAAAGTGAAAACCTCGGAATATTTTTTTAAATTTTTTAAAAGGACTGTGAAGGAGAGAGTTAGGAAGGGTCCTGTAGCTGAGGGCGCAGAGATGTTTGCTATTATTTGTTAGCTTTCAGAAAGGTCCGGGTTCGAATCTCGTTAGATAACAACATATAATTTCCTTTTTTTGTTTGTTTGTTTCGGTTAATTACGAAAGAGCAGCTGTGAAGTGTTACACATAAGTTACACACAAAAAATAGGCCCTTCTTTGAGCTGACAAATAATTAAGGAAATCGTGAAGGTGGTACGGCCACCTAAGTAACTTAGGGTTAAAAATTTTTAGCGATGAAAGGATGAGCAGAGCAAAAGCTCGTGGCAATTATTTCTTCTATGATCTCGATGATCTCAAAGCGATGGATGTTAGAAGCTTATATACTTTTTTGCTCAGCACCAAGTGGTTTATAGGTTAACGGGGATAACCGCAAACCTTATGCGGTATCTCAAAGGAAACTAACCTGAGTAGGTACAACTAAAAAAATCCTTTGGAAGAAAAACTTTGAGAAACCTGAAAAATCATTTCATAAGCATTGATTTTTCAATTTCAGGATTAATATACAAAAAAATCAAGTTACGAGTATTTTAAATATGTATCGAGGTATCATAAAAAGTGCCTGGATCTAGACCTCTCATAATAAAATTTCATAAACGAGTGCATAGACTTTCATGAAAAAAAGATGTATACTTACATTGAAAATTGTTCAGCTTTTTGCTTATAAGCTTGATTTGAATTACAAATAGTTACAGCTGGAAATGGATCTTGAGTTATAGAGGTAGGGTTTGAATTAATGGTGACAATCACCGGCGTAAGAGTCCACTTTTCGTAGATTTTCCCGACGAAGAAAGCTGCACCCAGCACAACAATAATAAACGATATTGCAAAAAATATTCTAAAAAACCAAAAAAAAAAAATCGTTAAAAATTAACTGCAATTTGAAAGTTCTGTTGCCTGTGGATATTTTAATTTAAATAAGCATCAAATAAAAATCAGTGTAAGTTTGAATATCAAACCTAGTTAAAAATTTATGAAAATTCGATAAAGTTTCATTAAAATTACGAGCTTTTTAATAAGATTTCTTAAACACGTTTTGTATGCATGCATTTTTGTAGCCCATTAAATTTCAGTACATATAGTAAAGTGCCGCTTGAAATTGCAAGGGCTTACCGTTGATTTTTGGCAATTTTTTTTTAAGATGTTGCACATTTTCTCCATATAAATAATTGTGGAACACACTTTGTATGGAAAAAATGCGTAACAGCGCCAAAAAAAAAAATTTGCCAAAAATTGCACCTTATTGTACTAAAACTTTATTGGCTATAAAGCTGCATACCCACAATTTTTCTAAAGATTCTGATTTAAAAGTTTAAAATTTTTTTGCAATTTTGTTGATTTTTTTTATTAACTTTCGTACAAATTTGAAATAACAAGCTATACCTTCATAAAAAAAGAATAATAAACAAAAGAAAAATAGCCGACACTTGTTCAAACGTCCCTATTTACATTTTCGCCACCGTACATTATCAATTTTTTAAAACGAAATCCAAGCTCAACTTATTCGTAAAATAAAAAAAATCGTACACTATGTGTAGTTGATACAGTCTTACCTTTCCAGTAGAAAAAGGTTGCTATTCCCTACATACTTTAGTCCATGTATTGTAGTATCTTCGCAATAATCTTTAAAGTTTTTCTGCGAAAATACCTTGATTTTGCTAGATTTATCTTTCAAAAATGTTTTTGAGAATAAATTCGGAGGCTTTTCTATTACTTTCATGGTTTTTATTTGCGACTCCATTGCCAATATCAAGCGTTTTGTTACAGTTAGTAAACCTTTTCTGATCACCGCTTTCCAAGAAACTGTTAAGCTTTTTTGGCCACTACTTTTGATTTTATGAACAAAAATGTGTAACATACACCGAAGCAAGTAAGTAATTGCATAGAATTATCCTGCAGCACTTGCACTTCGATGACCATATTTATGTTTTAGTAAAACTTTGATTGCTCTAACTTAACGTACTGTAGGCTAAGTGGATATTAGCTGAAGTATTTTTCTTGCTAATTACATAAATGAACTCTGAAACATACATACACATAGATGTACATGTCTTAGTATACACTAAAATCTAAAGTAAACCTCAGTACATGTACATTAGGCCTATGAGTTTTTTTTAATTAAATTTCGGCTATTCTTCTTTTAAGGGAAAAGAGGGTAAGAAAATACAGATACTCGCACTTTATCTCACTCCTTAAGCATGAAATTTTGACATTTATGTACCCAGCCGAATCAAGTCAGCTGTTATAGCAATTGCGTCTTGTGAGGAATGAAAAAAAAAACAAACAAAAATAATGTTTATGTCAAAATTTGGTAAAAAAAATCCGAAAAAATGTTTACTGAAAAAGACATATATACATTTGCATATTGCAAATTCCATCCCAACCGAATTAAAAATAATAATAATAAAAAATAAAATAATAATAAAAAAATAAAAATAAAAAATAAAAAATTTTAGAAACAAATTTTCGATCGCGGTCTTATGGAAACTTCCCTATATGTATGTTTTTTTTTTGAGTCCAAAATCGTTCTTCCTCGGAGTGCAACTTTATGTACCAAATTTTGACAAAAACGTAATTTTTATCTCCTGATATGTATGTATGCAAATTAAATTTTCGGAAATAAGTCATATGCCTAATGTAAATACTTATGTATGTATGTAGCTAAGATATCCACTAACACTTCTCTTATATGACTTCCTAAAAAACGAAGGGTCAGAACCTTCAGCATCATTATACCCATGACTTTGATTATTTGATAGGATCCAATTGATACACAATACATGTTTATAAAGTTTTTAATTTCAAAATTTGTTTTTATAGGTTCAAAATTGAGTCAGAAGTATTGCATAAATGTTTAATTTTTAAGATCGATGTCCTTATCGTTTTAGTACAGTAATAGTCTATGAATTAGTTGATGCAGATCAGCGATTGACTTACACATTTGGGTTTTGCAATTTTGAGTTTAGTTTTTGTAATTATCCACAACTTCATCCACCATTTTGAATTTTTGAAAACGGTCTCGAGTTTTGAATCACCGACTCAAGGAGTCTTGGGATATCGAATTTCATAAAAATCTGAACATTTTTTTTTTTAATCCACGAATTTTTGAAAACTGTTTCAATTTTGTAATAAGCGACTCAAAAAATATTTGGATATAAAATTTCATAAAACTGCGAAATTATTGGATCCGCCATTTTGAATTTTTAAAAACTGACTTCCGACTCGTAATCAGCAATCCCAAAACTCTTGAAGGCCAAGTTTAATGAGGTTTAAAAAATCACAGGGCAATATTCCACTGACCGATTCAGCGTAGGGGTTTTTAAGGGTTGTTTCCCCCCAGAGAAACAGTAAATGATTAAATAGTCTAGAAAAACGGCAAAATAGGGGCGCTGTTTTTTGTCGCTACTTTCCGAAAATGCTTAATTTTTTCATGGGTGCAAAATCGTGTCGGAGGATGTATTTATTGGCCTTGCTGGCATTGAAATCGCTAATAAAAATTTTTGTTTCGTGGCGGAGCAGTGTTTAATACTATAGGCTACTGCTAAAACTCTGCACAATGGGTTCAAGTTGTCACCCCTTTTTGGTCAAAATGGTATACGCTTTAGTAACTTAGTAAAAGAAAAATGTATTCTAAAAATTTATTTTAGAAAACTTACACTTAATGAGAATTAACTAATGTATTAGGCGCATACAAATTGCGAAATTATCGCTAAGCATTTCCTCCTTCCGTTGAATATTCCAAAATCTACTTTCTTATTTCAACTTCCTTCTGCGAGGGTTCGGCATCATGTTTAACGGTACTGCTGACCAACCGCTTATAGCCTAACTTTTTCTTCATTGCCTTGTTTGCTTTGCTGTAAATTGCACGTAGTCGTAAGTATTTGCGCAATCGTTTATACCGTTGAACCGACGACCATTGTCGGCACATCGTTGTTTTATCACAAGTGGCCAGCTTATCCGCAGCCACAGATGACTTCTTGGCGCATTCGAAATGTAACAGGGAGCGTATGGGATGTATGATGGCATAGTAGACTAGTTCAACTATTGAGATAAAACTGAAACCCAGAAACAGGCCCATTAGTCCACCAACGGCAGCTATCATTCAGAAAAGAAAAAAAGTAACAAATTACGTAATTAACTAAATTAACTAAATACATTTGTGCTTCCCTACACAAAAAGTCCGTCGTGCCTATGAACTCTGTTTGTATGCTACTCCGAAAGGAATACTCTTTAAAATACATATTCACCACGGCGATATTCTGCTTGGCATAGCTCCTATTGTACCGTTGTACGCGCTTGTTTTCAATAAAGAATCCATCACTCGATAACGGTATAGCAAAGACATCTACCAGGAAGGTCAAGTCATAACAAGTCGGCCAGCAGGTGTCCAAACACGAGCCAATCGTAGGATCCTTACGCAAACGCACCATCTCCACACAGTGCATGTCGTGGATGTTACATATCGTCGCATTCTTATAGATTTTCGGCATGTAGAAACTAATGCAGCCACAATGTTGCAGCAACATTTCCGCAATGCATTCCATTTCGCAATTGCGCTGTGTATAGTGCGCAAAATAGAGTAACTGTCGTTCGTCGTGAAACAGGCAACGCCGGTATTTGGCAGCTATGGAGCGCAACTTTTGCGTGGTCTCCGTCTTATCGGGACGCACGCGCACCTTAGTCTCCTTGCCGGGCGCAATCAGCACGCCAGTCTCGTGCACATTTGGCGATTCGTTTGGGCTATGCAGTGAGATCTTGAAACCGACACTATTCGTCGAAGAGCAGTAGTATTTGTCAGCCTCGACGTCTAGCGTGATGGACAGACCCAGCGATTCGCCTGTGCCCGCTATGCGACGAGGATAGTATTTGTTTGGTAAATCGGGTGGATAGCCTCGCTCTGCGTACCAATCAATAGGCTGATACTCACGTTCGGGAATATTGCTCATGCTAAGCGGTGTGCTGCGTACAATTAAAAGGGGGATGAAAGTTCAAGCTATGAGACAAATTTTAGTGCGTAAACTCACTGTGAAATGAACATAAACTTCGGATGTACCATGTTGAATACGCAGCAGAGTCCCTCATCGGTAATGATCGGTATAAAGTATTTGGTGCAGTCATATTCATTCGCCGCGAAGCGACAAGCTACCATCATATCTTCGCACGGTTGAGAAATCTGTAGCGCATAATTTGCAGAGAAATATTAGCAACAAGTATATTTTGTCTTTTAAACACCTACGTTCATGATAATATTCTCCAAATTACTCCAATCAGAACTAATTGTAGATTGTTGTTCGGTGGACTCATTTTTGCAAAGCAGTTTCAGCAAAGCTCGTATTTGGGGGTTTCTAGAGCAAAAATAATCAGCGTAAATAAGAAATTGGTATATCAAGTAATGGGGACCGTTAACTAACAAATCCGTAGCACTAAAATCAAGTTCACATTTTCCTCAAGTCTGTGCAATAGCACCTTCACATGCTGGGCATAAGCTGCGTAGTTAAAAAAAAAATAGTTTAAGCTACTGCAATATGCCTAGCAGAGTTCTCTAGCTTCGTCTACTGTGTGCAACTCGTTCTCGGTGAGCATTTTAGTGCAGCGTAGCTCAGAGCTGACCAAACAATTGCATTAAGTGTTGCCAGCAACGTTTCTTTGCCTTTGCCCCAGGTGCCACCGGCAAGCGACTTGAGGACGTTGTTGTGGCTCGGTACTTAGTTCAGCACTTTGTAGCCCATTGCAGTTGTGTGTGCAGAGAAAGAGGTCATACTGCCGAAAGTGACCTTGGGTTGTTCAAAGTCGGAATTGGTGTGCCGTCGACGAGAATTCGCAGCCATAGCCAAACCTCTTCGGTCCAGGTGGTAAAAATGGTTGCCGTACACTTCGTGGCGGATGAGAGCATTCGACTTTTTTCCGTGAAGAAGGGAGCTATTTCGGAGACATAACCGGTTAATTTTGGGCACGGTCTATCAATGTGATCAGTGAAGCTACTTCTGGTGGACGTAGAAGTTTATATACATAGAAATTAAGCAAGCTAATGAAGGGGACACCAACCTGTGGGACCCCCTGCTTGAGTTTCCACGGTTCCAAAATATTATTACTGATAATAGCCAACCAGTAAGAAAATTCGGGATCTACCATTTGAGTATTGACGGCAAAGAGCATCCCAAAATACCTTCTAGCAGCACAAAGAGATATACGGTGTTGAGAGCCTTCGACAAGTTCAACGCTACTAGACACGAGTTAAGTGAGTTTTATGGCGCTAAGTGCTGTTGTGGTGTTAAAAATGGGCGGTAACGGGACGGTCTGTAAAAATTTGCCGGTGGGATGGACCTAAAAATTTAATGTCAGGTATTTTGGATCGATGATTACGAATCTGACCATGAAATTCAAGATGGCGGAATAGTTTTTAAAAACTCGCAACTTTTTACTCCCGGGTTTTTCGTGGTTGTTAGGAGCTGTTATGGTATACAAAGGCGGGGCGGGACACAAAAAGTTTTCTGCCGATTCTTTTTTTTTGGACTATAGTATGAAAACAATTATTTAACCTGGATACGGGCTCAACTTACTTATTCGCTTCCATGGCCTTTGCTTTGAGCGCCTGATTCAAGTTGCAAATAGTCACAGCTGGAAACGGGATATTTGTAACGAAATTCGGATTTGGATTTATACCAACGATAACGGGGGTTGTAGCCCATTTGTCGTAGACGTTCATTATGTAGAAAATCGATATGATGCAAGCAGCTAAGACGGAGACAATGAAAAATGCGCTGGAGTTGTAAGGAAAATAAAAATTAAACGAAAAGTAAAGTACAATTTTTAAGGTCTGATTATGGCAACTTAACATAACTTAGAGGCTGTCACTCAAAAATTCTCTCTTTAATGAATGTTGCTTATGTTTGGACGGGCGAAACTTAACGTAAATTCATGTCACGTCGCAGCCTGTTTCATTTTGATTTTTTAAGTTCTTAGTTACGTTAAGTTAACTTAAGTTGCCATAATCAGACATTTAAAATTTCAAACGTTTACACACCGCTCAACGGGGTGTAACAAACGGTTGTTTACATATTTCAGCCCATGTAATGTTGTATTTTTACAAAACTCATCTGTATTTTTTGCCAAAACGCGACGCAAAGTATTGCATTTGCATTGTGTACTTTTTACTTTTTCTGTAGACTTGATAGCCCATTTTTGGGGACTTGCGCTTCGAACACAACACCGCAGACAGCCCTCCATTGTGGCTGACTAAACGTTAACTAACTATTGTAACTGGATAAAAAAGCTTTTAATTCTACTCAATGATGCTAAGGTAAATGGATGTAATACGTACTACGTGTGGATATGTGTATGTATGTATGAAAACTCATCCCTGTATACATACATACATTGATTTGAAATACAAAACCCCAGCCAGCATTTGGAGGATCATTTGGTAATTTATGAGATCTCGAATCGTTCGCGAATCGCATGCTTAGAGGATTGTTTGAGGATAACACAAGTTCACAGAAATAAAAAAAAATCCCGACCTGTTGCATTTGACCATCATTTCTGCGGAAAAATGTTCCGCTTTATCTAAATATGAAGTCAAAATATAAAAAAGTGTAAGAGATTTTGAGATACATACATATGTATGTATGTAAGTATATTTAGATTTTTTCCTTTTTTTTGTTTTTGAGTTCTGAAAAATTTTTTTTTATTATTAAAATTACTCTCATCGACGTCGCCAACATTTTCCAACCCGATTAGCGTTCAGGAGCTATACGTCGATTAGCCAATTTAAAAAATTATAAGTTTCGCTACAAAAATCAACATCAAAAAGTTTGTTTACCTCCGGTTTATTACTAGGACGTCAAATTATGATCTTTTTCAAATGCAATAAGACCCAGGTTATCCAAATTGAATAATAAATGTTGAAGTTATTAACACTTAAGTAAAAACACATATAAAATGTGTCCATACAAATTAATGATTTATACTGATTACACAGTGCAACAGCATTTTTGGGGTGAATGATTCCAACTTAAGATGAAAGATCATGCATTTTTGCATCCTCAGTTCATATTTTTTTAGTCAAATTAAGTTTAAGATTTTTGCCGATATTTTTTTTTTTAGTTTAGGTACATATATTAAAATGGAACGATGTGTGGTGTTGTTTGGAAAGTCTGAATAAAATGATATATGGGAGATCGCCAGAGGGTTATTCTAGAAAATTATTCGCCGAAAAATTTCACTACGGGTATTCTCATACTAATGCTTTTATAACGTAAGAGTCCACAAAATATATAAGACAACCATGTCCTCTGGAAATTTTAACCAACTTGTTTATGCTTTCCCTCATATTTTGTTCAAAATTATAACTTTAGTTCTTTTCGATGGTGATGGTTCGGGCTTGGGGCACCAGTATCGCAATCATAGCGCATTAACTATAATTACATTTAAAAGAAATAAAAATAATATTTGATGAATCTAAAAATACCAACCAAAAAAACTCGCGGCTTTGGGGTAGAACTCACGACCTCGCATCTTCACATCATTTCCGCCGTTAATGCGGATTTATGTTGCCGTTTATCTATGCTATAAGCATGTGTTCGAAGATCCTGATAATGAAGAATTTGAAAAAGCAGCAGTAGGTAAGGCTAACAGTGGAGCCGCATGTAGGCATCATGTATGACTCAGGTCCTGATGATAGCTTCTGATGACCGAAGCCCGGAACCATCATCATCGAACAGAGATGGAGTTATAGTTTTGAACAAAATATAAGAGAAAGCAAAAAAAACTTTGCATATTGCTCTTTTTTCTGCGCACTTTTTTACGTATTTTGCATAAAGAAATTTAACCCTCTGGTAACCTCTTAAATGCAGTTTGTTAGGAATTTCCAAAAAAAAAACTGTCAAAACGACCCTTTCGTTAGAGACCTAATAGGTTAAAATTAGCTACAAAATTATTCCTCTTGAAATAACACTATATCGACTACTGAGTTGAAGATCGACCTATCTCGGCAGCCAGTTCGAAAATGCCCTATCTCAGAAAGCTTTTCAAGAACGTCTTATTTCAGAAATTAGTTCTAAAACGCCCTATCTGAACTGAGAGTAAATGAAAAATATGTTGAGATAGGGCGTTTTCGAACTGGTTGCCGAGATAGGTCGATCTTCCACTCAGCAGTCGATATGCACCGAAGCTACAGACATACATATATCGCTCCGATATGAATTTTAACTCTTTCTTCTACTTATTTATTCTAAAAGCACTCAGACAAAAAATTGCAAACTTAGTATGGCCATAAAAAAAAAAAAATTATCGTGAGAATGAAAAAAGATTTGGAGGTTTTATTGTATGGTCTAGGTCTTTCGTCCCGAGTTGGAATCATTCCCCCCGCAGACAGTGACCTTGAAATTGTCGCACAGTGTTATGTAAACTTTTAATAAATTTTAAATCACAAATTAATATGGAAACCGTAAGTAACTTGTTTTCGTTCCCCGCTGCGACTCTAAACACGCAGTTAGTTTGGCGCCAAGAAGACTCGATTCCGAATCGTTTACGTTTGCAAATGCTGGCTGGGATAGTTCTTACATTTAACATTTGCAAATGTCTGATAGCAAAATATTGTCAATTACGGTAATGTGTTGCAACACCTTCACCTGCATGCGTGCGTGTATGTGTATGTGTCAATTTTTATTTCGAAATATTTACACATTACCGACGCATTGAATCCATCATTGTTGTACAATAACACACGTCCATAAATTATCGCAATCCTTAGCAAGCTGACAGAAAAAAGTCTAACAAAAACATATAATATCCCTTCTCAGGTATTCGCTAGTATTTTATTTCTTTAAGGGCCGGTTTCGCTATCTCCGGTTAACACTAATCCCCCGGTAAACATCGTTACCGACCTTATCGACTCCCTGTTATATGCATGGAGTTAGAACGTCGATAACAATGTTTAACCGGGGAGTTAGTGTTAACCAGAGATGGAGAAACCGGCCCTAAGTACAATAATTCATTAAAGCATTTGAAAAATTTAATGCACATACATTATTAGTTATGATCGTTCAATATTTCCGTGGTTTAAGTGCTAAGCGCCTTTACTCCAAATTTTCTATGCAATTTTTGGCAGCAATTGTCAGTTATGCGGTTTTGCAGAATGACGATACGCGGTTTTGTACTTTAAGCGACGATATTTATGTATTTATGTATTTATCTGCTTTTGCTTAAGGTTATATTTTTTTTTTCTATCTAGATCCCTACCTATACCCCATTCGTTCTAATTACATTTATGTTATCTTCATTTTTATCTTTTTACACTGTCGATAACATAATAGATGACAAATTCAATAAAAAATTTATATAGCAAAATCGATGAGTATATTGGTAGCAAAATCGATTATAAAATCGATAACAATATCGCTAACAAAACCTATAAAAATATCGATAACAAAATCAATAATCGATAAATATATCGTTGACAAAATCGATAAAAATATCGATAATAAAGCCGAAAAATAATCGATAACAAAATTTACAACAAAATCGATAAATAATCGGTGGCAAAATCGTTAACAAAAATCGCTAAAAACATCTATAAAAATATCGATAACAAAATTGATAAAAATATCGGTAACTAAATCGACAAATAATCGATAACAAAATTAGGAACAAAATCTATAAATAATCGATAACAATATCGATAATAGAGCAGATAAAAATATCGATTATTATATCGATAAATCCCTAGAATCCCGAAAAGCTTTAAAATCCCAAAATAGTTCCCACATTGAGTCTCTGTGTTTCTATTTACATATGTATATCGTTTTCTCTATAATTACCTTTATTTTAACTTTTCTTCCTCTATCTTCGTCTAAATTTACCTTGGTATTCATTTTTGGCTTCATCTTTACGCATCTTTGTTTTTATTTTTACCTTTACCTTTATCATTTTCTTTATTTATGTACGTACTCAGCTTTCATACTTTTATTGGTCTTTTTCAAAGTGTTACCCCCTTATTCATAAAAAATATTGAAGGTTTATAAAGCTTTTTAATGAACATTTCCATACAAATTTTCAATTATAACAGCCTTATAAACCTGTTTTATTTTTTATGAATAAGGGGGTTATTCTTTAACCTTTTATTAGCAAGTTTTTGTTAAATTAACAACATATATTCAAGAAGCAGTTGTTTCCGTCCCAACCAATTCCGTTGCACCATTTCCGTGTGCAATTTCCGCTGAATTTGCCAATTTACTCCCAACCAACCAACCACCGCTAAAGAAGTTTCACTTCAAAAGTTGTTGTTAAAATCGGTTTTTTCTGTCTAATAAAAGGCTATAAGTTACCTTTGGGTCAAGATGCAGGGATGGTATTTTCAGGGACAGTAGTCGAGAGTTGCAGCTTCAATTTAAGACTAAGTGGAAGCTTCTATCACCTTTGGTTATTTCCTGGTGCTTCTCAAATATAACACTTTGAGTTTTTAAAAAACATCTTTACATGGAAATTGGCGCATTCGTGGGCGGATTTTGTTTATATTAACACCTTATACTAATATTCACTAATGAAGCTTGTGGTCCAAATTCTTAATATATATAGTCAGCTTTTTCGTGATTTCTCCCACTGTGTGATGTGGTATTACGCCTTAACAGGTTGTCGTAAACGCTGCAGATCCATCTGCTTTGAATGGATACCCTGAGTTGCGTGCTGGTCCATTGGTTGGTGGTTGGGCGTGTGCTGTTTGTTTGGAGTGTTGGGTTAGCTGTGGGTTTTGCTGCACGATGCAACAAATTAAGCATTCCACTCCCTGTGGTGCCGGGAACCCGAGCATGCTTTCAGATGACACCAGTTATTGCAGTTGTTGTAACGGTCTGCGGTGGACGGGTGGTGGATGTTTCGGCGGCAGACACTACATGTCCAAGGTCTGGCGCGGCACAGTACTGTACGGGTGTAGACGTGCCGTTGGGTCATGCGCCCAACATAAAACGATGAGGAATATATATTTGAGCTTAAGTAATGCATGGAGGTGTCTTAAACTAAGAGAAATGCGAGTTAAGCTTCAGTTGTTTGTAGTTAAATTTATTTTTCTTTCAACATTTTTCAGGTTTTATGCAATTTTCCTGCAAACCAAAGTTTCCTAAATCTTAACGAAATCTTTAGGAGTATCTCATTTCTGTAACGTTTTTTTCTTCACAGAAAATTATACGAAGTGGTTGACAGGAACTCTTAAAAAAATTCTGTATGAAAAATAAACAAAAATTCTAAAAAATTCGCCAAGAAATTCTTCACATAGCTGCATTATTTTCATTGCTTTACCGATTTTCTTCCGAAATTTTGTAAAATAATCGAAGTGTGCACAGTTCATTTCATTATAGAAAATTCGGCAAAATATCTTCACAAATTCATTAAAATTTCTTTACAATTCAGAATTCGCTGAAAAAATGTTTTGTAGGGTTTATATATTTACATATGTACATTCATACATATATTAATACTAACTTCAGTTGTTCTTGAATTGAAAAAAGTCCACTGATAAGTCTAGGATTGGTGTGCCTCCTTGCATTGCGTTATTCTCTTTGATAGTTAACGCTTCCACTGCGTTGTCGCTCACATGATCGTAGTGCGGTACTAATGTTGAAGTTCCCGATGATTGCACAACTGTACGTGGCGGATGTAGCAGATTCGCATCCACTAATTTGGTTATACCGTCATGCACAAGATCATCCACAGCACGCAAAAGACTTTCTTCAGACGGTGGCAGTAGCTTGCCACCGGCTGAGAGATTTAACTTCTGTGCGGCTTCGTCAGTTAGTGTGTCATCTAAACTTATTGCAGTGTAATCTAAGCTCGGCGTATTTACAGTAACTACTGGGGGTGTAATTTGATGACGCTTTAATTCTTCTCCATTCACACAATTTTGTTCTGTATCCAGCAGGGGCATTTCAGTATCTATAGCGCTCATATCGAGCGCATATTGGCCCTCTGGAATACCTAGTACACGCGCTGTTCGCGCACTAACAAAATGTAATCCCGAAGTGTTGCGTATTAGCCTTGTGCAACGTAACTGCAATTGCTCAATCAGATCGTTTAGTTCATTTAGAAAGAGATCGGCACGCTGATCTTCGTTGAGTAGTGGTTTTTGCAGCTTTGATATTAGAAATCTGAATAGTGTCATATCTTCGGTGGGACTTGCAATACCAGTTTGCCGCTTTGGCTCTTGTACTGTTGAGTCTTCAGTTCTTTGTGCAAGCATATGATCTGGATGTTGTGTGAAATGACGTTGCAGGCGGCGTCCTAAAAATATCTTGCCACATTTGGGACAGATCGACTCGGGTGGTACTCGTCGCTTTTGCGTAGGAGAGCTAGAGATAGGCGGTGTTGAAAAATCATCCGATTTGGTAGGCAAAGTAATTGATTGAAAGCTGCAGTAAAAATCTTTATCTTTTGCATCATTTACTAAACTTTCAACTTGTTCGGTTTGCACGACTGGATTTTCAATAATCTTTGTACAGTTTAATTGCGGTTTTACTAACTTCACCACCCGGCCAGACCGTGTCCGTAATGACGGTTGTTGAAAACTGTCACCATTGGCGAGTTTTAGTTTTTTAGAAGATGATTGTGGTAGAGGATTTTCGCTATCATTCGGGGCGTTCTTTCTGGGGCGCCCTTTTTTAACTTTAGGAGATTGCTTGTTTTCTCGGCTAGCAGGCATAAAGTTGGGAACAGAGTTTGTTTTCAGGCTTAATTCTTCTGGTCCCAGTAAACGATATACTACTTTTTGATTGCTAACAGCGCGTGTCCGTACTATTTCGTTCTTTTTCCTAAAAAGATTTATTAACATAGTTAACTACTAAAATATTCTATCCGAAATTTACCTATCAATTACTATTCGATCATTTCGCGCAGACTTGTAAATGTGGCTGGCGAATTTCAGCAATATGTTCGATGCCAAATTTATTGTACTTTCTGGTTTTGCTTCTATCGAATTAAATATTTCAGCGGTGTTTGAATGGTGCTCATAGGAGTCCTCTGCAATCGAACAGTTTTCAAAATCAGTTCGTGAAACAATTTTCCCTTTGGAGGTTTTGGTTGCGAAAAACACATTAGTCCCTTCTTTAGCAGCATATTGTGGTATAGTTTCTGTTGTGGCTACCGGTGAATTGGCAATCTTCTTGTAAATGCCTGGTACCATAAATGGAGCATTTACGGGCTGCAATTCGTTTTGATTCACGGAAAACAGCGAGAGTTCTTCTTCCGGTAAGGTTTGTGTGTCTGCCGAAATGAGAAATCCATGGTTTCCGCATGTTGACAGGAAATTCAAAGTTGCATTCTCGGACTCGGCATAGCTATTCAGAACTGCTGTTTGGTGTGCGGTGTCCTCCACATCATTTAAGTCGGTGGGATGTGTGACTTCATTTACCTCGACTTGTTTTGCATTTGAAGATATTTCTAAACCCTGTGAAGTATAAAACTGAATTAGTTTATACATTTTGAGGGTGTTTTGTTAGAAACCTTATTGTTTTGAAGCAGCTGCTCAATTTCCTCGAAAATACTGGACATCACTTCGCCTGATTTGGCATAACCTGCAATGTCTTCAGAATTACTATTCGCTTGTTCGAAAGCCATCATTCATCAAATGCTTGAAATGAGATTGATTTAACCATTACATTAAATATTATTTTTGTATATTTTTATGGAAAAAGTAAACAAAATTCGTGCTAAAACGATTCAAATGAGTTCCCAAAACAAAATAGATAAACACGTGGAAAAGAAGACAACAAAACTTACTTATCGGTGCCACTAAGCTGCGAAACTTAAAAACGTAATAGATTTTTTGTAATCGGTACAAAATATTAGGGTCTGCATCTAAAGCGATTAAGGGATAAATTGCTTGAATTTATCAGTTTATCCGCATTCTTTCATGAACGCACCTTCGTAAATGTGTATGTGTTCGTAACAAAAGCGATTACCTGGCGACCTGTAATATTTGAGTTTTGCTGAAATTTATACATTTATCCACCAAAGACGTTTGATAAAGTGATAAACTTTGGTTAAATAGATTTCCATACAAAATTTGACAGTTCATTTATCAAAATGATAAATTTATTCCTTTATCAAGTTTATCAAGAGTTTACCACTTTTGATGAAGACCCCTATTATGAATTTAGCAAGACATTTCCCACGATGCGATCTGAATATAAAAAACAACCGCATTAAATTAAATAACGGCCGAATATACAACGCAGTTTTTACAATTGTGCACAATAGAACAATCACAATAGAACAATAGAATTCTGAATGCAGCCATGGTTATATTCGCCACTTCTTTTCTTAAACCTTTGGGCCCTATACCGATTTATATTCGTCCGTTTTGTGCATTTTGGTACCAAATAGTAAATACATAAAACTGCAAAAAAAAATCGGTACGGCAGCACAATGAATAGAAAAGCAACTTTTTTGGAGTAAGATCGATACATCGATGTTTTGGTGCGTCGGGGAAATCAACATCAAGAACTGAAAGCTGAAATTTCGACCTCGAATTCTTAAAATCCCCTATGTATTTCCACCGCACTTTCTTTGGATTTTGTTGACATTTGCTAATATGTTTTTGTGTTTTTGTGCTTTTGTCTATGTTGAGAATTTTGACATTTCAAGTGAACCAGTCTGCAGGGTTGAACTTTTTAGTATCTAAAGGTTGTTCGTATTACAAAAAAAGGACTTCGATAAGATTTCGTTGAAATCTGACTGAAATCTTAGAAATCGCAATCAAGAAAACATATGGGAAATCCTACAGGGTTTCGAAAGATTTCGCCAAATCTCAGATTTCAGAGCAGTGGAAATGTACTATTACATATAAATATAATCTCAATTAAAACACGTTTACATAGGCAAATCTCAGATTATTTTAAGTTTTTTAATAACATTTTTTTAAACAAATCTGAAACTCATACATATGATTTCCATGAGAACAAATAATGTTAAAAATTGTGTGAACCCTTCCAATAGAACTACTTACTTCTGATGAGAATGGGAACAAATGCGTATTTTAAATGATATCGATATTGTGTAAAATCGTTGATTTTCGATCGAGGAAAATCGAGCATTGATATTGACTTTCCGATGTTAACACCGATGAAAAAATCGATGATTTCTCATCATCGGCAATCTTTATTTTACAATTGTTATTTCTCCTCTTCTTTGCAAAAATAATCGATAAAAATAGGAGGACTCCGAAGAGTTATCGGTTTAATCTGAGATTATTTTATAATTACAGATTAACAAGGGACGAATTCTGTATGGCTAATCTCCTTTTCTAATTACGGGTTAAGGAATTAAGCTCGAAAATGAGGATAAACTACTTATTAGTGAATCTAGTATAAGTTCTACTTAAATTTAAAGGAAAATTAAATCATTTTCAATCTAGGCGAAAGCATTCTTCAATAATTCAGTTCCCGTATTTAGTCAGACTTATCATGAGTTTCATTTTCACCGAACCGGTTCACTTTTTACTTTTGGTGTCCATGTATTTACTGTAGGCGGAATAAAAATTTGTGGGTGAATTTTTTTCGGGCGAAACTCAGGATAAGGCAAAGTATAAAAATGCATAAAAAAACTTACAAGACCTATTTTTTTTAATTCTAAGAACACGTATATAAGCCCAAATATTTTACAGGCCCCAGAATTTTACAGTCTCTTGTTAATAGTTAAAAAATTATTAGTTAACAGCACATATTAGAACAGATAATGAGCTGTTTTATTTGTGACAACGTATAAATTTTGAGAGTTTTTGGAGAATAATGGTGCAGTGAAGGTCCTTAGCCCCGACTGCCGTGAGAACGGCACAATTTCCTGCTCAACGTTAAACGATTTAAAACTTCCATAGCAAAGATCGAATTTGCATTGATGTTATCGATATTATAGAAACATCGATGCATAGTTTGCAATTCTAGCAACGAATGGCAGCAGATAGCAGAACTGAAATTGTGTTGTTTGTTTTGTTGTATTGGCAAATAATAATAAATAATAGATACATAGGTGGATAGACAGAATCAGAAGCAAGTTCGAGTGAATTGATTGGGTTGGGAAATTAGAAATATGAATTTTCACAAAATCAAGCGCAGTTCTTGTCCTGGGTTGGATTTGTGTAACAACATTGAAGAAAAATCCATTTTTCGGAATGGCACATGATCTTTTCCCAAGTAAAAAACTGGATTCTATGAGTAAATCAACGAGATCCAAAGAGGAATCGGAAAAGTGAAAAAATTTGGAAGCGAAGTAAACTGCGCCATTAAAGACAAGTGATTAAAAAATAGTGTCAAGTTTTTGTTAAAATCGAAGTGAATTCCAAATCAAAAGTCGAAAATCTGACAAATTATAATTTGGAAAAATCGAAGCTTATTAAGGAAAGCAAGCAGCTGTAAAAAACCAAAGTGCATCCAACGACAGCAACGCCTGTCGTTACTAGGCCAAACAAATTGCATCGCAAAACGACCGTCAAAAACTTGTGCTGTTGTACTGCTTAAGTGGCGATTTGGGTAATTTTTTAGCTTGGCGAATTTGTCGTCACCATGTTTATGGGCCAGGGGCCAAACGACATCGATTTCTTTTGAGCGAAAACGTAATATAATTTGCTTCTTACATTCTAATTAAATTAACGCCAATCGTTGCGTCGACACAAATACAGTTCTAAGAAAGGCCAGATATATATACATACATACATATATGTACATAGTGGCTGATACTCTGGCAGCGACCAACACTGGCTAACGATTCAAGACACACTTCTATAAACGCGGGTAAGTTAAAGTTAGCTTGTTTGCCCGGTTTTTGAACATGTGGGCACGTAGCCTAACAAGCACGCCGTTGGCTTATAGTACCCTCCACGGCCGGAAGTCGTGCTTAGAATATTGTAAAGAAAAATAACCTAACTGCATACAACAACTATGTACTTAATGTTTCAATTCACATTTTATCTCTACACTAGGTAGTAATACAAACATTCAGCCCAGGATATACCTAATTGTATTGGCGTTACATTTTTAAATCAAATCCTACATACAACGTATGCTGTTATCTCTTTGTTTAAATTTTCAATCAAAGCGGCAGGTCCGTTAGAGGTCCAAGGTCATTTTGCGACTTTGACCCAATTGTGTTGTGTAGCTGCGAAAGAGGCTATCTGGGACTAACAAAAGTATTGTGCCAGCTCTGCTGCATTGAAGGTCTTTTGCAATGCAGGATAACACTGAATAGAGTCAACAATGTGCCTCTCATATATCTCATGTGTACATACTATGCCTGCAAGTACATATGTATATTTGTATGCATGTGTGTATGTACGTATGTACATACAAAGTTTAAATTTGGTAGAAAATGGTTTGGGCACACACGTTGTCTTGTTGAAAAATATACATATGCACCTACTTAAATTGATTATAACATTCACTAGGTCTGCTAGGTAACGTTGATGCGATTGCCGTGCGCTAATTAATGGTGACGTATTTTTAGAGATTCATTACTTGGCACTGTTAATGTAAACAAATAGTTTTTCACAAATGTTTATACAGCTTAAGTTTTTTTCTTTTCTTGTTAAAAGTTAATGGTGCCAAGGCTCTGGTTTAGTAGACAAATGCTAAGGTCATATGTGTCGTATAGTTCTCACAAATATTTTATTCACGAGTTGTTGGTTATTATCATATAATTTAAAGTTACATATCTACGACCGCTAACACACTGTGCAAGCGCCAGTTTATTATAAGTATGTATTACATATTAATACCTTAACCTGGAAGTCCATTTCAAAATCAGATTTCCCATTAAACGTCTTCTCAATTTAAAAAAAATCCCCACAAAAGAACTAAAGTTTTTTATAGTTTTTCAAACAGAAACAAAAACATTAGATTTGGCCAATATGACGATGAGTTGACGATCAATTTATTGAATTTGTTAGTGTTTGGTATTTTAGGCTATTTGATCAAGTAAGTTCCTGTTGGCCTTTTTCTACAAATGTGTTTTTCAGCCTTCGATAATCAACTTTTCATGACTACCATTCTCAAATTTTTGAGGATTGATTTAATCATTCCCTATAAATACTTTATTAAATGAATTTTTCACTTTTTAGTTTAGTGAAATACGCACTTAAAAACGTTAATCCATATGTATGCACAAAATATATAGCTTGCACATTAGGGTGGTAAAAAAAAAAGTAAAGTTGGAATTTTAATACCGCCACCTGCTAGGATTGTTCCTCACCGAAAAAAAATATATGTGACCTGGTCTACGAAAAGGGAGCTTACGTGCGAAAACTAGTTTTCTGTGAAAAAGCTGTTAAAAGTAAGCAACTCGTTTCGTCAGTTTCTCAGTTTCTCATTATCTCGTTAATTGTTATACATAATGTAATTGTAATTGTAATTGTATAATGTAATTGTATAATGTAATAAATTATATTTTGTCTTATTTTTACTCTTCTTTCTCTACATTTTGTAATTGTAATTGTATAATGTAATAAATTATATTTTGTCGTATTTTTACTCTTCTTTCTCTACATTTTTAGTACACTTCTAAGCAAGTTAGGATTTTCTGCTTTTCTCCACGTGAAAAAGCATCTCATCTTCCATCCGAATCAACCAAAAAGTGCAAATTGATTTTTTGACACCTAAGCCCCCTTTCCGTAGACCAGGTCACATATACATATTTATTTTGAAATCAAAAAAATATTTAGGTGCTCAAAGCGCTTAAAAATTTCCATATATTTTATATGAAAAAAAAACAAGTTTTTGTAGAAATGTTAGAAATATAATTTTTGGAAATCAATGTTTTTCGATTGGGTAACTTTGTTTCTCTTCAGGAGACTTGTAGTAACAATACTCAATTGTTTATTTAACCATTATATTATAAGATATTTTTTATAAGACCCCTAAAACCTGCCTAACCTAAACCCTAAACCTAAAAATGCAATGTTATGTACTCATATCGCCACAAATTCAATGCCTCTTACACAAAACACATTCGAGCAGACGCAATAAAACGTAGTATGAGGAAATCAAAACGAATATGTAAAGCAAAACAAAATAATATAAAATGCAGAATGCTTGTTCAACGTGTAGGATGTGGTTTTCTGTGCTTGTTGAGAAGGTAAAAAAGCTGGCTTCAAAGCCGTGGAGGTGCTACTGCTGACCCATGTTTCGATGAAATTGCGCAGCTTCGAGCACTCTGCTGTCCCTCACGCACATAGATACATATGTATACATATACAAATAACCCGAGAATTATTATGTAGGTATATACACGTAAAAAGAGAATGGAGAGAAGCTACATCATACATATGTACATACATATGTATTTGGACACTGGCCGCATAAGAATATTAACAAAAAGTTCTGTCAAAAGTTGCTAGCAAAAGGCATTTATTTAAACGCTAAATTTATTTTTGATAGGGGCTCTTAAGTCACCTTAACTTGGCTTACTAGATTAGTCCTAGAAAAACAGTATTTCATATATTATTTCATATATTATTTTATATTTTAAAAGGTTTATTTTGCGAATTTCCAATTATAAAACCCTGTTCGTTTATTAGTTTGAATTGCACACAGCAACCTGCGATCAGTGGTTTTCTTACTGGCAGATTGTTGTAAGTAAAAAATGTATCAGTAAAAATTTGCCAGTTCCTTACTTTTGTCCAAAAACTGTAACCTCAGCGGTATTCCTCAAAGCGTCGAAGAATTCAATCAGTTATAACAACAAAAGCGACCATTAGTCTTGAAAGAAGTAATTTCAAGAATTAGCTATGACATTTTGAAGTAATTGGCATACAACAATAAAAATATATTAAAAAAAAAACTCGATCAAAAGCTAACAAAAGTATAGGACGAAGTTTAGTGGAAATCGATAAAGCGGTTATCGATATACACTATAAGTGGGTGGTGTCACGCCCATTTTCCAAAAATCTATGGTCTTGTTTCTTGTTAAAAGATTGATTTAAGTTGGATAAAATTGGGGTCTTTAATTATTAAAATATATGAGTTTTCGTATTTCTGAAATATACCGTTATATGGGAGGTAGGCGGTGATTCTTGCCCGAAAAATTTCAACGGATTTCCTAGTGAGACTAAGAAATGTTCGCATTGGTTTTGGTGGGGACACAGAGCGGCCACGCTCATTTTCCAAAAATTTCAAAACACTTCAAAACAAACGTCTTGTTTTACACCGAAGTTCTACTTCACATTCCAACTTTCTACAATTTGGGTTCAGTATTTGCGGAAATATCGTTGTTTTCGAATTTTTCCAAAAAATACCGTTATATTGGAGGTGGGCGTTGTTATGGTCCGATTTTTCCCATTTTCAATACCAACCTATCTTGGATAAAAGAAAACCAGAAGGACCGACGGCCGGACAGACAGACATGGCTTAATACACTTCTATTTTCATTCTGACAAATTTTGTATGTATATTCTTACAAATGTATGTAAGTATGTATACATAAAGTGCACAAGTGGGCTCGGGTATAAAAATTTGTGAAACCCGGAACAGGCCCGTATAAGTTTTGAAAATATGTATGCAGAATTGTAGAATTGTTATCTCACTACAACTAATTTAAACTGTGTACTTATACATTTGGACAGTTCTGGTTACGTAGACGCAACTGTCGTATGACCCTGTGCATGCTGTTATTTTCGTTTAGGAAGACTTCACATACATACATACATACATATGTATGTCCCATTTCTATAAAATAAATCTTAACAAGAGCGGCGCTGTTTTTGACTATGCCGAAGGCTTTATACCTTTCATGAACATCAGAAAATTGTACTTTGATTAAATACATAAAGGAGTTATATCGCAAAAACTTGTATCTGAACAATCAGTGGTATTCAGCAGCGATTTTGACGATTTTCTCAGCAGACTTTGTATGATTATTTAGAAAATAGCTCACGAAATTTCTCTGTCCAAATAAAGGAGTTTTACAGTAAAACCCCATATCTGACGAATCAGTTGTATGGGGGCTATAGGTTATAGTGACCCGTTCTTTGTCATTTTCACTGTAAGTATTCTATTGATAAATTATTAAAATATTTCATAAATGGAGGAGTTATAACGAAAAATCTCAAATATCTGAACAATCAGTTGTATGGGAGCTATATGTTATAATGGTCCGATTACATTTTCATGGGTCTATCTCTTCTTATTCTGGTACTTACAAACACCTGACCAAAGTTAGTATACCATTTTATGCTCATGAAAGGTATACAAATTATAAAACGCAGCGAAAATACGTCATAGATAAGTGACAAGTGGTCAAAGCCGCTGATAACCGCTTAGAAGTCACTAATGCGAAGCGAACAATACTTGAAAAATAAATACATTCATGTGCACATGTTTCTGATTTTAAAATGATAGCTTGAAAAAAGATAAATAAATACATATGTACATGCAGTAACATTGCGACTCAAATTCTTGTCAGCTTGTCATCATTCTGCGCGAAGTTCAAAAGACTAGCACTAACCTTCCATGACCGATGTTGCTCCGATCTGGTGCTGTTTGGTTTGATCCATAATAGCAACCATTAGCTACCTTCCGAGTGTATAATTTGGGTATTATAGATTCATTATTCTTTAACTCACACTGTTATCATACTGCTGTTTGTAGTAGGTACCTATAGTGGCTACCGATTTTGATATTTTCACGTGTTGCCAGAGACTATAGCGATTATTATTGCCATTGCAAATTGATTCCACGCACGTAAATATGTTGCTAATCACCGATCGTACATAACAAATATATATGTTTATATGTATATATGTACATGTATATCTCACCCGAAAATTCAAATCCATATTTGTAACGTTCAACGCTCGTATCCTACTGAGGGGCCAATAGCCTTTATTTAAATGCTGGTCATCGGCATTTCCAGGCCGGAAAACAAAGCGTGTGCGATCACAAAGAAGTAAAAATTAACAACGAGGAAATTACAAGCAACGGCAAAAAGACAACCAAGCAATGATGGCGGCAAAAGCATTTAGCGTAACAGAACATATGGTTGAGAAATTATGCGGCAGCCATTAAAAAAGAAATAAAGATTATTATTCATAATACATTTGTAGCTACATATGTATGTACATACATAAAACAAAAATTACCACTCGTTGCCGCTCGAATGAGGAATGAGGAAAAGATAGAATTATAAATAAAAGTCTATTGACTTTTCACCATCGGCGAATGGCCATTAAAGCCAACCGAAATAAATTCAATTGAATGAAAATAATAATAATAAATTAGTAAAAATAAACAAAAAGTTCTAGTGCTGTTGTGGTTTCCATACACTGCTGACCGGCGAGTATAACCAATGTGACGCTCTAAATTTGCACGAAGTAAATGTACACATATAAATGTGTAGTACTTAGCTCCTATGTATGCATATAAGGAGATATGTTTTTATGTATACCATTTATGTACATATATCAGCTTGTAAATACAGCGCATTTCTCTATACGTCGCAGTACACTAAATAGCAAATAAGAAAACACAAAATAAAAAATAGAATTTCTCTAAGTAAAATAAGCAGAATATTTATGTATGTAAATAAACGCAATTAAGACCGCTTGCTAAGCGCCAATACAGATCTCATTCTATTTGGGGTCAACTAAAAATCAACTGGATGTGTATATATACATACAGTGAAACCTCGATGTAACGAACCTTGATAAAACGGAAAACTCAATATAACTAAATAACCGCCTAAGTCGAATTAAGAAAGAATTCAGTTATATATGCTATCGTATTCTCCAACTACTGTTCCATGCGTATGTGAAATCCCCATCACGCTAGCTAGGCTATTTAAAACATTATAGGCGAAAATATGTTGGTTTCCCCATAAGGCTAACATTAGAATCCAAATGTTTAAAACGTTTTTTCTCGAAATCAGGTTTTTCGACTTAGGCGGTTACTGCTTATGACCACACATATATGTACAGTTGTCCATAAAAAAATGCTAGAATATTTATATCTTCAAAAAAAATTTGCAGGAAAGGCAAAACACTTTTTCAACCAATAGAAATAATCAAAAATATTTCTTGTGATTTTTCTTAAGAGCTGCAAACAGCCCTTTGAAATTGAATGTCCTACAAAACTGAATTCTCAAATTTTTCTAAACTAACTTTAAGGAAACTTCTTAATTTTTGTACAAAGTTTGAAATTCTATAAAATTTTGAAACCTTTTACGAAAAATGTTACATTAAAGAAGTAATTTTTAAGCAAAAAACAAAACCGACTTCAATTCTCATATAAAATTTTAAGAGTACCGTTTATTTCTTCATAATCCAATGTTCGGATCTAAACGAAAGAAGTATAGGACCACCTCTGAGGTACCACGTTTCCTTTAAAAAAATAATTGATAACCTCCTTTTTTTTTGAAGTCGGTTAAAAAATAATAGAAAAAGTAATTTAAAAACAATTTTTTTTAAAGACAAAATTCAAAATTCAGCAGGATGTTTTACCAACTTGAAGCTTGCACTTTATTGTTCTAAAAGTGACAGTGGTTACAAAACTGAGTGCCGAATTTTTCTAAAAAATCGAATTAATAAGCTCGAAACTTTTTTAAAGAATTTCGAACTTTCTAATATTTGTACAAAGTTTGAGATTGATTTTTAAATTAAATAAATAGTAGATACATTAAAAATAGCCAGAACTTGTTAAAATGTCGCGTCCATATTTATGTTTTCGTCACTGTAAGTTTATACATATTTGCATCAACGAAATGCATTTTCGCCCGAGAGATTTTGTTTGTCTATAAGCTCGTATTGTCATGCGAGAAGTTTCCTTTGTTATTGTTTGCCTTGTTGCTGTGGTAGCCATGGTTACAAACTTTGTTGTCTAGTTGGTTGAAATTATGTTAATACATGCTATCGTTGTTGTATGTATGTATATACATATCATATTGAAAATGGTAGCACTGTTGCCGACTACGTGCTGCGCCATTATAGAAATCTCTCGCCAAAAGGTGTTGGAAAATAAAAATTTCAACTTTTCCCTTATCAGGCAAGAAATAGTGCCTTTCAGTGCAAATTAAGGCAGCTATTAAAGCAGAGAGAATTTATTGGATCTGCTGTTTAGCTTTCCACTCTCAAGGAAAATATATGTGCAAGTGTTTGTTTCGCAGCAGTATTCATACAAAGCTAAATCTCAGCTTTTATAAATACGCATGCATGTACTATATTTTTATACCCGAGCGCACTTGTGCACAAGGGTATATTAATTTTGTTCACATAACGGTTGTTTGTAACAGGCAAAACGAATCGAGATAGATATAGACAAATGTATACATAAATGATCAGAATGAAAAGAGAAATCGATTAAGCGGTGACTGTCTGTCCGTCCGTCCGTCCGTCTGTGCACACGATAACTCGAGTAAAAATTGAGATATCCTAACGAAACTTGGTACGTGCACTTCTTTCGGGCGTAGGACGGATGGTATTGAAAATGGGCAAAATCGGACAATAACCACGCCTACCTCCCATATAACGGTAATTTTCCGAAATACGAAAACTGCAATATTTTAGTAACTACTGAAGATTATTCACTCAAAATTGATATTTACAATAATTTTTAGACGAAAAATAAGAATATTATACATATTTGGAAAATGGGCGTAGCCACGCCCACTTATGGATACATGTGTATATCTTGGTAACCGCTGCACAAATTTCTTCCAAACTTGGCACAGTTGTTTGTCTTGCTACAGCATACCAAATGGCCTAAAATTTTTAAAATCGGACAATAACCACGCCTACCTCCTATATAACGGTAATTTGGAGAAATACGAAATCTTCGATAAATCAATAAATATTAAAGCTAATTTACTCAAAATTGATGCTTGCAACAATTCTTTACCAAGAAATACGTTTATGATAAAATTTTGGAAAATGGGTGTGGCACCGCCCACTTATGATCACATATATGTATCTCGGTAACCGTTCTACCAATTTGTACCAAACTCGGTATGATTATTGTGCTTGCCCCATAGAGGCAAAACGTTGAAAATTATTGGAATCAGATTCAAATTACGACCACTTTTCATATAACGGCAAATTTCAGAAAAGCTTGAAACTTCAATATTTCGAAATTTAAGGACGCTAATTTACTCAAAATTTATACACAGCGGCTTACCATGTAGCGGTACCTGCGCCGGGTATTTAATGTTCGGCTCCGCCCGAACTTAGACTTTCTTACTTGTTACATGTTGTTCTAAATAAGTTAATTAAAAATTATTCTAATATTACCACTAGACCGTAGCAGAAAAAGGAGTTCGCCCTACACCTTCGAATTTAATACATTTCTGCAAGGCAACTTGGAAAATATGCACATATATATTTTTTGTCCCGAATGTAGGGGTCGTCTTCTCACGTTTTCGTCATATCTTCGGCCTTTGCAGTCGGATATTAAAGTGTCATACATATATATGTATATCGATCTTGTAAATTTTTTGTTCCAAAGTTCATTGGCTTCAATTACCCCTTTCCACCGTTCTCACGCGATCTGATTCTTCAGCAAGCCAACGTACCACCCTAACGATGTTTTTGAATCGAGGAGAAAATTTTTTTGTTTCAAAGTTCACTGACCTTAAGTACCACGTTCTAGTACTCATGTTAGCCCACTATATCTCAGTTCTTAACACCTTGGCAGAAATACAGTTGGAGGTTTGCCATTGCCTGCCGAGGGGCGACCGTTTTTACGCCAGAATCATTTTTCTATATTCTTTTTGCGATGTTGCTGGGTTTGAACCCACGCCTTGCGGAGTGGTAGCGCGCACTGCTAACTAAAATTAAAGTGAAAAAAAGTACGGTCTAATGTACATACATTTGTATGTATATTAGGGTGCACCACCCGCTTACAAAAAAAAAAATCGATACTGTTTTTCTATTGGAATGATAAAATATATTTTAAATTATGTTTTGAGACTTACCTTACGTGAGTTGGGCCGATTTTGAAATATCTCCAAAAATTGAGTTTTTCATTAATAAAATAAGTTTTAAAAAATATTTTTTCCAAAAAATTGCCTTAAATGATAAAATAGTTTAAGCTTAGAATGTCTGCATAAGGGTGGCCACAAAAAGATGCGATACTACCGGTGCGATACGATATCGTATTTGATGCGATAACGATAAAAAGCGGAGGCCCTCAAACAGGTGCGATACGATACACTGTGGTGCTTCATCTCTCGTATGTCAATCTTTATATTCCGAATAATGGGGTTTGTATTGATCGCATATCGTTAATTTTTGTATCGCACCGGTAGTATCGCATCTGTTTGTGGCCACCTTTAAGCTGTTTAAACACTGTATCAGCGGAATCAATATAATAAGATTTTTGGAGATATTTTCAAATCGTTCTAGCTACAGCTAGTAAATCTGATTATTTTACCGAAATATTTTGGCGGAGATATTAAAATATAATAGATTTAGTAATTACGGTGGAATACCCGCAGCGTTTTTTGGTGAGGCACCCTAATCTGTATGTGTATATTTAATGAGTTATCGCTCCCGGCTTCCCGGCGATTCTGCCGGCGCGCATGCACCAGCTGTTAATCGCCCAATTGCCCAAATTTCTGTGGAATTATCACCTACAATATCACCAATAATAAGATATTATCAACGATATTGAAGCCCATCATCAACAAACTGATTGCACTAGGAATTTTCCATCACTGTCGCTTGTTTAATCTCTCTCTTGCTCTCTCTGGTCTCACACGAACCAGTCAAGGCGAAAAGTGGTAAGCCAAACCGGTCAAACAGTCAGTCAGCTGGCTGTGCGAAAACATTATACTGTTTATTAATACTTAAATATGTATATGGATTTACATATACACATGCATACATATTTATATGTACAGTGGCGCTCACCTAAATAGCACACTTTTTGTTTTAGTTTGCTAAATGTTCCTGAACTGTACACAAAGTTTTAAACTTTGACTTATACGGTTTATGTTATAGAATCTACTATATTTTTACAAAAAATGAACGAACAAATTTATCACGTAAAACGTTGTGAATATTGTAAAAAATTCAAGTATGCTATTTAGATGAGCGCCACTGCACATATCAGACAGAAATTCAACACTTGCTCTGTCCAGCATGTCAGCTAGATGCTAGTAGTTTTCTCCAGTTCTTCTGCAGTTGCACTATTTTTTTATTTCTATCGCATTTTTCTCCATGTAAAGTATTTTGGATTTTTTTTTGGTATGGAAAAAATGCGTAATACAGTCGGAAAACAACTCCAAACTTGCACTTTATTGTACTACAATTTAATGGGCTATAAAATCCGATTAAGAAGTTGAAAATTCATATGCAATTTTGCTGGATTTTTATAATTTTTGCACAAAGTTTAAAATATGAATTTATATGGTTTTCGGTAGATAATGTTCTATACTTTAGTAAAATATAAAAAATATTAAATAAGCAAAAGAAAAATTGGCAAATTTTGTTAAAATTTCGCGTCCTTATTTATTTTTACACCACTGTGCATATGTTTGCATATATAATTTGGAGAATGATCTCGACCTAAGTCCTCCAATCTATTATCATGCATATATACATACATAGTATATATTCTATTTATGTTCTCCGACGTATTGATTGCGTGTTTTTGCCAATGTTAAGTCGTTAGTTTCCTAAATGCTAACCACAGTGACCACAGCTGAGTTTTCTGTTGCAACACTTTGCAAATTCATATGTACCTTAAATAGTATGTATGTATCTACATATATATGTACTTATATTAGGGTGGTCCAAAATGAGTAAAGTCGGAATTTTAATGCTCTCAACCCCTAGGATTGTTCTACATCGAAAAAAATATATCCCTATTTTTTATTTTGAAATCAAAAAATATTTAGAGGTTGCTCAAAGCACTCAGTTTTCCATATAGTTTTGTTTTATATGGGGAAAAAACAACTTTTCGTAGAAATGGTATAAAATTCTTGAAAATCAATATTTTTCGACTGGTTCGCTTCAGGAGACTTCCAATATTATTATCCAATTGTTTATTTAACCATTTTTTAATACTAAAGATTTTTTATTTTTTCCCTCCATGAAATTTTCTGGGAGTTTTGGCGGACCTATAAAATATAGTTGCTATGAAAAAATGGTTAAATAAATAATTGGTTATTATTATTGGTAATCTCCTGAAGAGAAACAGAGTTTTGCGATTGAAAAATATTGATTTTCAAGCAATCTATACCATTTCTACAAAAAGTGTTTTTTCCATATAAAATACATTGACAAATTTGATCGATTTTAGCGACCTCTAAATATTTTTAAATTTCAAAATAAAAAAATTAGGTATATTTTTCGGTTTAGAACAAGCCTAGAGGATGAGAGCATAACAATTCCGTTTTTACTTTTTCACATGCATTTTTGCCCAACCCTAATGTACACACATATGTGTATAAATTTGTCCGCCAATGCATTTATCTGCTCTGCTTGTAGTTTTCTTAAAGTTGTTGGATTATAACCGCGTCGCTTTCTCTGTGTTCTGAGGTCTGCACCATCTATGTATGTACATATGAATGGGCGAGTATGAACGCCAATGTAGTTGTAATCACGGTTGCCATACTGGTCGAAATGTAACTGACAACGAAATGTAATGTCAAGAACGTTCCCAAAAAATAGTCAAACAGGAACAAAAGTATTGAAAGCAGTTTTAATGGGAACAAAATGAGAAAAAATGGTTCGGAAAGGTTTCTGTAAAGAACAAAATGCGAACAAAGCTCTCGGCAACGATCTCAAGGAGAACAGAATGAGAACGTAACTTTCGGGAACGTTTCCAATGAGAACTAAAGTATCGAAAACGTTTGCTAGGAGGATCAAAGAGAACAAAACGAGTATACAAGTTTTGAGCAAAGACATAATTATTATAAGAGAAAAGCATAAAAGTCAATCAATAATTATTATATTAAGATACAAAATTTTCGAGTCATCTATAATTATTATTCAAAGACTTATATTATAAAAGTCCTTGGATAATAATTATTATTGAGATAAATAATTTTCAAGTCTTCAAAGACTTTTATTTTGAGACTCATGTTAAAAAAGTCGTTTCATAATAATTATGAGTTGAACAAATTTTTTAAGTCTTAAAAGATTAGATGGAGACCAGCTCGGGGTTAGCTGGGCACCAGTTCGTGACAATTTGGGGAGTAGTTTGGGCCCAATTGGGGCTTAGTTTGAGAACAGTTCGGGAATATATATATAATATAGTTCCAATCTAGTCCCCAACTGGTCCCAAATAACTCCCCAACTAGTTCCAAACTCTTTGCGACCTGAACCCCAACTAGTCCCGAACTGGCCCCCAACTAGCCTAGAACTAATCCCGAAATGGGCTCGAACTAATCCCGAAATGATCCTGAACAAGCCCCGCGCTTTAAGACTTAAACAATTTTTTCGCTGAACTGTCCATTTATGGAAAAATTTTTTATTTTCTGTGCAAGAAAAGTTCGTGCCTTAAGTCTTTCGTTGACTTAGTTTGCATGATTTTCTTTCAATCCTTTTTGGATTAATGTTAATATTCAAACATTTCTAACTAATAGAATGCTATGAGAAAAATGTTGTTCTCGTTTAAATTCTTCACGAATAGTTCAGAGAAGATTTGTATCCGTTTCGTCGTCTGTCAGAAAGTTTCGTCGACTTTAGTTCCCAAATTGTTCTTCGACAGAAAGTTCCTTAGACATTTGCTCTCATTTTATTCTATACCAGCACATTCCGGAGACTTTTGTTCCCATTTTTTTCTCTCAAAAAACGTTCCCGAAAGTTTTGTTGACATTTTGTTCTTTTTGGGAACGTTTCACAGGATTTTGCTCTTATATAATTCCCGTTGAGAATGTTCTTCAAAATCTTGTTCTCACTTTCGTTCTGGTTTGTTCTCATTTCGGTTTGGGGTTTTAAATGTTCTTGAGAGCAAAACTACGAGAACGACTTTTAGTTTCGATCATATCTTTGGTTTTCGGTCCCTGGCTGTTACATAGAATTTAATTTAAGAATGGTATGCTGGAACCGTTACAAAATAGCTCACAAACACAAAAATTGGTTTATTAACTAAATCACCAATGTTTATTTGTAAAATTTTTGAACAAAGGCAGATTTCTTTGCTATAGTTCAGAACTTTTCTTCCCAGAGAGAGAAACACAACAACAACCACATGGAAGAAAATTACAGAACTAGAACGCTGAGTCCGCTTTAATTTAATCCAGTGGTCGGCAGGCCTTAGCTCACTGAGCGCTCTCTGAGCACATGTGTGTTTCAGACGTATACGAAGAGCGCCAGCTGGACAGTGCATTTAACGCAGCCATTTTCACTTATTGAGCCATTTGAATGTGTTAACTGATTTAATCTATAGCTAAAACATATTTTGGTAAATTTTTTACATTTTGATCCCCTAAAAAAGAGAAGAGAAGTAAGTGGCAACCGTGGTTGTAAAGATAGGTTGATTCGTCTGGCTCTGTGCTCTTGTGTCTCACACAAATTTACAAATGCGCATGTTGGGCATATTGTACCTCTGTTGTTGTGGTTGTTGCTCTTATTAGTGTTGTTGTCATTCATCATCATCATCAAGCAACAGCAACAGTCGAGCCAATCGCCAGCAACGAACACAATTCCATTGCAGCTGTAAGAACAGTTGATGTTTTGCTGCCATCATAAACGTGTTCGCACTCTGCGCTGCTTGAATTTCTGTGTTTTTATTTAATTTATAATTCAAAGTAGTAATTCAACTCGGTGCACTAAAGACTTCTTAACTGTGTTGCAGAGTTGAATAAATTTCGCTTAAGTTGGTAAGTAGGTTTCAATCGGAGTGCAATCTACCTACTGTAGTGTTTTTGCTTTAATCTCTCGTTTTGATACAAGAAAATAAATAAATAAATAAATAAAAGCGTATGGCTGTTTTTCAAGGAAAACATTTGCAGTGCTTTGTTGTTTTGCTATATTCATATGTATGTATTTATGTATATGTCTTTTCTTGTTTATTCTCCCAATTGTTTACAACTTTTATTTTGATTTGTGTGCTCTCTCTTCTTACACTCGTTTTTCTGCTATGCTTTCGTATTGCACTTTTTCGTGTATCTTTATTTTTGTTTTTAATCCGAATATTTGTTTTTAGTCTTTATTTTGGTTTAGTTTCTTTCTTTAGCCGCAAAAAACAGCTGTGAAATACATTTACTTTGCATTTTTTCGTAAATATCTATTTGTTTTTTTCTTTTTTCTTTCTTCTTGTTTTAGTTTTTGTGTAAAGTGCTTGCATTTGCTGTGTATACCAGTTCTGTGTATTTTTTTTTCGAATTTTGTGATTGCTTACCAAGTGGCTGAAAAACAAAGGTACGCACGCATTCGCTTGTATGAATTGTTTACTTTTAGTTACGCATAAATTTCTTTTGCTCCCCTTTGCTCAGTCCAGCGGTGGTCTACTCTGTTTTGCGTTCGAATTCTTGTATTAGTCCGTGTCGCATATCGAATCGCAATACCGAACAGACCCCCAGAGCTCTTCTTCCGGTTTGGCTAATTGTTATTTTTATTACTCATACGCCGCCGTCTACTACCACCGAGAAAAAGTTCAAATTTCACCACCATAACTGCGCTGGCTAACTGTAAATCACGATTTCTTTACGCGTGTATGTATGTATGCATGCATGTATGTTTGTGTGTGTGTATACGTACAGGACCCCTTCTGTTCTGTTCGTTTCATTGTTATTCCGCCGCTTTGCCGCACTTCTTTTGTGACATTCTTAGCCACTTAGATATGTATGTATGTATGTATGCACATAAATATTTCTGATTATTCTTCCTCTCATCCAGTTCTGAGTTATGGGTTCATCGAACTATTTTCTCTTTTTTTTTGTATTTATTAGTCACTGATGCTTTCGCATTTAATGTATTTGATGTGTCGTTGGCTTCTTGCAGTTGCTGCGTCTTTGTATTACTTTACCGTTGTTATGACTATTCTAACAAAGCTCAACTGTTGGTAGACAGTTGGTGTTTGCATGCATGTGTGTGCGTATGAGTGCGTAGGATAACTGTCCCTGCAGGGAACTCCAGTTCCAGTTCCAGAGCTCTTTATTTGAAAAGTATTAAATTCAGTAAAAAGATTTTCAAGCATTAACTTATTAAAAAATTCAATTTGGAATATGAATTACTTTATTGTAAATTTTGAGGTGGGTTCTGCGCAAAAACAATGGGGATGCCGTAGCCAGAGAGTTATTTTTTCTAAGCGCGGTCAACGCGTATAGGTGTTCTGCGCAAAAATACTATGGATGGCGGAGCCCAAGTTTACATTTTCTTTGTCAAAAGTGCTAATTTTACCGCATTTACAATGAGTCCCCAGGGGTCTGTGGCGGAGTTCGAGAGGTAAGGGGGAATTTTCTTAGAGCTTGGGCTGTGTTTTTCTAATAGGTGGGGTTTTAAAGGATTTTTTTTAAATCCCCTCAGATGACAAAATAGTTAAAGCTTGTTGCATTTGCATAAAAATATTTAAAAATTGTTTCAACGACAATTCAAAAACGCTCTATCTAAGCTGAAAATGTGTTGATACAGGGCGTTTTTGAACCTAATTCTGAAATAGGGTGTTCTTCAATGAAATTCTGAGACAGGGCGTTTTCGAACTTGCTGCCGAGATATGTAGGTCCATCTTCCACTCAGCCGTCGATATACTAACTGTAGCCCTGTGCTCAATACAAGCACAACACACTAGAAACTAAGGAACAATCAAGAAGGGCACCAAAGAAGACCACAGTGGGTCTGTCGGCCAATATGGTCATGGCCACAGTTTTTTGGGATGCACGCGGTGTCATTCACATCGATTGCCTTGAAAAATCCATCTATTGGTCTACGAACTCACCATCCACCATATTCACCAGATTTAGCCCCCAGCGACTCTCACCTGTTTTAAAACCCCACGAAATGGCCAATGAGAGATTTCGATCGAGTGAAGCGGTCATCACTGAAAAAAAGCTTATTTTGAAGACCTTGACAAATTTATTATTTGGAAGGAATAAAAACTTTGGAAACACGCTAGACTAAATGTTTCGAGCTAACAGGAGACTATTTTGAGAATCAAAACGCTTTTTTTGCGGAAAATGTATCTTTTATCAAAAATTCACTTATATTTCAAATTGCCCTCATATTTTTCCTATAGGGTGTTTTTGTTTTAATATTTCTCTTCCAGATAACTGTCTGCTTTTAATATGAAAGGTTACTTTGTGAGTGCGTCATTAATGATAGTATATAGAGGTGAATATCACGATAGCCCCACACTCCCTCAGACCAGTGTGGGCACGTTGTAAGTCAATTAATTCTATTCAAATGCCGCTTTCGGCGTTTACGTCTCGCTTATGTTTTTGTTTTGAAACAAATACGTAGCTACTTACATACATACTTACATATGTTTTTACATGTGTGGTTACGAAATTGTAGGAAAAACCTATAAATAACTTGTCACGTGCCCAATATCTTTAGTTTTCCTATGTTGTTGTTTTGAACTACATATTTTTCAAATTGATTTCTGAGTGCGATTTGTCACCAACTTATGCAACATATGTATGTATATAAATTCATTTACCCACATACCTTTCTACAGTTCATATTTGTGGTACTCCTGTTTTATGGTCCACCCTGTTTGCACCCTGGTGCAACAGGCTGTCGTTGACAGTCGTATGTGTAGGCGGGTGCGCGGAAAATTATTAATATTGATTTATTTATCAAAGCAAAAATCAAACCTCTATTAAGTTTAGTGGTGAATACTTTTTATTTTTGCAGTTTTTTGTGCACTCGTTTTTTACATATTGAATGCCTTACGTGGGTGCTTCTATTCAATGACTCAGGAAAAATTTTTCAACAATTCGCAACACAGGTATTAATGTATGGTTGTTCTCTCCTTTAACTGGGCAACAATATCTACTTAAGTCATAAGTTATCAGTGCATTTCTTATCATTCATTGCATATATGAAATTTAAAAGAAGTTAATGACACATACATAATGCTAATTTCCTTGTAATTGTCGTATGAATTTTGCACTTTTTTGTTAGAGTGAAAAATTGTATAATGGACCTAAAGTGTTGTCTTGGCCTTCACAAAAAAAAATATAGAACGTTTTTGAGCAATGGTCAATCATACATAAGCTCTGATTAAACCGATTTGTACAGTAAAGTAACTATCAAGACAACTTGGGTTAACTCGACAACTCTCGCAGAAATTAGTGTAAAGCATGGCTTGTGCGACCAAGTGAATATAATTTCGCTAATTACGCGTTTACCAATATCATCAAATATAAAGTACTTATAATTCTTATGCTGGGATACAAATATTTTGAAAAAATGATTATAACGTCGTTTAAAGTACAACAAACAATTTCTCTAAAATGTAGAATTTTTCCTGAGATTTTAGTAAAAATTTATGTATGCAGTTTTATAGCACATTCATTTTTAGTGCGATAAAGTGCACAATGCATTCCAAAAGTTCAAAATAAAAAGCATCAGTCGCTTTTATTTCTTAACCTCAACAGATGCTAGTTTTCCCCTAGGTTGCGCAAGTTAGAGTTTTTCTTCTAGTGTGGTTTAGAAATATAAGAGACTGATGCTTTGTATTTTGACGTTTTGGAATGCACCCATACTTTCAAGCGACTAAGAATTCGCGTTGTTTTTTAACCGACTTCTAAAAAAGGAGGAGGTTATCAGATCGTCGGAATATTTTTTTATTTTTTTTCGTTTTTTTTCATAAGTCATAATTCTTTTTGCATCGGAAAGGTAGTGTCTCAGAGGTCAAGGCCGTATTAAGGAGGGGGGGATGTGGGGGTTCTGACCCTCCCCCCCGAAATGTAGAAATGTAGGTTTTTAAGGCACTTAAACTTGAAAAAGGTAAAACGAATTTCAAAAAAAGGCACATATTTTTTTAATTTTGTTATGTACTTCCTTTATGTACAATGTTAAAGATATAAAAAAATACATACAGTGGTCAAAAAATTATAGTTTTAACGTATTATATTTGTTGTTATTGAACTTTTGTTATATTAAAAAAAAATATATAGTTCGTTCTTTAACAAAACCCGTGGAAATTCATGTTTCCAAATTTGAGCAGTCCACTTGCAAAGGCGCTTTGTAAAAAACTTGTATTTATACGAATGTTGGTAAAGAACGAACTATAAAAAACTAACCGAAATTAAATAACAACAAAAATAATATTTTAAAACTTGTCAAAATTTGGTGCGGCTATAATTTTTTCGACTACTGTACATAAGTTGGCTATGATTACTCGGCCGTGATATCATAGTAGCACAATGCCACTCATATTTGACTTACAAACAAACTACGGGCAGGAATTTCAAGATTTCAACCTTGTTTTTATGAAGAATTTTATTTTTATCAGTATTTTGCTTTAATCAAAATATGTTGAAATAAAAGTGAAACTAAAAAAAATTTGCGGTTGCAATAGAATGAAGCTACCATTGGTTTTTAAATCAATCACGTACTACGAATACTTCAAGTTACATCTAAACAGTAATAAAACAGATCAAACCTGAATAAATTGATTTAATCTCATTGATAAACGTAGAAGCATTCAAATTAATGCAACGACAACATTTTTGGTGTTCGCCTTCTGTTGGCAGTCATTTCCACATATGTATGCATTTATGCATGCATGTATGTATGTATGCACCCTGCAGGGTAAGCTACTAGCTACGAACTAGAATTCTACCAGTTTGCGTTTTAGTCCAACTAGTTCACGTTCTATCCTTTTTCAATGTTAGCGACTGGTATTTTTAGCATGGCGATGTCCTACGAGTTGTCAATTGTCAGGCTATGCATCAGCATCCACTAGTAGAAATACTACTAGCATCATTTCAGTTGGTGAGATAGTTTGCCAATTCATCCCCCGTGAAAAGCATAAGTATGCCATTTTGCTCGCGGCGTTTCAACACTCGAAATGGCTGACAGAGCAAAGCACTGGCGTGGTATTCCTGAGATCCCAGGTTCAAGTCCTGGCGCAGAGGAATTTTTTTAAATTTATTATTTTATTCAATTTTATTTTATTTTATTTTATTTTATTTTATTTTATTTTATTTTAT
>NW_023458556.1:13306148-13327392 GCF_013731165.1 Rhagoletis pomonella | reverse complement strand
GGAGTTATGATAAAAGACCTCATATCTGAACAATCAGTTGTATGGGGCTGCAGGTTATAATGACCCGATCTTTGTTATTTTCGCTGTAAGTCTTCTGTTGATAATGAGTGAAAACAGCGCGAAATTTTATGGTCCTAGCTACATAAATGGATGAATTATAACGAAAAATCTCATATCTGAACAATCAGTTGTATGGGAGCTATAGGTTATAGTGACCCGATCTTTGTAATTTTCACTGTAAGTATTCTGTTGATAATGGGTGCAAGTATTGCAAAATTTCATGTTCGTAGCTGCATAAATGGAGAAGTTATAATGAAAAATCTCATATCTGAACAATTGTATGGGAGCTATATGTTATAGTGGTCCGATTCTTCCGGTTCCGACAAATGATTAATACATTATAAAAATACACCCACCTACCAAATTTGATCCGGATATCTCGAAAACTGAGAGACTAGATTGCATACAAACAGACAGACAGACGGACAGACGGACATGGCTAAATCAACTCAGCTCGACGTTCTGATCATATAAGTATACATTTTCATGGGTCTATCTCTTTTTGTTCTGGTACTTACAAACATCGGACCAAAGTTATAATACCATTTCATGCTCATGAAAGGTATAATAAAATATTAATAAGCCACAATAAAATTGACAAAACGAAAAATATTGGTTTTCATGAATTCTATACCACTCCAACGAAAGAGTGGCTTTGTGGCAGTTCTAAACATCTTTTTTTTTCTTAGCAAAAAAATAAGGATATCATTTTTGACCACCCTAACATAAGTACAAACATATGTATGTAGGTGTACGTCTGCCTTTATTGCTTGTTATTTGTGCAATATAGTACATACATACATATCAGTTGTTACTTGGCCCCTATGAACTTTCATTGTGTCTTTGCCTCAACGCCGCTGCTTCAGTCTACAGTTCAAGACCATGTACATTAATCCTCTGTTGCCTCGTTTAACTCCAACTTCTCCCGACATGCACATACACAGAGGCTTACAAAGCATACATATTTGCATGTCTGTTTGCTTAGTCCTTTGCAGCCATCTATGTATGTACCTTTCTGTTTGTCCATTTTTATTCTTTCCACTCATTATTGTGTCTGCCATTTGGCTTTGTTGATCCGCTTATTCCGCTCCTGCTTCCTTTCTGACTTTGCTACTCTCTGTCCTCTATATCTATCCCTCTCTAATAACTCGACGACTTTGCTGTTGCAATTCTGCATTCATTGCGTTTTCCATTCTGTTTGTTGCAGTTGCTTTAAGTGCAAATTTCTATATTATTATGTACGTATGGATATTTTTCTTTGTTGGATTTCCACATGTTGCCGTCTATGGTCTGTATTGTATGCGCAGTCACAGTCACAGGCAAATATGCATGTCTGGCATATTGGTTACCCACGACTTTCTGTGCTCCAGTCTTTGTTTGTATGATTTTTTATGGCTCCATGTCTGCAGCTGTTCTTTGATTTATTTTTTTTAGCAATCGGAGTTCTAGTAGATACATATGTATATATGTAATTAAAATGTCGTAGGGTTGCCATTAGATGGCTGTTACGAAATTATTTGCTTTTTAATGATTTGCAAATTTTTATCGAGCAAATGAATTAATTTGCTATATGTAAAAATTTCGTATTCATTGTTGTGATGCATGGGTACATAAATGCAAATCATTGTTTGCCCATTATACAAATGTTGTAATTTTGTTATTACAAATGCTGTAAAAAAAAACTAAGTATTAATAAAGATAAACGCGCAATAAAGTAATTTTACTTAAAATTAAATAAAGTAAATTTTGATGATCAACATAACCGCCTTGTACATACAGTGCTTGCAACGAATAATGGAACAAGTTTTTAGCCAGCTGATTCTTTTTCAAAATCTAACAGCTGAGATGCATTTAATAAAAAAATTTACGATGCAAATCGAGTTTTTGATAATTCTTAAATAGTTTGTAAAGGTTGTCCGATTACTCGCTTGAGTCACTGTAGCTCGCAAGCAAGCATTTAAAGCTGCCGCTCAAGGAAGGCAAAAGTAATTTTTTTGGGCATAAGAGGGTTAAACTACCTTATAGCATTGGTGTCCATTGGGCCCCTTAGGCCTAATTTTGTCACCGTTCGAGATCGGGATATGGATGGTATTTTCAACCAATTATCAAGATCTAGATCGCTATGAATACAGTAAAACTTTGTTAATCCGGATCAATTTGAAGCAGCTCAACTAGCCTACACAAGAATCCGGAATACCAAAGGCAATAGTCTGAGATATTTCATCGACTGGTCGCCGGGAACCAGTAGGATGCAGTGGATGAAGCTGCAGGCAGCACAAAACACAGCACTTCGGATGGCGACCGGAAGTCTTCTGATGTTGCCAGAACACCACGTACATGACGAGGCGAAAATGCATAAAGCAACCTCTGGACCCGTCAGCACATCGACGGGCCCTTAGCGGCATTCACAGGCCGTTAGCGGCATTCACAGGGAGTCAGTCCCAAGTAACGTAGACTACAGACCTGTGAATACCGTTCTGGGCACACAACCACCCGATGTAAACGAGACGGAGCTTCGTCTGCCTCGTGAGACTCGGACCACAATAGCCCAACTTCGCTCTGGCTACTGCAGCAGGTTGAACTCATACCTGAGAAGATTAGAAAGCAGATGTGCTAAATGAGTGTCCGGCATGCGGAGAGACACCCCACGACTCGAATATCTCTTCGTAAGCCCGGAAAACCCCACACAACTAATGCCTCTGTCCCTGTGGACAGGCCCTATAGAGGCTGCACGCTTCTTGGGTAATCCGTTAGTTGAGCTTGACGACAACGACTGAGATACCAGTCGATCTGGGCGGGGCTGTTGTAGCCTTTAAAACAACAACAACAACAACAACAACATCATCATCGACAACAACAACACCAACAAACAACAACAAAAGGCAATACATTTATTGAGGAAATGGTGCATGTACCGACGCCATATTTTCCTGCTAACTATTTTCCGCTAAAACCATTACTCAACTGAACTAAAATAATTTCCTTTTCTGCTGGAGCCTTAGACGGATTAGACCATATCCGGATTAGGGAAGTTTTACTGTAGTATCTAACTTAATATTCGCTTTCAATACCTCAGCCGATGACATCTCCAAGTCGGTTGATGTCTGAATGCGGCAACAGTTAACATGGCAATTACATAGATTTTTGTGTAGACAAAAAAAATTTGGATATTAAAATAAATATATACACATTTGTAGAAGCATCTATGTATCTTGCCTTATCATTCCATTACTAAATTTATAGTTGCGTACTTTTGATAAACTGATAAACTAAATACTTAAACATTTTTGTTTTTTACATTACAGGAAATTTGATATTTAATCACTGGCAAAATAAACAGAGACGAGTTTGATTTCAATCGCAATAACAGTTCGCATACTGGCCAAGAACAAAAGAGCTAAAAACCTAAAAACATAAACAAACACAAACACAAGTGGGTTGAGTGTGTGTGCGAGACAAAGGCTGAGATTACCAGACAGACTACTAGGCGATAGCGTTCCAGCGTCGCTGCAATAAAAACAACCAATACCAAGCACCAAAGTCATTGCAGGAGGTGCGCCATCGCCAGCGGTGCTATTTTCTGTTTTTACGCCGCGGCGCGGTTTCGTATGGAGTGTTTGTTTTTCGAACTGCTGGTCGGTTGGTTGGTGTGTCGCAACATAAGGGAGGTGCAACGTACATATAAACAACCACTTATCAGAGCGCAAATATAGATACTAAAAGCTATCACGGTGCACACACAAAATCACATAAGTACACTACACTCCGAGTGATATATTGTATATACAATAAGTGAAGGAACTACAACAACAATTGTAAGCAGAGAAAATATCAGCTAAAAAGAACTGGTCTGTGGGAGTAGCGCAATAACACAACCGAAAGCGTCGTCGCCATAGTCGCGTAAAAATACAAGCAAAAAAGATAAATAGGAGTAGAAAAATAAATAAAAATACATACCGAAGAAAAAAGTCGAAAATAATAAAAATAAACCAAAGCGCACTAAACGCGGACAAAATAAAGAGCAACGCGCTTTGGATGCCGTTGAGTTGTTGTTGAGCCGTGGAGCTACAAACAAGCTGGTAAACTAGATGGTCGCGCTAAACGAGTCGATTCGAAAAAAAAAACACACACAGACAGTGCCAAAGTGAATGTTGTTGAAGAGTTGTGGTTTTGCCTTACTTCACTTGTGTTGCTCTAATTGCTGCAAGTGCTTTGGAGTGTGCAGCACCTACATACATACATACATACATACATAGATAGTTAGATCTTGTTGGAATTAGAGGTGTGCAGTGGAGACATAGCTTGGCGGAATCACCAGCGGCTTAGCTAAAAGTAGACGAAGCGAAAAGTTAAAAATTTTCGGATTTCTTTTGTTGGTAAGTGGGAAATTTATTTGATGAGCACAGCGTGCCAGCTGTGCTATACGCTGAATCTTAATATTGCCATTTTTTTTTGCTTGTACCTTTGCTGTGCTTAATCGATTGGAGCTAATTGAAATTCTTTTCTCTTTTCGGTCGCAACAGCTGACGTTATTTACGCTGCACGAGATCAACAAGAAATCTGCATATACATACATATAGAAAGCAATAAAAAAGTGCAAGGTAAAAGCAGTCGAGGCCAACTATCATAAATCGCATATATACAGAGACGGCAGTCGGTGGAGCTCAGCACAATGGTGAAGACATTTCAAGCCTATTTGCCGTCCACGAATCGGACGTATTCATGTGTTCATTGCCGTGCGCATCTAGCCTCGCACGATGAGCTTATCTCCAAATCGTTCCAGGGCAGTCAAGGACCGGCCTATCTCTTTAATTCGGTGGTGAATGTGGCCTGTGGCCAAACGGAGGAACGTGTGCTGCTCACCGGTCTACATGCCGTGGCAGACATCTATTGCGAATGCTGCAAAACGCCATTGGGCTGGAAGTACGAGCACGCATACGAGTCCAGTCAGAAGTATAAGGAGGGCAAATACATCATTGAGTTGGCGCATATGATCAAGGAGAACGGCTGGGATTGAGCGATGGTGGTAGCGAAGCCGGTGGTGCTGATGCGATCGTACAGATCGGGTATGATGAAACGACGCGTGGCGAAGGCGGAGGCAGTGCAAACTGATGCTTTTGACAAAGATGCGGTTGTAAAAATTGTTGGAGATGTTGTGCTTGAGGATGGCATCGGTGTTGGTGTTGGTGTTGGTGTTGGTGTTGGTGTTGGCTTGTGAGGAGCGGCGGTGTAATAAGCTGAGGTGAGGAAGTGTCGTGCCGGGAATGTAGAGTTTAGATATTGTGATGCGTTGATGCTGGTGTCGGTTTGGATATGTTTAACAAGTGTCATTATGCGTTCAGTCAACATTATCGAAACAAAAACATTTCAAATCAGTGTTAAAGCAAAGTTAAATTAAGAAAGTGCTTTAAAATAAATTTTTAACATGAGTTTAAGTCTAAAACTAAGAATGCTACCTACTAGATTTTCAAAGGACATAACTCTATTTTAGATTATGTACAAACAAATACATTCACAAAACCAGCGGCTGCATATTTGTAACCTACACTTTCCTCTCTACTGACATACACACATCTTTCCTTCGCCAATACACTCGCACATACCGATGTTTCTTAATCGAAATAAGCCCTTCTCTTCGAAAGATACTCGGAAAAAACAGGAAAACTAATAACAAAACTAAATGCGTAAAAAGCCTGCAGAAACTTGCTTCAATAAACCAGTTGTAAGCTTGGCTGACTTTTTGACTTTGTTTTTTTTTGGCAATTGTGAGGCGACAAAGAAACCCTTGGTCCACACTGAAATTTAGGAAAGAGCCACAAACACAAATTACTTTGAGTAAATGTTGAGATGAAATCGAAAATCCACAAATGTGTGCAAAAAGCGCACCAAAGCGCTGAACGCCGACGTAAATGCAAAGCTAGCGGAAATGAAAGCACAACTGGCGCGCGCGCGCTTATTGTGAAGCTGAAAATTTGGAGTTGTCGCTGTTTGCTACTACCACTGCCGATTCTTTAAATCTTCAAATTACAATTCCTACAACTACACTCATCATTGCTGTTGATGTTAGCTACAGCGGTAGCCGGTGTTGGGCTACTGCAACGCAATTAAATACTCTAGAAAGAAAATCTTTAAAAATGTAACTTAGTCAATGAAGTAAATGCTTGACGTTAAAGGTGTTCGCATACCATTCGGGACTACCCACACACAGATACATAGATACTTTCTAAGTTTTAGTGGCGCTGGTCAATTGAATTTCCCGAAATCACGCTTTCCTATAACTTGAATACATACTTGTTTATCATTTAATTGTGCACACTTATGACATTAATGTTTTATGTATTTGTAACTATGCAACTGCTGTTTTAAAATACTGACTAAATGTGAGAAATATATGTATATACCCTGCTTGTAATTTTAGATCTTATTATGTGCGATTTTCTGTTTAGTTACTGGAGACATAGATACTATACCACGCTTCAAAGTAATCTAATAAATATTAAATTATGCTTCACTTTTATGTTAAAGTTAAGCTAAGGAAATGACTTAACAAATATCAAACGACTTTTCGGTTTATTACCGTTAGCGTCTATTAAACATTTCGTTGAAAAACAATAACAAAATCAGCTGACATGCAACAACGAAGTATTGGAAAAATATGCTTCAGCGAGAAGCTACATACATTAGCGCATTGTAAATGTTAATTAATATGCATGTGTTTTTGCGAGTTTTATAATATTATTGTGCTTGTCAATAATATTTAACACAGCGAACTCGTTACATATTTGTTCGTTAATTTATCGCTGTATAATTTAGCACATTTTTGCTTGAATGATATACATAAATACATTTGAAAGTACATAGTATGTGTAGTAAATAGATAAGCGAATATTATCAACATCATATAATTAATGTACGTACATATTAGCATACATATGTGTATATGTAATGACAATTAGTTAAAATCGATTTTTGAATTACTGTAATTTAGAAGCGAATAATTGCTGTATTCTAAATAATAAGTTTCATGAACGCTTTGCAGCCTGTTGAGATGGGGAAAGGAGCTGAACAAGAAATTCAAATTAACAGAGCGATATTGTGAAGGTTTAAAAGAGCGAAAAAAAGAAAAACATTCAAAGAAATATTGTAAGGTAACGGAAAGCCTTCAGAAACCAAATCTGAAAGGAAATGTTTTTGTAGTGGTCGGTGTTAGTCTTAACAGCATAAAAATTCCCAAACAGTTGACGGCAAAGTTGCTCAAGTGACAGTCCTTGACTGCTAGATGGTAGCCTATGGAAATCAATATAGGAGGAAATAGAAGGCGCTTGGAAGGATTAGTAAACCAGAAAGAGAAAATTAAACATGGCAGTGTACTTTTAATTAAATTTTGCAAAGTTTGAGACTATAGGCAATGTGTAATCTGAGTGCCACGAACAATAATGCTGCATGCAAGCGAAAGAGACAAAACAGAACGATCTCAATAAGGGATTCTTAGCAAAGATCGTCGAGAATTCGAACTGCGCTCTAAGTGAAGCTATGAAAAAGGCTGAGAAAAGTTATATTACCCCCTTATGCGCTTGAGGAACAGATACATTTTTAATTGTTTTATTTTATTAGTTTGGAAAACGACGTAAATATAAATTTTGAGAAGCACGTTTTAGTACTGACAGCATTTCGTATAAAATATCGAGCCTAATCGCCAGAATTACGTAGGCGACATTTTTGTGCTCTAGGTGCATTTCTCCATCAACACAGACACAGATATTTTCTTCTCAAAGTCAAACATGCGTTTCATGCATGTTTTTCCAAAAATTTCTAAATTTTTCGAAAAGCAAAAGATATGTCTACCAAAACTCTTTCCGAAAGAAAATGTAGCAACCTCAAAATTGTATACAGATGCTTAACCTTTAACTGTGACATGGGGTCGCACAGAACTTTTAATCTCATGTCGAAGAAGACTGAAAATGCTATGCGTGTTAATTTTGATAATATTTTTTGGTTCCTTGCAAATAAAAATGAATTATTTCAATCTAATACCTATTTACCACCTTCATACACTTTTTTACCAATTTTACCAGATGTAGTGGTATGTGGGACCCCATGTCCCGGCTAGCCGCATGAAAAAAAAATTAATAAAAATAACTTGGACTTAGTTTTGTGAAAATGTGAGATTTAAATATGCCTTATAGCCAATTTCCACCAAGAGCTTAACTGCTGTTAGGAGCTCAGATAAGTTGCAAGAATTTTACCAGTGGGTGATCCGCAAGGTTTATTTCATAATTTTTTCTTTTTCATTTCGTTTGCTTGTACCTGTTATGAGCAAGAGGCATAAATTGCACTTAAAGCTTGGCGGAAGTGAACTATTAGTTTACTTATCTACATTAATGTGATGCAAATTATTTATAGTAATGAAAAACTGGTGAAAAAAGCATGTTACTAAATGTATACAGTTATACTTTATAATATTTGTAAAGAAATTATCTACCTTTTTCTCAATTTTTCGGTTTTCACAGAAATTGCTCGATTTGTTCTGATGATTGTTTTTACTGTTTTTTGCGTACATTATGTATGTAATGATGCGAAGTAACGGGCTGCAAGCTTCGTGCGTTAATATGCAAAACAAAATAATATTTCAATAGTAGGTGAACAAAATGTAAAAATGAGCATACAAATATGCAAAACAAGCAAAAACAAAAAAAGAACTGCCAAGAACGAATTCGCGTCATAAACGTCGTTAGTTCCCTTATAATAAAATTATGTAATAAACAATTATAATAAAAGAACAGTTAGAATATCAAATTTTATTGCGTTGTAAATGTAGTAAAAAAAAAAAATATATGTGAAAAACGATGATGCGCTGATAAAAGCTTTTAATAAGCTGTTGTGTACTTGAAAAAAACTGAAACTACTTTGTTCATATGCATGCAAAAATAAGTTGATAGCAATTAAGCTGGTATGCAGGCCTAGAAAATAATGAATCGCATTGATTGGCTATACTTTGATTGATAATATTTGCTTTCTCCTCACGAAAATTTGTTTAAAACAAGAAAAAGTAAACATAAAAATACTTTAAAATCGTTTACCCCGTAAACTACATACATACATGTGTATGTATTTACATACATACATACATTCCTCATGCACCTTAATCCAGTTGTAGGCAACCACCCACAAGCAGTGCAAATATTTATTAAAATTTTACACACATACATATGTATATTTAAATTAAATACCAATTTTTTTTTTAACTGTGAAAAATAATTTAAATCACTTCCAGTTGTAAAATTTTATTTTGGCGCTTGGAAATTTAAACCAACCATATACTGTATTTACAGAGTCGCAAAGGAAATGCCAAGCTGTAATCCAAGTTAAATTTAATACACTGACATAAATATTATTGCAACGAAACAATAGTACGAATAATTAGTAATATCTTTTGTTGAAGAAAAAAACCTTAAGAACCTTCGTTTTTCTCAAATATACTATTCCACGCTATGAGTTTCAACGTACACTTTTAATAAAAAAAAAAAAAAAACATAAAAAAACAAAAATATGAAAAATGTACATTTTTGGGTATTGCCATAGCGAAATTATACCAGGTGTAGTAATAAAACAGCTTTCTCGCTTTATTTTCTTAGTTTTCTTGAAATTTGGCTATCTTATAGAAATTTTTTCAAGCAAATTTTCAAATAAGATAGTGTCGAATCTTTCTTCTAGCTCTTATTACTACATCTGGTACAATTTCACCATGCGGTATTGCAATTGCTAAGCGAAAGCTTAAAGCAAACTAAAAAATTGGCTTTAACGCAATTCACACAGGCACAGTAACTGCATATTTATGCATACGTATCTGTATTTAAATGAAACAAATGCAAAAAGATATCTATTTTCTCTACACTATCATTAATATCTATAACAATAAAGATATGAATATCTGAATGTACTACCTATGTATATCTACATATATTTAATGAAATTGTATTAAGAAATACATAAAGTAAGTGAAAATGAATGCATTATTTTAGTAAAAAAAAAAAACCAGCAGTGACTCATCATATATCACGATATCATATAGTCATATAATTGTCACACATACGTACGTTTGTACACCTATACAAATACATATTATAGAAGCATGGATATGTATTTCATAAAGGCATAAATCATTATAAATATTTGCGATTCATATTTGCATAGACTCATACATGTATACATACATACATTAACACATACATACATAACTAGTTTTATGTCGTCATTGATGAAAAAACGTGATAAATAAAATATTTAAATATACAGAAAAACAAATACTAAAGTTTAATTATTTTTAACCGTAGAAAACAATGAATAGTATAATGATAAATTACATTTCATTTATCTACTCATCGTATCACGATGTATGGACCGGAAGAAACTTCAGTTTGTTCCCAGCAATTTGAAACACTCACTTTGAGAGTATATCAGGAGTGTAACAAATTTTTTTCCGACAGCTAAATCGTTTTTTTTTTTCCATAACTTATAACGCAAATTAAAAAAGGCGAAGTAACCGTCATCAAAATGATTTTTTGTTCCTTACATTGCATTCATTCAAAATTTTCGATTTGAAGTAGGAAAAATTAGCACTTCTTAACCGACTTCGAAACAAAGGAGGAGGCTATCAATTCGACGAAATATTTCTTTTTAATCTGTTATAGGTTTTTGAAACTTTTAAACTGTGTATTCACCACAAATGTAGCAAAATGCCTTTGTCTTATTGAGATAACTTCTATGCGATGGAGAGATGATATTAAAATCAATTTATTGCACACCGAATAACAAACCGCAAACGATATCTCGGCCACAAAATATTTTTTGATTGTTGACCTATGTTATTGAGCACTAAATTTAGTGTCATACATACATATGTAAATGCATTTTTGCGCCCGATTCAGAAGATTCGGAATGAATTTATGAACTCTGCAATGAAAAATTTTTTTTTTTTTTTAATAATTATTATTTTTATCTTAACACCATAGTCACTACGCCACTATCTTTCGCTGATGAATAAATTTTTGTGTAAAATATGCTTGCATTTACATGTCGACGACCTACATATCTCGCCACCCAGTTCGAAAACGCTCTGTATCAGAAAATGAATGGCTCAAGTACGTCGTCAGGGCTGCCAACTTGGCTCAAACCGTGCAATTTTTGGCCCCATTTTACTTCAAATGGCACTTAATTTTCTAATTTGACAGAAAGTTACAAAATGGCACTTTTGAAAAATAGTAATATTTCAATACATTTTTGTGAAATCCTTTGCGTGTACTCAACAATAACCAGGCAAGTGTGAACCATAGTAAAATGATATAAAGTGTAAGTGTACCAGGTAACTGACGTCTTCATATTTGAAAGCAAAATTTGATTTTATTATTATTTTTTATTTAATTTCTGGTGTTCGCTTTTTTCAAATCTGGCGTTAACCCTTGGTTTTGTTGCATATCTCTGTCCAATTTCGGCTTAGATCCTCAACCTTCCGGACTGAAAACATCAATACTACAACGCTACGGGAACTTTTGCACAGACGGCAAGAATTTCTTGGCATTTTTTCTTTAGTTTTTTATTCTAATCAAAAAAATACATAAGTTCTAACTCAAAAGGGTTAAAGTGAAAGTCAAATCAAAGACAATTTTTTGGCAAGTAAGAGTACCGGAATTGAATGTCATTGCTATGTGGCACACTTTATATTTTTTCACTGGTGTGAACAACCTTAATATCATTTTGTAAGCAAAGTTTGTTTCCTTTCTAAAATCTATGTATGTATGTATGTACCTATATACATTAGGGTGGGTACATTTTTTTTTGCGTGCATAACATATAATTCTACGTGTAGTTCTATCCAACTTTGCCGAAGAAACCATGGGTCTAAAATCAATTTGGAGTTTGCTAAATTACGAAAAATTTATTTTTGCAATTTGGCAAACTCCAAATTGATTTTATACCCATCGTTTCTTTTTCAAATTTGCTTAATAAGACACGTAGAATCCTTTGCTATACGAGCATAGTCGAAAAAAAACCTTCCATACAAATTGAAGCGTCGCCCTAATGTGAATGTATATGGGAGCTCGTGTTCCACCACCATAGTAATGTTCTTATCTGCATACTTCTAAGCAAAGTTTTTTGATTTTCTAAAATGTATGCACATAATTTGGTACGTATGAAACCAAGTACATACATACGTAGTATGTATACATTCACCTCTATCATTTTGCGTGTTTTTTTTTTTTTTTAATTACTACAATTATTAGCCAAATGATAGCCCTTCGTTTACTTGTTTTTATTGACAGATATTAATAATAATATAGAGTAATATAATATACCCAAACAAAAAGTCGAATGAAGGCGTGTTTCCTCCTCGCTATTTGCGCCTTAAATGCTTTTATCTTATCAGTATAATGAAAAAAAAATAAAAATTGAACATTGTGTAGCGTTTTGTTATTACTCACTATTCCCACTCGATCATTTTGTTTTGCTAAATTTGTGTTTTTTTTTTGTGAGGTTGTCAGGGCATTGTTGGGTTATTGCGTTGCAATTGCTTTATTCATCATTATACGCTATACATACATACATATATGTAGCTGGGTGCGTGACAGAGTTTACGCTGCTGGTCGAGGTGCAACCTTGCTGGAATCAGTGCCATCCCACCTGCACTGCGCACTGCCAAACCTATTCTGCTCAGGCACACATGCGCTTACTTTCTTATTAATATTTATTTATATGTATTTATTATTATAATATATGCGATGTATGCATGTACATATGTTTGTAAGTATATGCAATAATATTATTGCATGTTTAGTAGAAGGTAAAAGGTAGTTGACTTTTTTGATTCACATGGCGCTGTTAAGTTGTGGCGAAATTGCTAACGGGTGGGTAAATATTTTGCGGATAAGAAAGTTTAACTTTTTAGCAAAAGAGAAAAAAAAATGAAATTGGATGTATGTAATGTACATACATATGTGCATATAATCAAATTGCTGCATTTGTATAATGAGAAAAAAGTCAAGATCTTGGTTGTGTATTTGAAAATAAAAAAAACTGAGCTTAGAATACTAAATAAGAAGTTCGACTGTAGAAGAACTAAGGTCTCCTCCTCTTCAATGCAAAGATGGCAATCTGTATCTTACTCCGAAAAACGATTACGGTTCCATAAGGACAGACGATGTGCCTTTCCTAGCCAATTTGTCGGCGAACCCGAGGTGTCTAGCATAGCCAGCATAGTTGAAGAGCGTCAAAGCAATTCAGGGCGAGCTAGGGGTGATCGTCTCTTTGGATAGGTCCCTGATGGTGTGAAAATATAGCTAGAAAGGTATCTTGAAATATAAAGGTTTGGATTGCGAGTACTAATCAATTTTATTTAGTTAAATCAAGTTTTTTTTTAAATATTTCTGAAAGGGAGACAAATATTAAAAAAGTACTTAATTTAAGTTCATAAAATTGATTGTGGCTTTCTAAACAGGTGGCAACCAATTTCAAAAATTGATTTTAAATAAACCTTTCTTAAACCTCCCTCGTTTGACACCCAAATTAAAATATTTAATTTTAGTTAATTAAGTTGATTTTGACCTTGAACTTCGTCAAAAATATTTTTGATATAAACTGTTTTTAACCTCTGTCGATTGTTGCCAAAATAAAATATTCAAATAAACTTGTTAATTAAACTGATTTTAAATTTCGAAACAGGTGGCAACCATCTGCAAAAAAATTTTAGAAGTAAACCTACTTAAACCTCTTTCGCTGGACACCCATATTAAAATATTTAATTTAACTTGCCATTTAATTTGATCTTGAATTTCCAAACAGGTGGCACCTTGTTCAAAAATTTTTTTAAAATCAAGATTTCTTATGTTTACCTCTCGTTGATTTAATTCCCATAAAAAATATTTCAATTACCTTGTTGATTACCCCAAAACAGGTGGCAACTCTCTTAAAAATCATTTTCGAAAGTAGGCTTTCTCTCGTTTGATACCCAGCTAAAAGGATTTCCTTTAACTTGTAAATTAAACTGATTTCCATATTTTGAATAGATGGAAACACACTTAAAATACACAGTAAGGATTCTTTATTAAGTCTGATTTTCTGCATTTTCGCTACAGCATTTATATAAAAAAAAAAAACAGAAAATAGAACAAAAAATATTCCATAAATAAATACCTACTATCGTAAGCTGAAACTTAATTGCGCTATTAATTTTGATTCAGTTCTAGAAAATTATTGTGCGAAAGGTCGCGACAACTTATTTTATCAACGAAAAATTCTTATCTCACAAATAATAAATCTCTATTCGTATCCATTAATGCGAGTTGCCGCTGAATGTCAACACAACAAAAGCTACGGACTTTGCAAATAAATCGAAGAAAAAGCAACAACCAACAAAAAGCTCTTGTCTGTACATACAGACACAAACAGAGTGATAAGAACTCAGCTGGCATAAAAATTGTGTTTTTTTTTTTAATAAACTATTTCGTTGTGTTTACTCTTGTTTACCCACTATCTTTTGTTATGTTTATTATTATTATCTATAGTATGTTGTTGAATTTTTTGTTGCGCATAAAATAAGTTACTGGGTCAAAAGTATATAATCAAATGCGAGAAAGCGTGAGAACTACATACATATGTCGATACAAATGTGAGACAACATTAGGGTAGCTCTTTTTATGCGATTTCGATGTGCACATAAGAAATCGGTAGTAATAAGTCCCATTCCTTACCGAATTTTTTTGATGTAGGAAAAAATGTATTGAGTTTGACGTCAAATACTCTTCAAAGTTTAAAGTTTTAAAGTATTTTTTTGATTGACATCAAATGAGTATAAAATATATTTTTAATAATTAATGCTCTTTAAAGGTCAAACATAGAAATAAAATCTGGTAGCTATGTATATGGCTACTATAAGAAGAGCACAGCGTCCGCGATAACTCGCATCTTTAAATGGAACCTCCCTTGCGAAAGAACTTTCGGCTCTGTTACCTCAACCTTCCACAAGAAGTAAAAAGGCAGACATCGTATTACAATTAGGGTATTCCCTTAAGCGCGAAGAGTAGACAACTAGCAAGCCTCGAAAGTTTTCCTGGCTGTATTTGGGAATGCACCCCTTTGCGTCCTCATAAACAATGGCGAATTTGGAGAATTTTGGCAGTTTAGTTACATCGTACTACACTGAGAAAAAGGATTAGTTTCGACAACTAAAGATATTTAGTTCCCGAATTTTGACAATATTTGGGAACTGTTACCAAGGATTGGGAACTATTACCATCGATTGGTAATTATAACTAAATATATTAAAGCTTCTAATATTCATCTAGGTTGTAACAAATCGTTAATTTAGTTGAAGGGTTTGGTTAATACTAATAAATATTTCTTTGAAGCATATTTCTACAAATTCCATTCAACTTAACGTATGGTTCATAAAAGGATGTTATTAAGCTCTGCTAATGCAGATAAGCTTTCTTTCAACACGTGGTTTATTCATAGTTACCAAATCTTAGTTGAGGCAACCACGAATTGGTTTGAGAGTGGAACATATTCATGCTTGTGAGCCACCCCTAAAGAATGCCGAGCGCTCTCTGAGCACATACGAAGAGCGCCAGCTGAGCAATGCACACAGTCCCACTTATTGAATCGTTTGAATGCGCTAGTATGCCGACCATTGCATTGTGCGTGGAAATCATTGCTCCGCTACCGCTGTTCGTATATGGGTGAAATACGCATGTGGTCCCAGAGCGCTCAGTAAGCTATGGCATGTCGATCGCTGCGCCATGTGTGGTATGACATGTCCATACTTGTTTGTCACAGTTTCAGTTTTGCTATCATCGCGGGTTCTTTCGGTGCGCGCATAGTTTAAAGTTTAATTAAAAATATAAAGTTTGATGCCAACCGGGGTTTTTCAGTGGATATATAATTCATGTGAATTATAATTTGAAAGTGTCTATTTAGCTAAGGAAAAAGCAAAGCAGTATACTTCCAGCAGATATTGACCTGGGTTTTCGCACGACTGTTCCTGTTTCATCGTTGTTTTTTAGGAAATTCTTACCACCATATACATATGTATTATTTACTTTAGTAACTAACTTATGTAAATATGTACGTATTTTTATGCTTAATATATGCAAATAAAAGAAAGTAAACACAACAAACATCGAGTAAATTTTTATTTGTGTCAAACTGAAACTTTTTTCCCAATAATAAACGGTTAGCTGATTCAAGTCTACGGCAAGTTCACAAAATTAATTGAAAACTTGTATCAACCAAAGCATTGTTTATATTTGCTCAACAATGATTTTATTCAGCTAACAATATTGTCCAATCAAGGTAGTTGTTTTGTAATTATTAACAAATATACATTTGTCCCAACTAGAAGTCTTAAGTAAATTGCAGACTTTCGTGAACTATATATTTATTTCGCCATACCCAACTATGCCACTTGATCACTATAACCAAATCTTGGTTATTATAACTAAACCTTTTTCTGGGTGTAGCTGAAGTAAATATAAAAGCAAAATATTCAAAATGCCATGAAAAAGTGAAAATAAACAAGTGATTTTTTAGCAAATAACAAAACCGACTTCAGTTCTCATAAAAAAAAGTTAAGATTATCGTTAATTTCTTTACGATCTAATTATCGGAAAACTAGTATAGGACCACCCTTGAAGTACCACCTTTCCGATGAAAAAAGAATTATCGAAATCGGTTAACAAAAAAAAAATATTCCGAAAAATATAAACGAATTAATTGCCCAAAACTCAACACTGAAATTTACGCATTACTTTCTGACAGTTGTTTTACGAGGCTGAAAAATTTCGAAGTTTTGTGGCTTTCGAGACATTTTCGAGTTCAAGATAATACCCTAAATATTTCGAGATAAAACATAAAATATAGAAACTAAGGAAAAACAAATAGGGCTCCCTCCTCGCTTATGTTTGATTTTTATTATTTCCCTCAGACTTCTAACCAGAAATTGTTGGTCTATACTCGAAAGCAAACGGAAAGATATCACATTAATGCATAGTGTAGCTGGAGAAGGTCCCCTAAAGAAATCTTCAAAATAATATGTTAAAGCTAAAAATATTTTTTTCATCGAAAAAAATCTTCATTTAAAAAAACCTTCAAAGAAACACACAATTCGATATTGGCTTTACGGCTGTAAATAGCCTTTATTATATAGGGAAAATTAAACACAACAACTTTTATTGAAAATTGCTAAAATATGTCCATATTTTTGTTAAGGAAGAAAAGTTTATCAACCGAATATTTTTGGATTCAAGCAGCATATGCGCTCTGAACTTACAAAACCACCGATGTTTTCGATAGTCAAAAACCATCGATACTATCGATAGTAAAATCGATATTTTTCCAGCTCTAGTGCTTTTGACAATGCCACCTTCGATAGCTTGTGTAATTATGCTCTACGGCATGTGGTAGATTCAGTACTGGTAAATTGGATTCGTTCAATGCTGGCACAGCGGGATTTAGACAGAAGGAGGTCAATAGTCACGTGCTGAGTTAACAAGTTCTGCCTTGTGGGTGGTGTGCTTTCTCCTTTGCTCTGATGTCTGACAATTGATTCTCTTCTTGTCACTCTTAATGGCTGTGATATCTACGCCCAAGGCTATGCGGACGATGTGCTGGCCTGTCTAGTCACGGGCCCATCTCTGCCGGCTGTTAGCTGGAAAGCGCAAACAATACTGAATACAAGTGAAATATCTGGGAGTAACTATTGATACAAAACTATCGTGGAGATCCCACGTGGCACAAACGACTAAACATAAACGGATGTTGGTATAACACTGAGTGGGGTGAGGCGGAAATTGCTGACGGCAGACATCTGAGCACTTGTGTCTTCTCAATGCCACAGGATAGTACGCCACCATTACCTTTGTTGAAGAGATTCTTAAATGTTAAATTCCCTGAGGCAGAATGTTGGTTTAATACCAGCACTGAGCACTGACATCTTATCTAATCTTCCATGATGGCTCCAAAACTGAGTCTGGGTCAGGATCTGGGGTCTTCATCGAAGTTAATAGGGATAAGCTTGGGAGTATGCTTCGGTCTTCCAGGCTGAGGTATTTGTAATCCTCAAGGACATGGAGTACGTGATGGAAAATAGGTGGAGAGTTTAAGTTTATGCAGTGACAGCCAAACTGAACTAAAGACATTGGCCAGCCCTTTACCTACTTCCAAACTTGTTCGGCAATGCAAGTCTCAACTAAATTATGTTGCCAATCATAACGAGCTTGCTTTACTCTAGGTGCCAGGTCAATCGGGAGTACCTGGCAATGAGAAATCTGACCACTTGGCCAGAACTTGCTCGGACCAGTTATTCCTCTGTCCGCAACCAGTTATAGCACTCCCACCTTCGGCCACCGAAGCCACCATCAGAAACTGGGTGAATACCTCGCCCAGCAATGACTGGGAGGCATCGAGGGGCTGCAGGTGAGCAAAACTGATGTTTCCTTCAATCTCAGAAGGTCTCTCTGGTTTTTTGCTCTCACTAAACAGACAGGAATGCAGTAAACTTGTTGGACTGCGGCACAAAATCCGGCCACGTCTTTGGAAGAATTAGGTAGGATGAGACATTTGGCCGCGATATTTTGTTAAACCGTCTCGCCCATGAATGCTGTCAACAGGGTTCACTTACCACTTACCTCAGAGGAAGAGCCTTAGCTGCCGCGAGAAGCCCGCGTTATTTCAACATACACTCGAACTTGCCGTGCCCACCGTATGATACGTGGCATTGTTTTCAGAGAGCAAACAAGATCTCTTTATTACTATTTCTACTATCTTGTAACATTTGCAGACAAAAAATTCATGCTTCAATGGTTTTGTGTTTGTTGATTTTGCATTCAACACTGCCTACTTCCAACGTTCTTTTTCGTAATCCCACTTAGACGCCAGTCCAGTAACCGGATTCACCTCCAGAGCTATCATACGTTTCAGTTGTGCACTACGACGCTTCTCATCGAAAGTTACTGGATATTCAGGATATACGCCATGAAAATATGATAGTGATAGCCATACACCCAGTGAGCAAACGATTAAAGCGACACCTACACAAAATTTCCAATCGGAGCTTGGTGCTTTCATTTCGGCAAATGTCTTACAGAAGCTATAACGATAGAGCTGTTTCTTCTCATCGGTGGTTAGCTTACGCCAATCGCCAGTTTCCTTTTCGCGGAGCGCACAAATTTCAGCATCAGGCTCACGAAAGCGCACCGCTGGCATCGGGTAGTCCAAACGATCAGCATAACAGGGTGAACCATTCCAACCATAACCGACTATTTCACGCTTACCTATGCGTTCCATCACCTGATCTCTGTGAGTGTGGCGGCGCACACGAAATTGGTTTGCAAAGCGCCAGAAAAGCTGTTGTTTTAGTCGTGATTGCATTTGTAGGATCTGGGTGGAAGAGCTTGTTGAAGATCGATTAGTAAAACGATTTTCGTTTGAAATTGCTGAAAATATTTGAAATTTGTGCGATTTGTATATTTGACGTCTAGAAAGTTGAAACTTCTTTGAAAGCTGAAGTGAAGAAAATTTGATTAAGATATATTTTAATAAACTCCTTCCTTAACACACTTAAGAACTAATTCAGTTGCTAGAAATTGGTTCGCTCTCTGCCATCGCAGTTTGTCTAGGAACGTTTCATAGACACGATCTCTTAATTTTTAAAAGCTATATTTTTCACTTTTTTCAAGATGTAATTGATTGCAATTTTTGATATACATACATAACTACATATTTACATGGAAGTAATAATGTTTGTATGTATATGTAAATACCGATGATTAAATCTCTTTACAGATAAGTATATGTCAATAGGGAAATGCACATAATTAATTTGAAGAACTTAAACATTTTCAAACCGACTTATCAAAATGATTAATTGTTTCGCACTCCAAAAGCAGATTGACTACAAGTTGCTATGCTTAAATTAGTTTTTTTTTTTTTTTAATGAGTAACGCGCCTGTTTCGGCACCGAACATAATTATGTTGTTGTAATTAACACTTTTATTTCGCCATTAAAGCCATCAGCAGCTGTGCACAAAAAGTAATGAATAAAAAATATTTACTTTAAAGTCAACATGTATTTTATAATTGTGAAAATTTTCAATAAACAACGTGCATGCCTTTTCGAATTAAATCATACTTACACATATGTACACTGAGCCAAAAACACAATGGTTTTTTCAACCAAGTTATGGTTTGATTTTTCAATGGTCAATAAGCTGATTGTAAGAAATATGATTCAAGTAGAAGATTTGAAAAAAAATTCGTATTTATGGCAGTGGCTGAACGAGCAGAGATGCTTGCTGTTATTGTTGGCGCCAGCGCGATACGTAATTTTAATTTTTCTCTGTTTTTGGTTTTTCTTAATTACAAAAAAGACCTTGTGAAGTGCAGAACCGAATCAAACGTCGACAAAAATTGATTCAAGCTGAACATTTGAAGACTAATTTTTAAAAAGCGGTTGCAGCTGATTGTGTCGTGATGCTTGCTGTTTTTTGCTAATGCCGTCAGATGCAACATGTTAAATGATAATATATATTTTTGTTTGTATATATCTGTGTAGTGCAGTACATAAGCGTGTTCAAACGAAAAAATCGCCAACCCAAAGTTTGGTTAATGTAAACAAAATTGTGGTTAATATTACCAAATCATTATTGAAAATATCAACCAAGGCATTGTTAATATTAACCAAAAATTACGTTGATTCCTTTTCTAGCTTGAATTTGGTAATATTAACCAATTTTTGGTTGATTTTTCTCTCAGTGTATATGTGCATACATAGTACATGCCCCAGGTAGAGATGGCATGAGTAAATCGTACAGAGTGATTATTATTTATTGCCATTTATTTAATCTTACACTTAAAAGAAATAATAGGTGTGCATTTAACATTTATTAATTGTTCTTCTTCTGCTAGCAAATTTTTGCTAGTAAAAATTTCACTAGCAAGAACTTGCAACACTCCCTTGTTATTACGCTCTCGATTCAGTGCGCTCTTACAAATTTTTTGGGTTATTACAAGCGTTCCCTGTAAAAATTTGCAGGTCCAGTACAAAGCAGTACTGACTATTTGTTACTATACACACCTAATATAAAGTAAGGAAAAATTGAAAAAGCAACAAAGTCTAAGCGGTAGAAGTTATAGC
>NW_023458556.1:13300637-13306048 GCF_013731165.1 Rhagoletis pomonella | reverse complement strand
CTAACGGGTGGGTAAATATTTTGCGGATAAGAAAGTTTAACTTTTTACCAAAAGAAAAAGATATTGAAATTGAATGTATGTATGTGCATATAATCAAATTGCTGCATTTGTATAATGAGAAAAAAGTTAAGATCTTGGTTGTGTATTTGAAAATAAAAAAAACTGAGCTTAGAATACTAAATAAGAAGTTCGACTGTAGAAGAACTAAGGTCTCCTCCTCTTCAATGCAAAGATGGCAATCTGTATCTTACTCCGAAAAACGATTACGGTTCCATAAGGACAGACGATGTGCCTTTCCTAGCCAATTTGTCGGCGAATCCGAGGTATCTAGCATACCCAGCATAGTTGAAGAGCGTCAAAGCAATGCACGGCGAGCTAGGGGTGATCGTCTCTTTGGATAGGTCCCTGATGGTCCGGAAAGATAGCTAGAAAGGTACATATCTTGAAATATAAAGGTTTGCATTGCGAGTACTAATTAATTTTATTTAGTTAAATTAAGTTATTTTTTAAATATTTGTGAAAGGGAGACAAATATTAAACAAAAACAACTAAATTTAAGTTCATAAAATTGATTGTGGATTTCTAAACAAGTGGCAACCACTTTCAAAAATTGACACCCAAATTAAAATATTTAATTTATCTTGTTAATTAAGTTGATCTTGACTTTCTAGCCACCTTGAACTTCGTCAAAAATATTTTTGATATAAACTGTTTTTAACCTCGGTCGATTGTTGCCAAAATAAAATATTCAAATAAACTTGTTAATTAAACTGATTTTAAATTTCTAAACAGATGGCAACCATCTGCAAAAATATTTTAGAAATAAACCTACTTAAACCTCTTTCGCTGGACACCCATTTTAAAATATTTAATTTAACTTGCTATTTATTTTTATATATAATTTTATTTTGATATCGAATTTCGAAACAGGCGGCAACCTTGTTCAAAAATGTTTTTAAAATCAAGATTTCTTATGTCTACCTCTCGTTTATTTAATTCCCATATAAAATATTTCAATTACCTTGTTGATTACCCCAAAACAGGTGGCAACTCTCTTAAAAAAAATTTTTAAAAGTAGGCTTTCTCCCAGCTAAAAGAACTTCTTTTAACTTTTAAACCGAATTGATTTGATTGGAAACTCACTTAAAATTTGTTTTGGAAAAATCGTTTATAGGCGGCATACATGGTTAGGATTCTTAATTAAGTCTGATTTTCTGCATTTTCGCTACAGCATTTATATAAAAAACCGAAAATAGAACAAAAAATATTCCATAAATACATACCTATTATCTTAAGCTGAAACTTAATTGCGCTATTAATTTGATTCAGTTCTAGAAAATTATTGTGCGAAAGGTCGCGACAACTTATTTTATCAACGAAAAATTCTTATCTCACAAATAATAAATCTCTATTCGTATCCATTAATGCGAGTTGCCGCTGAATGTCAACACAACAAAAGCTGCGGACTTTGCAAATAAATCGAAGAAAAAGCAACAACCAACAAAAAGCACTTGTCTGTACATACACACATGATGTGATAAGAACTCAGCTGGCAAAAAAATTGTTTGTTGTTTTTTTTTTTTTTAATAAACTATTTCGTTGTGTTTACTCTTGTTTACCCGCTATCTTTTGTTATGTTTATTATTATTATCTATAGTATGTTGTTGAATTTTTTGTTGCGCATAAAATAAGTCACTGGGTCAAAAGTCTATAATCAAATGCGAGAAAGCGTGGGAACTACATACATATGTCCATACAAATGTGAGACAACATTAGGGTAGCTCTTATTATGCGATTTCGATGTGTACATAAGAAATGGGTAGTAAAAAGTTTAACCCATTCCTTACCGAATTTCTTTGACGTTGGAAAAAATATATTGAGTTTGACGTCAAATATTCTTCAAAGTTTAAAGTTTTAAAGTATTTTTTTTTTATTGACATCAGATGAGTATAAAATATATTTTTAATAACTAATACTTTTTAAAGGTCAAACATAGTAATAAAATTTGGTAGTTATGTATATGGCTACTATAAGAAGGAAAGGGTTAAGCACAGCTTCCGCGATAACCCGCATCTTTAAATGGAACATCCCTTGCAAAAGAACTTATCGAAGGCTTTCGACACCGTCTGTCACTCCACTAGAATAGAAGACGGTGAGACCTCAATCCTTCCACAGGGAGTCAAAGACAGACATCGTACTAAAATTAGGGTATTCTCTTAAGCGCGAAGACAACTAGAAAGCCTCGAAAATTTTCGGGGCTGTTTTTGGGAATGCACCTCTTTGCATCCTCGTAAATAATAGCGAGTTTGCAGAATTTTGGCAGTTTAGTCAGAGTTTCTTTGTGTAATACATCGTACTACATAGCTGAAGCAAATATTAAAGCAAAATATTCAAAATGCCATGAAAAAGTGAAAATAAACAAGTAAGCAAAAAACAAAACCGTCTTCAATTCTCATATAATACTATGTCTCCATTGTGAGATTTAATGAAGATTTAGCCCTCTGACGAGATTTGACGTTAAATCTTTTGAGATTTATCATATAAAATTAAATCTCGAAAGGCAGTAGATTTAAGTTAAATCTTCAATAATATTGATCAATAAGTACAATTTGTTGGATGTGGCAACCACAAATTCACATGCCATAAGTCAAATGACATTTGTGTTTTCAATATACAGTTGAGGACATTGAAATCTAGCGTATCATAAAAACATGAATTTTCGTTTTTTAGGGATTTTTATATTTTTTTGTTAGTTTGGGAGGAAAATTAGTAATACATATTTACATAACTTTGGTTGTAATAAATTAAGAAAATATTATTTTAAAAACTAAAAATTTTGAAGAAATGTTTTATAGTAATATCATGCAGAGTCTTCTCCGCTTTCTATAAGTCATTTACGCGCTGCGACAAAAAATTTATAAATTTCGGTAATGGTTCTGCTTCGATAACATTGCACCGAACATCCTCTAGAACTCAGTTCGTATTCATGATATGCCAAAGGCCCACGTTTGGATTTTCGGTTCCCTCCTATGAATAAGAGAGTTCTACAAAAATTTTTCTTTCCGCAAATGTTTTTTACCGTTTTGATAATTTTTCTTAAATTCGGGAATATGATTCGGAATATGGTACCATTCTTTACACTTTCCAAACTATATATTATATATACATATTTACCACGAAGAAGCCAATAATATTCAGAATTCATATAATGAAATTCCGCTTGGTACCTTCCTTTTATCTGTCTGTATATCAATGTCCGCAACTGTATTTGTAAAATCATACATAAGCAAACGTCAAATATTTAAAAACGTGAACGTCAAGCATATCTCGTAATGGTAATGGAGACGGTTGTAATTTAGCAACTGGATTTATTAAATCTTAATGGATAAATCTCTCAATGGAGACATAGTATAAAACTTTAAGACTATCGTTAATTTCTTTACGATCCAATTATCGGATCTAAACAAAACTAGTATGGGACCACCCTTGAAGTACCTCTGGGATGAAAAATTCGGAATCGGTTAACGTGGTCCAAAGTTATGCGGTAACATACATAAAAAAAGATATTCCGACGAACTGTTAACCTTCTCCTTTTTGTAGAGTCGGTAAAAAAAAATTCAAATAAAAAATATTATTTTATACATATTTTGTTTCTAAAAAAAAGATTCCGACGAACTAATAACCTCATCCTATTTTGAAGTCGGTTAAAAATGGAATGAATTAATTGCCCAAAACGCAACATCGAAATTTACGCACTACTTTTCGAGGACGTTTTCGCGACATTCATACAATTTCTGGCAGTTGTTTTTCGAGGCTGGAAAATTTCGACGTTTCGTGGTTTTCGAGCCATTTTCGAGTTCAAGACATAAAACATAGAAGTCAAGGAAAAACAAATAGGGCTCTCTCCTCGCTTCTGTTTGATTGTTATTATTTCCCTTACACCAGAAATTTTTGGTCTATACTCGAAAGCAAACGGCTATCTCTCCGATCTATGTATTTAGCTCACCTCTGTAAGAAGTCTAACCCTCTAACTAATGGAATCCACGGCAACCAACTTCAACACCTGGACGAAAGAGATCACAATAAAGTTGAGAGTTCACGTCGATGTCACACCGTTTCCGACAGTGAATAGTGTTGCCAGAGAAAGTCCCCTACAGAAATCTTCAAAATAAGATGTTAAAGCTAAAAAATCTTTTTCATCGAAAAAATCTTTATTTAAAAAGACCTTCAAAGAAACACACAATTCGATATTGGCTGTACGGCTGAAAATAGCGTTTATTACATTGACTGAAAGATTGGTATAGTTGCGCATTCGTAGGGAAAATTAAACACAACAACTTTAATTGAAAATGAGATCAGAATTGTTAAAATATGTCGATATTTTTGTTAAGGAACAAAAGTTTATCAACCAAATATTTTTGGCTTACAGCAGCATATGCGCTCTGAAATATATATATTTTACTCAATAATGTATGTATGAGTGAAAACAATCGATAGCACTTACAAAACCACCGATGTTTTCGATAGTCAAAAACCATCGATACAATCGATAGTTACATCGATATTTTTCCAGCTCTAGTGCTTTGACAATGCCACCTTCGATAGCATGTGTAATTATGCTCTAAGAATCTCCCTCATGATTCTGTACTGGTAAATTGGATTCGTTCAATGCTGGCACAGCGGGATTTAGGCAGAAGCAGGTCAATATGTCACGTGCAGAGTTAACAAGCGCTCTCCTGCGGGTGGTATGCTTTCTCCTTTGCTCCGGGTCTGGCAAATGATTCTCTCCTTGTCACTCTTAATGACTGTCATATCTACGCCCAAGCATATGCGGACGAAGTGGCCTAACTAGTCGCGGGCCCATATCTGCCGGCTGTTTGCAGGAAAGCGCAAACAATACTGAATACAAGTGAAGTATATGGGAGTAATTCTGGATACAAAACTATTGTGGAAATCTAACGTGGCACAAAAGATTAAAAAGAAATGGATGTTGATATAACACTGAGTGGGGTGAGGCGGAAATTGCTGACGGCAGAGATCTGAGCACTTGTGTCTTTTCAATGCCACAGGATAGGATCATGATTCAATAAATAAAGGTTTGCTCATTATTGACATTGAAGTTTTGACACTCCCTTAGCTCCCTTACAAAAGCTTTGCACACACACACGAATCCACAAACAGTGGTTTGCTAAAGAAGTGTTTGCATTATTCAACTTTGCGTTCAACAATTGCGTTCAACTTAACGCAGGGTTGCACGAAAAAAAAGTTGAATGGCTAAATGTTGGCTGGCGACCAACTTTGTTGAAAGCGATTAGTTGAAAGGCCATTCAACCAAAAGTTGAATGCAAAGTTGAACAATGCAAACAGGGTTGCCACTGACGAAAAAAAATATTTACCATCCACTTGAAAAA
>NW_023458556.1:13298442-13300537 GCF_013731165.1 Rhagoletis pomonella | reverse complement strand
TTCGAATAATTACGATATACGAGTACATGCATACATCATTTACATTACAACACACCGGCACAATGCACAAAGCGCTGAAGTGTAGAATATTATAATATTATTTGCAACACTTATTCTGCGCGCGTCTCATTAAATCTTTCATTCCCCTACTAACTTGGGCAATACTATCTATGTAAATTCCTACAATTGCATGCACTCATATTTAGGTATGCGAGCTTAGTTATATGAGAACTAATGTGTATGCATCTAGAGATATGTATGTGGTCGAAAATGTAAAAATTAAAAATCTTGTTATCAGCCATCTGGGCGCCAATACTGCTTTCCACAGCCAATCAACCGGTGGATGGATCATTTGTGATTTATCGCATTGACCTGTAGACGATCTCATCGATTTTTACAGCCTGTCCCGATGGTTAACATGGTCTTGTATTAAAATTTGCACTATGTGCATTAGGGTGGTTTCGAAAAAATATCAAAATCTAAATTGGGTTTGGGAACCTCTTTATTTGGTTCTACGTACAAAAAAACACATCTACAAAAATTTAAAAAATTTAAGGAAGCTTTTAGGGATATGCAATAATAAATTCTGGGTTTTTCCAATCGAAAACTTCTACCAAATTTTCACTTGAAGTCTGATAAATTTGACATATTATTGAAACTTAATCATAGAGATTCAAACTCGCTGGTCAAAATCAAGTTTTGGTCGAGTTTTTGCAAAAAAAAAAATTGAGTTTTTTAAAGTTTTTTGAGTTTTTGTTTTTTGAGTTACTCATAAAAAGTTGTTTGTATATAAAAATGGTAAAATAAACAATTGGGTATTATTATTGGATGCCTCCTGATAAGAAAAACAGTTTTCCTCCTGCCGCTTAGATTTTGTTGCTTTTTAAATTTTTCCTAGTAAACATAATCGTTGCACAAACCTCAATAACAATATTAAAACAAGTAAGAGCAGCGCTGTCTTCGGCTATGCCGAAGGCTTCATACCTTTCATGAACATCTGCAAATTTTACTTTGACAGATTACTGATTTTGAATACATCTGCATACATCGATAGAGGAGTTACATACTTATATAAAAAATCGCATCTAAACAATCAGAGGTATGGAAGATATACTTTATATGGCACCAATATAAGTGATTTTCACTGCTATGTGATCGGTATGTAAACCGGTAACACAATTTGTTGGGTTTAGTTTCCTACATAAAGGAGATATATCGCAAAAACTGGTATCTGAACAATCAGTGCTATAGGAGATAAAGCTTATACAGCATAGATTTTGACGATTTTCTCAGTAGACTTTGTATTATTTATAAAATATCTTACGATATTTATCGGTTTTAGCTGTTCAAATAAAGGAGTTTTACAGTAAAATCCCATATCTGAACAATCAGATGTATGGAAGATATATGTTGTAGTCACCCGATCCTTGTTATTTTCACTGTAAGTATTCTGTTAATAATGAGTGAAAATGGTGCGAAATTTCATGTTCCTAGCTGCATAAATGGAGGAGATATGATAAAAGACCTCATATCTGAACAATCAGTTGTATGGGGGCTGCAGGTTATAGTGAACCGATCTTCGTTATTTTCACTGTAAGTCTTCTGCTGATAATGAGTGAAAACAGCGCGAAATTTCATGGTCCTAGCTGCATAAATGGATGAATTATAACGAAAAATCTCATATCTGAACAATCAGTTGTATGGGAGCTATAGGTTATAGTTATCCGATCTTTTTAATTTTCACTGTAAGTTTTCTGTTGATAATTATTGAAAACAGTGCGGAATTTCCTGTTCCCAGCTATATAAATGGAGGAGTTATAACGAAAAATTTTATATCTGAACAATCAGTTGTATGGGAGCTATAGGTTATAGTTATCCGATCTTTGTAAGTTTCACTGTAAGCATTCTGTTGATAATGGGTGCAAGTGCTGCAAAATTTCATGTTCGTAGCTGCATAAATGGAGAAGTTATAACGAAAAATCTCATATCTGAACAATCAGTTGTATGGGAGCTATATGTTATAGTGGTCCGATTCTTCCGGTTCCGACAAATGATTAATACATTATAAAAATACACCCACCTACCAAATTTGATC
>NW_023458556.1:13295981-13298342 GCF_013731165.1 Rhagoletis pomonella | reverse complement strand
GACTACCCGATGCCAGCGGTGCGCTTTCGTGAGCCTGATGCTGAAATATGTGCGCTCCGCCAAAAGGAAACTGGCGATTGGCGTAAGCTAACTACCGATGAGAAGAAACAGCTCTATCGTTATAGTTTCTGTAAGACATTCGCCGAAATGAAAGCACCAAGCTCCGATTGGAAATTTTGTGTAGGTGTCGCTTTAATCGTTTGCTCACTGGGTGTATGGCTATCACTATCGTATTTTCATGGCGTATATCCTGAATATCCGGTAACTTTCGATGAGAAGCGTCGTAGTGCACAACTGAAACGTATGATAGCTCTGGAGGTAAATCCGGTTACTGGACTGGCGTCTAAGTGGGATTACGAAAAGGAACGCTGGAAGTAGGCAGTGTTGAACGCAAAATCAACAAACACGAAACCATTGAAGCATGAATTTTTTGTCTGCAAATGTTACAAGATAGTGAAAATACTAATAAAGGGACTTTGTTTGCTCTCTAAAAACAATGGCACGTGGCATGCGGTGGGCCAGTAAATTCGAGTGTATGTTGAAATAACGCGGCTTCCTCGTGGCAGCTAAAGCTCTTCCTCTGAAGTAAGTGGTAAGTGAACTCCATTGACAGCATTCGTAGGCGAGGCGGTGGAAAAGGTGGCGGTCTTTCTTTGATGTCGTTAGAGCTCAGGTGTTGGTCTCTCAACACATCGCGGCCAAATGTCTCATACCAAATTCTCGCAAAGGTGAGGAAGATTCACAAAGTATTCCACCGTTTTGTCCTCAAGCTGTCTTTAGTCCCGTCTGCTTAATGAGAGCAAAAAAACTAGAGAGACCTTCTGATATTGAAGAAAACATCATTTTTGCTCACCTGCAGCCCCTCGGTACCTAACCCGTCATTGCTGAGCGAAGTATTCACCCAGTTTCTGATTGATGGTGACTTCGATGCCCGAAGGTGGGAGTGGTATAACTGGTTGCAGACCGAGGAATGCCTAGTCCGAGTCAGCTCTGGCCAAATGGTCAGATGTCTCATTACCAGGTTCAGTTTGGCTGTCACTGCAGATATCTAAATTCTCGCACTTCATATCCTTGAGGATTGCAAATACCTCAGCCTAGAAAACCGAAGCATACTCCCCAATAGAAAATTGAAGCTTATCCCTATTAACTTCGATGAAGACCCCAGATCCTGACCCAGAGTCAGTTTTGGAGTTATCAGTGCAGATTCGACAATGTGTGAGTCCGGGCTCAGTGCTGGTATTAAACCAACACTCAGCATGCAGGGAATCCAACATTCTTCAACAAAGGTAATGTTGGCATCCTATCCCATGATTCAATAATAAAAGGTTTGCTCAAAAAGCAGTTTTCTCGCTCCCTCTTGACAAAATCGGTTCCCTTAAAGTGTGTTTGCATTGTTCAACTTTGCGTTCAACATTTGCGTTCAACTCAGCGCAGGGTTGCACGAAAAAAAGTTGAATGGCTAAAAATATCAAAATATGAAAAAATATCAAAATATTCGCCATAAAAAGGTGTTTGCATTCAGGGTTGCCACTTTGGTAAATTGTTACCAAAATTGGTAGAAAAAATTTGGGTTTGTAAAAAGGTAAATTTTTTCTCATTTTGGTAGATTTTTGATGAACTTTCCGTTCCCGATTTATTTTTCGTAGTTGTCTTTAAATATATTATACATTTCTTTGCATACTTTTTTATAATTACATACGTATAAATGTATATCGATATATGGCGAACATATCGCGCTCCATTCAAAACTATTTTTACTGGAATCCCGAGGAGCTTTTGATTGCCTAAATATTTTAAATGATTATTCAAATATAAAGAAAAAATTTACAGGCATGTAAAAAACAAAATTAACGGGAATTTTAAGCAGCACATTGTTGGCTATACTCAAATCGTATTTGCTTTAAAACTCCATACCTGAAATTGTTCTAAAAATTCAGAGTAAAAAATTCGAAATTTAGTCGAAAATTTTTGGAATTTCTCTATATGTTGTATATAGTTTAAATCCTCGATTTTTTGGATTTAGTTAAAGCAATAAAAAATTTTGAAGTTTCATTGTTGCCTTTAGTTTCATCACTTCCGCTTTTGGTTGAAGAAAACTGAGAAAATGCCAATAATATGACTCAAATACCGTATAACTACTTAAATAAAAAGTTCTTAACAACAATTTTAATTCTTATTGAAATAACTAAAAAAAAAATTATAATAAAAATATCGTTTTAATTAAAATAAGTAAAAAATAACAAAACTATGGTTTTTGTTAAAACAATTATAAAACAGTTATTGGTAGATAAATATTTACCAGATTTGGTAGATTTTTTTCAAGTGGATGGTAAATATTTTTTTTCGTCAGTGGCAACCCTG
>NW_023458556.1:13294746-13295881 GCF_013731165.1 Rhagoletis pomonella | reverse complement strand
CAAACCTGCAACCAATTTGCCGACAGTTAGTCTGTTCCCATACTGCAGGATTTAATCAGATATAGTCCCAGGTCGTTCCGTCCACAGAATATCAGTAATCTAACCATGCAAAAACAAAAATGTGACTCAATAGAACTTTTTGTGCTAATTTCAACCCTACAAAAATTATTTGGCTAAAGAAAAAAATAAAGGACATATCAATGGTTAAAGTTAAATTTTAAAATTTTTTTTAATATTATTATCTTTTGAACAATATGACCTATTAAAAAACTAATGACGTCAAAATAAAGGTAATTAGGCGATATTTCTCTTGGTGGACATAATTGTTTCCTTTCATTTATATTTTTAAGCCAGAAACACCTAATAATCAAAATATATATATATATTTTTTTTTCTTTTTTTAATGGCGTAAAAGGTATTTAAATTATCTTTAAATTAGCATTAATACGTTTGTGATCGGTCAAATAGTTTCCGAGATATTATAAATATAAAAGTTAAACTTTAACCTTTTTTACTGGCTTTAGATTTTATTTGCGCCAAATAATCTTCATATGGTTGAAATCAGCATGGAAAGTTCTATTTAGCAAATTTTTTTTTTATTTCTTTATGGCTAAACGGTTGGTATTCTACACCACGGCTACTTCGGACTATTTCTGTCTAAATGCTGGAGTACGGGTACAGGCTAAATGTAAATAAGAAAAAGTTAACAAACAAATGTCAAATTAAACTCTGACTTTATTAAACACCTCAATGAGTACACTTGACAGTTTTCCATAAACTTAAAACGTTAAACAAAAAGTCTTCACATAATAGATGTTTTGCTATGTTACATTTAACCCAGTAAAGTCTTAATTATCCTGGAAACTGACTGAGCACCTTAAATAATTTTGACGGCCCTAAAAAGCCCCTAAATATCACCTAATTCCTCAGCAATATATATCTGTGTTCGACCAAAATTTATAAAGTTGGTCGGCTACCGTGACGTCAAGCGATTTTTCAATGTTTACTGGGCAATATTTTTAGCGATTTTTCAATGTTTAACAATATTTGCAAAGCACATAAAAAGCACAAAATAATAAACCCAATTAAGCAGTAAAAAGTCTTCACTGGATGGATGTTTTGCTAAGTTACAGTC
>NW_023458556.1:13294080-13294736 GCF_013731165.1 Rhagoletis pomonella | reverse complement strand
CAAAGTCTTAATTATCTCGGAAACTGGATGAGCTCCTATAATTATTTAGGTGACTCTAAAAAGCCCAAAAATAGCACGTAATTCCTCAATACTATTTATCCGTGTTCGACCAAAGTTTAAGAAGTGGGTTAGCTAGCGTGGCGTCAAACGGTTTTTCAGTGTTAACCGGGCAATATTTTTAAAGCCCATAAAAAGCACAAAAAAATAAGCCCAGAAAAGTAGTAAAAATACTTCATTGAATGAATGTTTTGCTAAGTTACGGTTAACTTAGCAAAGTTCTAATTATTTACCAAATGGTCGGAGCACAAAAAAAACGAAAAGTGGCCGAAAATAGCACACAATGAGCACAATAAAACGAACAATTTTTTTCTTCATTTTTTCATTTTAGCGCCGCTAACTTGATTGAGCTTTAAAGAATTTCAACTTTCATTACGCGCCAAGAACGTTGTACTCGCACTGATGCTGCAATAGCAATTTGCGAGCTTTGTGAACGTACGAACAGTTCGATGTCAGCACACAACCAAATCATTAAATGAAAAGTTAGACTAAGCGTTGAAAATGTTATGGCATTATCGAAAAATGCAATGTTTTACTGTTATTATTGCATACAACTATTTTATTTGAAAACTTTTCTACTTTGATTTATGCGATTCGAT
>NW_023458556.1:13265748-13293980 GCF_013731165.1 Rhagoletis pomonella | reverse complement strand
CCGAAATAGTGCTATAACTTCTACCGCTTAGACTTTGTTGCTTTTTACATTTTTCCTAATAAACAATCGTGGTACAAAGCTCAATAAAAATATTAAAAATATAAAGTACGGACAGTTCTGAGCCCGAATAGTGGCATTCGTGATCGACAATCGTTACCCTAAATTTTCGTCGTCAAAATTCTCTAAATAAAAAGCAAGGGGGCCTAAAAGTATGGAAAACTAACAGTTGCGATGTGTAACACATTCACAAAAAAAAAATAAAATAAATTTTTCCTGTTACCAGACCATTATTTTTATATGTTTTTTTTTTGATCACTGAATCAAAATCCGACGTACATTCAACCCCATCACGTCAAGGTTTTTCATAGACTTTCATAGCTTTTTATTGGTTTTTCCGGGAGTGGGGTGACTGGATTGAAAAAACTTTGACGTTGACAGTTGAATGGACGTCGGATTTTGATTCAGTGATGGAAAACACATAAAAAGAATGGTCTGGTAACAGGAAGAATTTATTTATTTTTTTTGTAAAGCTGTGTAATCAGCCAAATCTGGCAGTAAAAAAAATATATAAAAAAATTTCACTTTTATCTTTATATTATTAATATTAACCACGAAGGTAGCCCATGCCCCATACTCTTAAAATCAAATGCAGTTAAAGAAAGTTCAAAAAGGGCTTAACTTTTGCCCTTCACATTTTAAACAAAAAAAAGAAATATTTAAATCGATTTTTATTCTACAAATTTCTTAACGAATCTTGTTCCTTGCTTTCGATTTATCGGCGATCGATTAATCGTTTTCCCATTGTCATGCCTAGCACCAGGGCAATTGCTTTAATTACAAACAAACCTATACAAAAACACTTATGAAGCTACAGATGCATACATATACATACATACATAGATAAGCATCATCCTTACATACTTACGAATGACAATTAAACATTAAAACCACACTAGGTGAATCGGGTATTGTAATAATGGCATTCCACTATGGCATTTGGTGCATTTGCCAGTGGACAACTGCGGATGCCATGACAGCCGTGGAACGACGAATTTAAATGAAAATGCGTAATTTTACAAGTTGCGGTTTCGCGTGTGAGCCAATGCATTGGAATGTGCAGAATGAGCTTGCAAAGCAGGCACAGCAGGCATGATTGTGTGAGCGCAAAGCGCAGTGGAAAACAAATTTCAATGCATTTCAATTTCCTCGCAATTCTAGGATACTTTAAAGCTGAAGCGGTTAAAAATATATGCAGGCTATTTAAAAAGGCCACGAAATGTTGTGTGAGATAAATTTCGATAGTTTTCGAAAACTCCAATATTTAAGTACAAAATTACAAAATTTAACAGTTGGATGTCTTTTTTGGAACAATTCATTCAACATATCGAGCCCTAACCGCCAAAATAACGTAAGCGACATTTTTTTCGAAATTTTATTTTTGGTGCAGAAATGCATCTAGATGCTCTAGGAATATTTCTGCATCAAAAATACAATTTAGAAAAAAATTTCGCTTACGTTATTTTGGCGGTTAGGGCTCGATATGTAGATACGAGCAGTAGCAGATTGAATAAATCAATTATTCGGAAATCCCTCCAAACCACACATATATCTTTACTCTCCATATTTTTCACAAAGTTTGCCAAATGCCTGTCAATTTATATCAATTTTAGATTAAAGAAATGTGCACATGAAGTTATGCGAATGGCAAAAAAAATCAATAAAAAAAAGGTTAGATCAAACACAATCATATTCAAAGCGAGACACAAGAAATGCAAACTATCGACACACCCACACATGCATCGGTATGCATGCATGTATGTGTATCACAGCTCAATAGCTCGGATGAAGGTGAAAACATTGTGTCATTTCCAACACGAAGGATCAGCAAAAAAGGAATTGCGTCAATATAAATTTATCAGACATCTTATTGAATGAACATCACTGCTGCAATGCATTAAACTAAAAAAAAGGGAATGAAAAAACAAAGCAACCAAAAAAAAAATAAAAAAGGCTAAGGACTAAAAGCAAACAATTCTACTGAATTCATACCAACTTCATTTGTTTCAAAAGTTTCAAATAATCATTTGCCGTGGGGCTTGAAATTGGTTAGGCGTAAAAAGGGATAAAGTAGATTTGTATGTATGCATACATATGCATGTAGTACAAACATACAAACATATACTATGTATGTACATATATGTATGTGCAGTTAAAGGAAGTAGTAAAATAATCTTCCATTCCAATGGCCGCTATGAAGTTGCAGATTAAATTGCCACAATGAAGTGTCGCGTTTTCCACACGTTTTAGTAGCCTAAAAAATTTCCATATGCTTACATATGCATACATACGTTTAAAAATATTCCAAGATTGCATGTTGATTTTTCATGGCGAAAAAAAATGTTAAAAGGAAGTCATTGAATGCAAATTTATGGTCGGCCTTATTCGGTTCATATTTGTAAGGGCGTTCAGGCGAGTCAAGTGAACGTTGTTTTCACAGTATACATATGTATACATGTATTAGGATGGTCCTAGGATTATTCTATAACAAAAAAAAATATACCCCTATTTTTTATTTTATTTTGAGATCAAAAAATTTTATTTAGAGGTCGCTCAAAGCGCTCAAAGTTTTCGTAGAAACGGTATGGAATTCTTGAAAATCTAAATTTTTCGATCGGAAAACTCTGGTCCTCTTCAGGAGACTTCCAGTAACAAAATCCAATTGTTTATTTAACCATTTTTTAATACTAAAGATTTTATTTATCCCTCATTGCATTTTCTAGCATTTTCTGGGGATTTCGGCGGACCTATAAAAAATATATACTATGAAAACATGATTAAATAAACAATTGGATATTAATACTGGAATAATACTCCGCTCGAAAAATATCGATTTTCAAAAATTCCATACCATTTCTACGGAAAGTTGTTTTTACCCCATATAAAATACATGGAAAACTTTGAGCGCTTTGGGTGACCCCTTATTATTTTTTATGTCAATGGGTATTATTTTTTTCGATATAGCACAAGCCTAGGGGGCGAGAGCATACAAATTCCGACTTTACTTTTACGAAAAGTCTTTGATAAAACCCATCTGCTTTCGAAGACAGTAGAAAATTGGCGCTTACGTTTAGAAGTTAATGGAGAAGCTTGGCTACTACTTTAAGAAGTACAGAAAGTACTCTGTACTAAACTAAATTAATTTACTAAAGTTTTATTTTTGCAGAAATAAAAATACGAACATTTTTTCTTCAGAGCTGGGCTGAGCTAAAGCAACAAAACCCTTTCCCTTGATTGTACTCGTAGTTGTAGTTGTGATAAATTTAAAATTGAAAAAAGCAACAACAATGTATAGTGCGAATTTATCTCCCGATTGCAAGCTTCGAAAAATTGTCAAAAATTACAAAAACACAATTTCGCATTATTTTCATTATAACACTGTAGAGAAAATGCAAATTTTTGAAAAGACACAACAAGAAAAAAATCTGAGACATGTTAACTTAATTTTGGGTCATAGATTATGGATCTGTATACCGTTTCTCTAGTTTTTTTTGTACTAGCGATGAAAACCGACAGAACTTTTGCATGGTCAAATAAAAATGTGCAGTATTTTGTGTATGAAATAGTAAAAACAGAAAATAATGTTACTCAGACGCCATATCATTGTACAAGGCGTATGGGTAACATTTTCCATGTTGAAGTTCGAATTTTTCTTCATACGCAATGCAAACTCAAAATTAAAAATTTTTTGTGTCATTTTAGCGCCCCTAGAGTGTAATTTAAAGAGAGTTCAAACTGAAAGATCACCGAGAAAAGTATAGCTTTATAATATAACATAATATATAATAAATAATTTTAATTCCTTTTATTGCATACTGAACCAAATTTTGCTCAGTTAAAAAAATTTTCCACTAAAATTTACATCAGAAACCTTTCATTAAAGTCAAAGCTTTAGATAAGAATTTATCACATACATTTATATTTTGCCGCAATATTTTTTTGCGTCAGTGCCAGCTGTTGAGTCGATTTTCCATACCTTATATTGTTAGTCACGAACATAGCCAGAAAGTTAATTACGGTTTTTTTTTTACCGATACGTATGTACATATGTAAGAACATTAGGGTGCCTCACCAAGAAAATATGCAGATACTAGACCGAAATTTTAAAATTAATTATATTTTTTGGCGAAAATGTGTCGGATAAATAACAAGCTTTGCGTGAGCTGGGCGATTTTAAAAGAATCCCAAAAATGAAGTATTTTATACATAAATAAAATTAGTTTTTAACATGTATTTATTCCAAAAACTCACCTCATCAGATGATGGACTGCATACAAATTTTAGCATAACAATTTTTGTTCACTACCTTAAAATTCAGTGAAGGGAAATGGCACTATCCTTAATGTTCTTAGTAGTAGTGAAGAAATTTTCCACTCTCACGAAGCTGATGCTAAATAGTGAAAATTTAATTTTATTTCTTAAATATTTAGCACTGGTGAATAGACTAGTGCACTCAAAATTTAGTGCTCTACCGCCAACTCTGTACTCGCATAATGTATGTAAATACACAAAATAAGTAGTTGTATGCGGATAGTGGCGCAAGCTACTTAAAAGTATTTGGCTAACTCCAAATTTGCGCCAATTATTCAAGTCTGACCCATAAAACATTTGCATAAGGACAAGACAAGCCCCGTCCTGCAAGCAAATTTAAATGTATGCAGTGTCTATTTGTATATATTCTATGTACGTACAACCTATATATATATATATATATATATATATGAAGTATGTAAGTGGGTGACTTAAGCTGTTCTGTACACATTGCGCATGGTCGCTATATAGATATGTACTACATATATACATACATATGTACGTGTACGCGCTAGACGGCCGTTGAAATGCTTGTAAAAATATTATTTTTATGTGCTAACACTCGCTGTAAAAATACAATAATGATGACACTACGACTTTTTCTTCATTTCGCTTCGTTTAGCTATTTTCTCTATTTAAGCAGGAGCTTTGCAAATCCTGCAAGCCAAGTAGCCTTGACGCACGCTGACACAGTTGAACAGTACTCCCCCCCCCCCCCACATACACACACACACACACACGCACATTCATGCGTTCGTCCGTAGATAAGTTACAAACTCGCAAAGAAATACTTAAGTGTGGTCATACAATATTTTCAAGGCATTAGAGCCAAGTCAGGCTGTGCAAATAGCAAAAATTATGTTTACCCTTCTACACTCAATGTAAATAAAACTCAAACCAGAGCAGTAGCTGTGACCGTTGGCCGTTGGCCGTTCGCCACATTGGCTGTTGGTTGGAAAGTTGGCTTCTTTGCTGCTTTGGTTTGCAGCAGGGTAGCCAACGCATTTTTGAGAATTCCCCAATTCCGACAATGAAATTCCTCGATTTCGCTTGAAATTTGGTAAAATTCCTCACCCATAGATATCGTCTTATTTACAAAACAAAAAATTGTATGTATTTTGATATATTCTGAAGAATGAAAACGGTACTTTCATAAGTATAATGTTTACATACATACAGTGGTCGAAAAAAATTTTGTCGACACAAATTTTGACCAGATTTCACGATTTTTTTATTTGTTTTCTTTAATTTAATTTCTTTTTTAATATATTTCATTCTTTAAAAAATCCTATAAGTCCAAATTTCAAACTTTGTGCAACATTAAAAAAAATCTAAAAAACTTTCGTTAAAATTTTTGAGTTTTTTTATTAGATTTTGTAGAAAGATTTTTGAAAGTTGTCTGGCCCACTAATTTCTAGTATAATAAAGTGTAAGTTTCAAGTGGCTAAAAATTTTCCTTTTAGATTTTTTTCCAGGTGTTACGGTTTTCTTTCATATAAAAATAAATTGTTTTTGTTCGTTATATGAATGCAAATGCGTTAGAGAAAATTTTTAAAAATCAATTTGCAAGGTTGCATAATCAGTACTTTTAGTTGCAGTTGCATTTCTTATGCCACTTTTTAACTCATTATTAAATTAGTGAAGCAATAAAGAAAAAAATAATTAACAACTAATTCCTGAAAAAAAAACAGTCCTTCCCCCGATTGCCCACATAAGCTGAAATTCCCCACAAAAAGCGGTCCTTTCCCCGATCCCCCCCAGAAAACTGTAATACCCCGCAAATCGGGGAATTCCCCACGAGTTGGCTTCCCTGGTTTGCACACTCACTCACTTGCAGACTCAACTCACTTGAAAGCTGTATTGCTGCACGTGCAACAAAAACGTCAAGATGAATATAATGTAGCTATGTATGTGTCTGTGTGTGCTGTGTGGTCACGAAGGCACGGCTCAAAGGATTTCGGACACATTGCACAAAATACTCATATCTCATATATGTGTACATATATACTCACACCACTGCAATACACTTGTGTGGTATATTTGAAAAGCCTAGACCGTTGCTAAAGTGCGCTTCACCAGTAAAAATGTAGGCATTGCGGCAGTGCATGGTAGGACCTATGAACGTCCAGACGCGCTTCATTTCATGCTTTTCATCCAAAGCACAAATACTCACAACTACTAATGTAGATATTGGCATCAAAGCTTTATATTCGCTCTACTATGTATACCGCAGAACAAAGAAGAACAAAGCAAATAAAATTCCACATTCAACGAATTCTTATTTAAATTCAAATTCAAAAGGGCAAAATGAGAGTACATACATATGTATGTATGTAGATACAAACAGCTAACAAAATGCATAAATAAGCCTAATGGAGGAAGCACATTTTTTGTTTGGACTAATCTCTGAATTTGAGAGTTTAATGATTTTGATTTTATCAGCAAAAGGAAATTAGTAAAATGTTCCGGGCTGCCGATAACTTATTTTTAGGTATGAGATTGAGAGAATAAAACCCGGGACACATATCTAAACTTAGCACATACATATGCAAGTATGTACAGTAGTTATATGATAATATCTGATTGAAGAAAACTCTAAAAAGTCCGGCGGGGCGTATGAGTAACGTAAAATTAATAAATTAAACTTTTCGAGGCTTTTTCGCGTATTTCATTGGATTTAATTCTTACGCGTTCCAAACCCAGCACAAGAAAAGATTACCGAAAGTTTGGACGGGGCGTATGAGTAACATAAAATTAATAAATTAAACTTTGGCATTAAATGTGGTTTTTCTTTTCAATGATAATCTTATACTATGTTCAAATTGACTAGTTAAACATGGTAAATGGACCCGAACCAGTTAAATGAATAAAACATGTTCATAAACAAGTTGAATCGCATGCAATTGTTGTTGGAAAATTAAACCAGTTAAATCATTTAACTCGTTTGAAAACCAGTTCAACGCAGAGTTGTATCAGAAAGCTTTCTGCTCCGGCCAATCAGAAAGACCCCAAAGCTTTCATTTGACACGCCAACGTTCAAAAAATTTATATTGTCAAAAATATTAAGAATTAAAAATTATCAAAATTGTATGCATGTCTGCCCGCCAAAAAAGAGGCCAAGGCGGTAATTAGTTATTTCCCAAGAGGTCTCATCGAACGCAGAGATAAATAGTGCATACGAACTAAATATTTTGAAGTCTCTAATTAGTGTGCGTTAACATCATGAAGCAGACATTCGCTCAAAATAAATTGAAACACAGAAACTTTATTTTGAATAATGTTTTTCGAATTTCTGTTGGTAATCAAACAACCGTCAAAGTTAACTCCAAATATTCATTGTGGACGATTGTGTTTTCCAAAAAGCTCTTTTACATTTAACAAGTTAAATGGGGCCAATTTGAACGTAATATTAAATTCCATTAAAAAAAAAAACAAATTCAAATTCGTTAGAATTTGGTATGACCCGCCCTGGCTTTTATGACAGCTGCAATTATGTTCAAAAGCAGCTCTTAATATGGTTTAGCTTCCAGTGCACAACCATAATTGGAGAGAATTTTCGAGCAGAGGCTTAGATATTGAGTCATTGCCCAAGGCACACGGGTTGGTTATCGCACTCCGCACATATTTAGGCTGCTTACGTTGCCCAAGGTGCGTAAATAGGGATAGCCTTTTGTAGAATAAAAAATCAAAATACAAAACATACAGTTTTTTTTTATGAAAAACCGCCACACTACATATCAGAAAAGTTTCTAACAATGTCCTCATTAAGAATGACGACGCTTTCTGCTAAAATATTTTGAAGAAATTGAAAATTGGTAGCGGAAAGGATATTGAGTGCGCTCAAGAATGGAACCGAAACCGAATGTAGAAACAATCTTTTGCTGGGTGCTGCAAAAACGATCACATTTTATGACTCACCAATTAATTTTTTTTGCGACGCATCCTAATGCTCACAAGTATGTGCAAACATGTCTATGTTCACGTTGATGATTTCCTACTTTACTTTTAATGTAGTTTTTTATTCATATTATTTATTCGTTTTAGTTTTTTTTATTTACATATACACAAAATATAACCGCATCCTCCTGCTTAGTCCATTTGCATAGCATATTTCTATCTCTTCAAATTCAATTGCCCCATGTCAGAAGCACATAAGGATTCAAGACCGCAATACCACACATTCCATATCAGCTTTATCATACCGCTGCTGGTTATCATATCTACTATGCCTTTGCTTTTGTGCAGTTTTTTCTTTGATTTACCCGGAACTCTTCTCTGGGCATTTCCGCTGCCACAGACTGTGAAAATGTACATTTTTATTATTGGCGATATAAGGAGACTTAAAAGTGACAGCCACTGTTGGGAAGAGAAATGAGATGCATTTATATCTGTATATGTATATGTGTACTGCGTTCATAACAGATGTATAATATGTACCGGAATTAAAACGGGAAATATTATTAAACAAGCGTCCTTAAAAATTCCTAGCCCCGGAGCCAGCAAAATTGAAGTTTTTGGTAATAAATGCAATATAGGTCTGCACATACATACATATACATATATACATACATAGCATAGCTTAACATCATAGATTTGGAATTTTCGGAATCCAGCCCTAAAATATGTACTTCTATACGTCATTAAATGGTTCACTGCATTCCATAATATTTAGCATAGCTCTTTTTCTGTGCGAACCTCAAATTACGAAAATGTCATAATAAACAAGCTTTGGCTATGGTCATGTTTGAAATACTCTAAAACATTTAAAAATGCATTTTCTTTGTAAAGTAAAGTATAAATAGCGGCTTGTAAACACTCAGTATAAGAGAGTTTTTCAATACCAGTGCAAAAACAAATATTTAATTAAGTTTTGCTTGTGCAGTTGCAAGTGCGTGTCATAGAAATTGTGCATTAGGGCTGGTCAATTTGTATGGGAGATTTTTTCAACTATGCGCGTATGGTCGAGGAGGATTTTACGTGTAATTCTAAGTAACCATGGGTCTAGAATCAATTTTGAGTTTGCTAAATTGCGAAAATAAGTTTTTTAGCATTTTGCTTTAGTCTCGTAAAAAAGTGCTCAAATTTTGTATAAAAAATGATTTTTTTGGTATGGGTAATCAATTTCTGCCTTCACCTTTTTCTTAAAATTGCCACCAGAGGGCGAAACAGTGAAAACTTTCACATTTTTTCGAAATTCATTTTCGCAATTTAGCAAACTCCAAATTGATTTTAGACCCATAGTTTCTTCGGAAATTTGCTTAGAACTACACGTGAGGATTATGCTTATAGTCAAAAAAAAAAAAGTACCCGCCCTCATGTACATATAACAAATATTACCACGGAATATGATGATATTTTTGCAAAAAAAAAATTGGCATTTGTGCAAGCTTTAAAATGTTTGGCCAAGTTCGGCTAACCTGAAGTAAAATGAAATTAATTAATGAATATTTTTCTTAAATCATAACACTATATCTCATGTTGTGCTTTTTTTTATAGCGCTAACGAGCTAACAAGAAACAAAAGAAACAAAATTGAATGAAATTTTCAAAGAGGTATATGACTCAATTATAGGTCGAGAAAGGTTTAATTAATTTGCTTGATCGTGAATTGGTTAATTAACGAGAGTTAATCACCTTCTAAGCACCTAGCTATTCTTGTCCAAACAAAAAAGAGGGCTGCCCACATGATGGAGTATTATCTCCATTACTGTGGAATAATGCTTTTGACGGACTGTCTCTCATTAAACTTGCAGGGGATACACTGATGACAGTGCAATAATATCTAGGGGAATCTAATTCGGCCAGAATGCAACCAAAGAATGAGACGTAAAGGTGAATGTTAAATGTGCTCTGGAAAGCACACGTGGCCAACAAAGCTGTCAGATTATTTGTGAAGTGTAGGTTAGGGATGTCCGAAAAACACCGACGATTCTGAAATATCGATGGTTTGCTGCAATGCTTCGAAAAATTTCCCATCGATGTATAAATAGTCGTTTTTTGAAAACTGACATCTCTAGTACATTGTCTTTCAATTTTGTAAAAAAGAGAAGTGAGATTGGCCAAATAATTGAAATGGTTCCAAAAAGTTCTATTAGAAACATAATTAGCTAAGTTACTGTAATTAATTTGAAATTTTGTACAATTTAGATAATAATATATTTTGTTGTAAATAATATCTGAAAATCCTATGCAAATGGAAGCATCGATGTATGCCCTACGATGCATCGCTGTATATTTCGACATCGAATCAAAGAAATACATCGATGTTTTTATGCCACTGACATCCCTAGGGTAGGTTCACAACAGAAAAGAATTGCAGCTGCTCCCCAAATATCTTGAGATGGATCTATACGGTGATAACTTATGGGGCCTGGGTTTACAGGATAACACAACGTAGAGCCATCAAGCAAGCATGTGGTTAACTGGAGCCATGGGAACTTTTCCAACAAAATAACCAACATATCACGATCTTCAAAAGTGACACAACTCAAAATTTGGAATTTTTGACTCCCAACAGGATCCTGAGGACCTCAGATCTCATCAAGTACCATCTAAGATTATGATGCAGCACCTTCATAATCGAGCTAAGGTTCTCTGAGATTGGAAATAATCTGGAAAAGAAAGGATCATCACCCCTTTACATAGCTACCAGATCAAGAGCGTGGTCTATATTATTCGCAGAAGGCACCTCCAAAATTTCTGAAAAACTATTTTTCAGATACTGGAACGTTTGGATTCGGCCTCTCAGGATAAGCTTGCTGAAGTTTAAAACAATAAACATGGTCTCAGAATGAAGCAGATAGTTAAGTGTACGCACGTGTTTGCTGTCACACCAATGGTCCCAAATTCGATATCTGGCCCACGAATTTTCTGATAAGCATCTCTACTCCAAAGCTACATATTTAGCCTTCCAAATCCAGCTCTACTAAACAGCAAATACGCTACAATTTCTTGAATGACGACCAAAACTGTGGATTTAAATTCAGAACCTGCAGAAGAAGTGGCTAATTGAAAAAGAAAACTCCAACTTTGGTAGCGCACAGCTACGTGAGAGTATGAAAGGGTTGCAACGAGCGAGAAAAAAATTTAAATAATTACCAAGACGAACGTTTTTAGACTGCAGGTGTGATAAGAATAAAGTCGGCGAAAGTGGTACAGCCAACAAACATAAGTACAACAACTGCTGTATGTACGTACACTTGCAGACTTTATGCATGTACATACATACATATGTACATAGTACATGTACAAAGTTGAGCGTCAAGGCTTTGCTTAAGTACCGTTCGGGCAGTGCGCTAATTGCGGGAAGTTGTCGCATTTATGTATTGTTAGCTACTCTGAAGATTTGTATATGCATGTGTGTATGTGTGTGTGAGTATACAACTTCCAGCTTGCAGTACACTCAACATACTAAAGCGCCAAAAGGCGAGTTGCATAAGTTCTGAACTTGTAAGGACAAGATGCCGGCAAAGACACTACTGCTCCACCCCTCATACCGTCCCTGTATGTATGTATGTACATATGCAGTGCAACCACGCAACGAACCGATGTTGTTCTGCTAATGGCTAAATAAGTACCAACAAACAGCTGGCTTTACATGCTGCATTCCTTATACATAGTATATTTGGTGGGTCATTCCATGCCAAATCGACCAATGGCTGAAATCGACTATTTTTAATTTTTTATGAACTTGATCCGCAATTTTCTTTTATCATATAACGAAGTTGTGGCAGAGGAAAACAAATTTATTTTTTTCGAAAGTTATTTTGTAAGAATATTTCAAAACCTCTTATAGCCATCTAAAAGGTTCTGATCTCCTTTTAAAGAAGATATTTGGGCTTATAGGTACATATAACAAAGTATGTATGTATATTTGAAAAAATGTAATATATTTTTTATAAAGTACCCTGATCTGTAAACTGATCTTAAAAGACCCTTAAATTTTCAAAGTTATTTTAACGATATGCATTTTAGGACTTAAAAAAAATTTGTTTGTAAATTTTGAATAAAGTAATGTTAAACAATGTTTTTTTATACCCGAGCGCACTTGTGCACAAGGGTATATTAATTTTGTTCACATAACGGTTGTTTGTAACAGGCAAAACGAATCGAGATAGATATAGACAAATGTATACATAAATGATCAGGATGAAAAGAGAAATCGATTAAGCGGTGACTGTCTGTCCGTCCGTCCGTCCGTCCGTCCGTCCGTCCGTCCGTCCGTCCGTCCGTCCGTCTGTGCACACGATAACTCGAGTAAAAATTGAGATATCTTAACGAAACTTGGTACGTGAACTTCTTTTGGGCGTGGGACGGATGGTATTGAAAATGGGCGAAATCAGATAATAACCACGCCTACCTCCCATATAACGGTAATTTTAAGAAATACAAAAACTGCGATATTTTAGTAACTACTGAAGATAAATCACTCAAAATTGATACTTACAATGAGTTTCAGACGGAAAACATGAATATTATAAATTTTTGGAAAATGGGCGTAGCCACGCCCACTTATGGTTACATGTGTATATCTTGGTAACCGCTGCACCAATTTCTTCCAAACTTGGCACAGTTGTTGGCCTTAGTACAGCATACTAAATGGCTAAAAATTTTAAACATTGGACAATAACCACGCCTACCTCCCATATAACGGTAATTTTCAGAAAAACTAAAACTGCGACTTAGATACTACTGAAGATAATTCACTCAAAATTGATATTTGCAATGAGTTTTAGACGAAAAATAATAATATTACAAAATTTTGGCAAATGGGCGTAGCCACGCCCACTTATGGTTACATGTGTATATCTTGGTAACCGCTACACCAATTTCTTCCAAACTTGGCACAGTTGTTGGTCCTGGTACAGTATACCAACTGGCCGAAAATTTCTAAAATCGGACAATAACCACGCCCACATCCCATATAACGGTATTTTCGAGAAATACAAAATCTTCGATAAATCAGTAAATATTGGAGCTAATTTATTCAAAATTGATGATTGCAACAATTCTTTACCAAAAAAGCGCTTATGACAAAATTTTGGAAAATGGGCGTAGCACCGCCCACTTGTGATCACATATATGTATCTCGCTAACCGTTCTAGCAATTTGTACCAAGCTCGGTATGGTTATTGTGCTTGCCACATAAAAGCAAACCGTTGAAAATTGTTGAAATCGGACTAAAATTGAGGCCGCTTTTCATATAACGGTAAATTTCAGATATGCTTGAGATTTCAATATTTCGAAATTTAAGGACGCTAATTTACTTAAAATGTATACACCCCGGCTTATCATGTAGCGGTAGCTTTCGGAAAGGTGGAAAACATATATTTAATACTTGCGCCGGGTATTTAATGTTCGGCTCCGCCCGAACTTAGACTTTCTTACTTGTTAATTTGGAGTTTGAGTAGATACAATAATAATTTTTTTTTCAAAGTTGAAAAATTAATATCTTTAAAAACACCTTCTTGAAAATTTCAGCATCATTTGAGATCAGTGAAAGGTAAATTCATCCAAATCAAAAATGGTCGCTTCCAAACATTGGTCCATTTAACATGGATTGACCCATAGATATATGTGCATACATATGTATGTATCCTATCGCATATAATGTTGTTGAGGGCTTAAAGAATTTCAACTTTCATTACGCGCCAAGAACGTTGTACTGGCACTGATGCTGCAATAGCAATTTGCGAGCTTTGTGAACGTACAAACAGTTCGATGTCAGCACACAACCAAATCATTAAATGAAAAGTTAGACTAAGCGTTGAAAATGTTATGGCATTATCGAAAAATGCAATGTTTTACTATTATTATTGCATAAAACTATTTTATTTGAAAACTTTTCTACTTTGATTTATGCGATTCGATATTTTTTTTTATACTTCTTTAAAATAAGTAAAATGTTTCCCTTGCATTGAATGTTAACTGGGAAGAAACAGCTTTAACTTTAAATTAAGTAAAACATGGTCGAGCAATTGCACCGAGCCATATGTATGTGTGTGTGTGTGTGTTTAAATGTTACAAATATTGTGTATTTACGCCAAGTTGAATACAGTTACATATATAATGTGTGTTAATATCGTCTGACAGCTAAAAACTTTCAACTCCAATTGGATTTGCCATAGCAATAGCAACTATACAGAAACACTACCAATGGCAACAGCAACATCAAACGGAAAGGCAATAGTAATCGCAATAGCAATCATAGCAACGGTTACTGCAACATTTCGTACAATTGTCTACAACTAAATGCTATGTAGTATAAAGTTCCTTGCAAAGATGAATGAGCTTTGGCGAAAGTTTCGTGCGAAAATTTCATTTACGACAATATGTCCGACGATTTTCGGATTTGATCAAATTACTTGCAACGAAACAAGATTTTAGTTTTAAAGCTCAAATTTAAAAGAGCTATATATATAGAAAGGCGAGCTAAATCGTAGATATGTTTGTAGTATTTGTTGAAGGAGTTGGAGTGCTTGCTTTGGTTGAAGAACTGTGTGCGGCGAAAGCAAATGCCAATGCAAAGTTTCGCAAAGTTGGTTGCTACAAACAAGTTTAGTATTCAAAAGCCGGAAATTAACAATTAGTTTTTAGATTTTATGTGACAAATGGCAAATTAAATCACTTAATAAAATGAATTTGAGAATGTTTAGCAGTGGTTTATTTTCCATTTTAAATACAATAAAATTTTATCAACAATTTCATTTGGAGCTTTTACTGGGTTTTGATATAGATATGTATGTATATTAGGCTGCCTCTCTGAGAAAGTCGCGGTTTTTCTAGCGGAATTATAAAAGTTATTATATTTAAAGATTTGCGCCAAAATATTGCGCAAAGCTATTAAGACTTACATGAGCTGGAGCGACTTAAAAATACATTAAAAAATGTAGTTTTTTAAGTAAAAATAGTTTTCAAAAAATTTTTTTTTTCAAAGAATCACCTCAAATGGTAAGAGTTTAAGCTTAAAAGGTCTCCATACAAATTTTACAACATGTTTTCAAAGTAATAAAAATATGAAATTTTTTTTTTTTTCAAAATGGTTCAGCTTACGTAAATCTTAATTCTTAAGATATTATAAATTGTATAATTGTGATTGAAAAAGGTACCAATTTTATTTTTTTTGCTTGTGGAGAGTGATGCACGCTAATTTTTATAATATGTACATTAGGCTAAAATCAATTTGGAGATGACCAAATTGCGAAAATAGGTTTCTTAGGATTTTGCTGTAGTGTCATAAAGACGTAGTTAAATTTTGTATACGTTTTTTTTTGGGTATAAAGATTCCATTTCTTCACATATCTTTTTCTAAGAACGTCCACTAGAGGGCACAATAGTGAAAACTTTCCCATTTTCTTCGAAAACTATTTCTTCGGCAAATTATCATGTAGAATCCTCCAATGCTATACGCGCATAGTAAAAAAAACTGACCCGCCCTAATACACCTATGTATGTATAACCCGTGTGACTTGGGAGATAAGCTATGTCTGATTAAAAAACTCTCACGCTCTCATATCTGAGATTTTTCTGATACTTTCTCACGAAATCAGTGCTAAGCATTGAGTTTTCACTGTAAAAAAGTTGTGTCTAATCTGCCGGCATAACGTTTTTCCGGTGCATGTAATTACTTAAAAAATTAAACTTAAATAAAAACCTCGCTGCAAAATGATAATGAATTGTATCATTAAGTATTTATAGCATTTCTATACAGTAATCCGAATACTTTACTTGCACACTTTTTGTTTTCATTCCAATATCAGTGCTTCTTGCTGAATTACAACTCATTAAAATAATCCGTATGTTTCACTTTTCCGCAATTCATTAAAACAATTGGATGTGCAGAGTTTTTTTGCCCCAAGAGTGCGAGTAAGCAAAACCCCATTGGCACACGGCGGGTGAATTTTCATGCAAATTACTCCACAAAATTGTTGGCCGAAAGTGGCGAAGCGTTTAGTTTGCAAACTTTTTAACCGAATGATTGCATTTGTTGGTTAACTTGGTCGGTTTGAAGTGGAATAACGTAACTTTTGCATCAACACAAATACATGTATACATGTACATATGTATGCATGAGTATACATATGTACATATAAATATCTAAAGGCATTGCTAAACACCAATGCAAACGGTTGCTCGCATTCGCCCCTAGCGATGTAGACCGTCTGCAACTCATTATTTGTTAGCTATTTTGGTAATTGTGTTGAATATTTCAGTGGTCTCGCAGAGAAATTAGTTTTGGTAAAATTTGCATACTCACATACAAACATACATGCATATACGTACGTACTTATGTATGTGTATATTTATGAGCGTTTTGTGCATATTTTTCTAATATCTAGTGGGAGCAGCTAACATTTTTATTTTTTTGACCAACTAACCAGCCCAGCTGGTAACTATATCATTATATAACTTTATGGTGTGCCATAAAACTATTTTCGGCTACTAAAAATAAGAACCAACCAGAAAATAAACAATAAAAAGCCTACAAAAAAAAAGTCCACAGATAAAAAGGATTTGTGGTCGCTTTTATTTGCGTTTTTGCTTTGTTTCATGTGGCAACCAACTGTGAAACTTTTCGTGGGCATGTGTGTATGTGCATTGTACATACATACATATGCCAGTTGCTTTGTTGTACGAGTCACAGTGGTGTGGTGGACAACAAATTACGGAAATGTCCATATGTATGCATACAATCGGAATTAGGAAAAAGTAATTAAATAATTTGGTTTTCCTTCTCGTACAAACATATTTACAGTGTATTCTTCCATAAAATTTCGTCTATTGTTGTACGATCGAAGCAACAAGCCATGGTTGCCGCAACGGTTGCCTCGTGTGTAGACAGCATTACACTCTATCCTGGAAAATGTATCTGTCTGGAAGCACTCGGATACCTATTTACAGTTTGCATTGAGGAGCATTGTCTTTCTATCTCTACATTACAGCTACTACAGTTAGGGGATTCACAAGACGTCTTAATCGTCCTAAAGTCTTAAAGTCGTAAACATTTTTCAATGTAAAATAATGCTTAGAAAGTTTTTAGGGATTTCAAAGGGCATAATAGAGACTAATTATATATTTTAGATCCTTTTGAAAACTTTTTGGTGTCCCCTAATAACCGTTTAACCGCATTCGAACGACTTGACCAAGCCAGCAGAGCCGCTGTATTTTCATTCGCTACACTATGTCCATATCGTTGTAAAGCTCATACAGGTCATCGTTCCATCGTCTGTGGCACTCGCCGTCGCCAGCGCGTAAACGCCCGTAAATCTTCCGCACAATATTTCTCTCAAACACTCCAGGAGCCGCCTCATCGGATGTTGTCATTGTCCATGCTTCTGCGCCATATAGCAGCACGGGCATGATGAATAACTTATAGAGCGTACGTCGAGAGAGGACTTTACTCCTGAATTGCCTACTCAGTCCAAAGTAGCACTTGTTGGCAAGAGTAATTCTGAGTCAGTTTCATCTAAAGTCACTAAATTTGAGACTATAAATAAGTGAATAAGTGATACTGAACACCAAATAGTCCTGAAATCGATGTTCAACACGAAAAATCACTATTAGAGACTTCTTAATGAATACCGGCAAAAGCATTTCGTATAGATAAAAACAGAACTCTTTTTGCATCTTCTCCACGGTATTCCATAGGAAAATATAAAAGCATTGGGCCGATGGCCATCGAAAGAAGAGGTGAAGAATAATTTCGACCTTTGTCAGAAAATATTGTATTTTCCAGTTGTTTATAACGAAATTCTGCGCACCCATTTGATGGGCTACCTACCGAAGTAGGTGTTACGAGGACTACGTATGAGCAAAAATAAAAGGATGGTGACCATTTACAGAAACATACCGTTGTGCACTGCCGTTAAGTACGATCGCAGTAGACTACAGAAATTAAGCGCGCATTATATAACCACATCAAAGCTTAAGTTTGCACCACAATGCGGATATCATTTTGTGTTGTTGTTTTTTTTTTTGATTTCCCCACCAAATTTTGTTCCAAACTCCCGCCAGGAAGAGCCAACAGTGGTTTTTGCCTAAATTCTCTGCCACAGAATACACTCTGCGGCTGTTCACTGCGTCTCACTCCATTTGACACAGCGTGTAACCTTGCTTGCTGAAATACTCGTAAAGGTGAATATGTATTTCTTTGTGCAATATGTAAAAACATACATACTTATGTATGTCTAGTCGGTATTTATTTGCTGTTTGTGGCCAAAGTTAATTAAATAGAAAAATTCGTGATATACGGCTTGGAAAAATGTTTGCTTACTCCCATACATACATACATACATATATATGTATGTACGGGCATGCACATTAGAGTGGTCTAAAAACGGTAAAGTCGGAATTTTAATGCCGCCACCCCCAAGGATTGTTCTATACCGAAAAAAAAAATTCTAAAAATATTTTGAAATCAAAAAATATTTAGGGAGTGCTCAAAGCACTCAAAGTTTTCTGTGTATTTTATATGGGGTAAAAACCACTTTTCGTAGCAATGGTATGGAATTTTTGAAAATCAATATTTTTTGATCGGAAAACTCTGGTTCTCTTCAGGAGACTTCCTACATTAATATCCAATTCTTTATTTATTTATTTTTAATACTAAAAATTGCATTTTCTGGGGGTTTTGGCGGACCTATAGAATATAGTTATCATGAAAAGTGGTTAAAGAAAAAATTGGGTTTAGTATCGGGAATCTCTTGAAGAGAACCAGAGTTGTCCGATCGAAAAATATTGATTTCAAATAATTCTATACCATTTCTACGAAAAGTTGTTTTTCACCCATATAAAATACATGGAAAACTTTGAGCGCTTTGAGCACTCTCTAAATAAAATGATTGGTGTATATTTTTTTCGGCATAGAATAATCCGACTTTACTTTCCCCCCCACATTCATTTGTGGACCACCCTAATGCACATGCACACAAAAATCTGAGCGCACGAAATATAATACAGTTCATTACCCTTACGACTAAATAAATGAATACTTTTACAATAAATATACATAAATAATAAATATCCGTTATGTTTTTCGTTATTGTTTGGAATGTTTATAATAGCACTACATCTAATTTTACTGTAATGAAATAATTGCGTCCTCATATTGCTTACAAAAATTTTGTTAACGTGCATATATAATTCCGTACATACATACATACATATGCATATTTAAATACTATATCCTGGCACGTATAATATTTAGGGAACGCTTATGAAAATATTTTGTATACGTATGTGTGATTATTATTAACAGTTTATGTAGTACATATATTAGGTATGCGAAAAATGCTTTTTCGGATTTGAGTTTCATAGATATTTCATTAAGCTTATCTAATTGTAAAGTGAAATTAATTAAATAACAATTTAACCGTTATAATAGAAATTTTACGGTAAATGATTTGTATTTTGTTATTTAAATTAATTTCACCGCTTAACAATGCAAGTACATTCCTGACTAAAATATCAATTAAGTGAAACATGCCATCGAATATTAAAAAAAAAAACAATACAGACAAATTTTAGATTTAGTAAATAAACATAAATACGCACGTACCTATAAATATGTAAGTTAGTTAGAGAAATAGATAATAACACGGGTATGTCAAAACAAGTGACACTGCGATCTTTCAATTCACTAAAAAATAAAATTTTTTATAAAACAACATTCGAAATTTTACAAACTTAAAACTTTACTTTGTTGCCCAATAAGTTCTCTAACAGCTATCAAAAAATCATAAGATTCGAATAAATGGTTGCTGAAATATTTAAAAAATTTTAAAAGCTTGTCTAAAACTTTGTCTGCAAATAACTCGTAAAAAAAATAAAATTAGCGTAAAATCTTTTGTATTAATATTGCACACCAAGTTAACTTTCAAAATCGGTCAATGAAATATAAAAAATCGAATAGCCAACTTTGGGTGGGCCACTTGAGAAAACTTGACTCTATAGCTTTTAAAGAGAAGGTCGTTTTAAAAAAGCTTTCCCTAAAAGTGTTTATTTAGAAGTGTTCTTTATTTTGTGGATAGGATATTCTAACGTTGTTACGTATACGCCGCGTATTCATCTTAACTGTACGAATCCTACCTATCTTTTGTGCATACGGTTAAATCCATGTCAAATCGAGCAATGCACTATGGTCTAAATGCCTGCAGATTATTAAAAAAAAAACATGCATTTTTTATTGATTGCCATATGATTTCCCACATTTTTGTAAAAAAACGACGACAAAGCGGAATTTTTTTTTTGTTGAAAAATGTTGAGAATTGTTGAGTTTCTTAGTTTGCCTACTGAATAGTTACAAAGGAGCAATCTTTGCAGCAACAAACGGAATAAGTCAGCACATTTTCGATGTGACAATTTTTATGCAGTTGCGTTCGGTTAAAGGAACTTCCTTATATGATAGAAGAAAAGTTCTGACCAAAATTCATCCAAATCCAAAATGGTTGATTCCAACCATTAGTTGATTTGACATAGATTGACCCATCCATATATATATTTATGTATTCCTGATCGTAAACGACAATTATTAAATCATTTATAACCTAACAAAATAAAGGCATGTATAACTCCGCATCTTTCGTTCATTTCACTATTTATCGCCTATATTCAGGTCCTTAGCTACAAATATTCAATTTATACGCTTGGCTGCATTTTTGCTAAACCAATTTTATCTGCTGTTAATTCATTTCAGTGGCAGTGAAAGTTTACTCTTAACAACCAAGTAGTCACTTAAGTGCCTATAAAATGCTATTAATTAGTGTCAAGTGCCATTGAAATAAGCACACAAACATGCACTTATTTTTATACATTTTTTTTTTGTTTTTTTTTTTTTGTAATCCACCAACACATGTATTTGGCTGTGTGTATCTCAGTACATATGTGCATATGTAGTGCATATATGCGATATTCATGGCCACCAATCGATGACCATTACTTTCACCTTAATTAAAGTGTGCCAACGGCAATAGTAGCAACGCTGGCAAAAGGCAGTGTCAGCAGCATCGATGCCAGCATTAGCACCAACATCAGCAATTTGTATGTAGCCGGTTTAGGTTATTGGCTGCCAAGATTGTTCAGTTATATCAGCCTTGTTACTATCTACCATTGTGTTTGTAGCTGTTGTTGTTGTTGTTGTCGGTGTTGCTGTTGCTGTTATTGGTGTTTGGCTTTAATTCACTTAACTGCATTATTATTATTTTCTGCCACAAAGGTGGCGATGGCTGTAATAGCATATTCTACACACAAGCATAACGAACCGAAACGAACCAGTTTAGGCGGCTGTAATTGCATTATTAATATTAAACACGTCAGCATAACTGCCGCAAAACAGTCACCTATGTATGTGCATATGTCTTTACTAATACATGTAATGCATGTTCACTTAAACCACATGTAAACTATAGAACACCTGAAGATCTTGTTCGCTAGAATTCACTCGGCGTTGCATTGGCTGCCGCAGCGATGGCAACACAGATGGCGCATAACACTAAATTACCCACTTCATTGGTTGGTTGCTATTATAAACATTTACACACATATACACAAATGTGTGTGTATGTACTCGTATGTTGTTCGCGGCTGGCTGGCCTGATCGGTTGGCGGAGTCGAGCGTTGTGTGGCAACATGCCATGCAACAAAAATAATTATAACAAGTAAGAAAGTCTAAGTTCGGGCGAAGCCGAACATTAAATACCCGGCGCAAGTATTAAATATGTTTTCCACCTTTCCGAAAGCTACCGCTACACGATAAGCCGGCGTGTATAAACTTTAAGTAAACTAGCGTCCTTAAATTTCAAAATATTGAAATTTCAAGCATTTCTGAAATTTACCGTTATATGAAAAGCGGCCGTAATTTTAGTCCGATTTCAACAATTTTCAATGGTTTACTTTTATGTGGCAAGCACAATAACCATACCGAGTTTGGTACAAATTGCTAGAACGGTTAGCGAGATACATATACGTGATCATAAGTGGGCGGTGCCACGCCCATTTTCCAGAATTTTATCATAAACGTATTTCCTGGAAAAGAATTGTTGCAACCATCATTTTGAATAAATTAGCTTTAATATTTACTGATTTATCGAGGATTTTTTTTCTCGAAATTACCGTTATATGGGATGTGGGCGTGGTTATTGTCCGATTTTAAAAATTTTCGGCCATTTGGTATGCTGTACCAGGGCCAACAACTGTGCCAAGTTTGGAATAAATTGATGCAGCGGTTACCAAGATATACACATGTAACCATAAGTGGGCGTGGCTACGCCCATTTTCAAAAAAATGTTAATATTATTATTTTTCGTCTAAAATTTATTATAAATATCAATTTTGAGTGATTTATCTTCAATAGTTACTAAAATATCGCAGTTTTCGTATTTCTGGAAATGACCGTTATATGGGAAGTGGGCGTGGTTACAGTCCGATTTCGCCCATTTTCAATACCATCCGTCCTACGCCCGAAAGAAGTACACGTATCAAGTTTCGTTAAGATATCTTAATTTTTACTCGAGTTATCGTGTGCACAGACGGACGGACAGACGGACGGACGGACGGAAGGACAGACAGTCACCGCTTAATCGATTTCTCTTTTCATTCTGATCATTTATGTATACATTTGTCTATATCTATCTCGATTCGTTTTGCCTGTTACAAACAACCGTTATGTGAACAAAGTTATAATACCCTTGTGCACAAGTGCGCTCGGGTATAAAAATATACTAATTAATTAAATAGATAAGTACAGTATGTTAGGGTTTGTGGATTTCCATGTAAGGAAAATCTCTAGTTCTGAATTAATTCGCGCTTAGCACAATGTGCAATAATTTTTGGTATGAAATAGAAGTAGGAAATATGTAACGTCACTCATACGCCATATCGTCTATGGTGGGACTTTTAATTACTTCTACATGGCGTATGAGTAACATTTTCCAATGTAAATATTTTGGGAAAATAACCGGCGAACAGTTCCATAATCTAACACTTAAAATTAAGTTTACGTGTCTTGGAGATTTTTTTTTGTGTTTAGCGTTCCTAAAGTGTAATTAGTTCGCTAGATGTCTTCAAAGAAAATGAAAATTCCCTGCTACTGCATTAACTTTTATTTAGTTTCGCACCACAAAAAATCTTTTTAAAGTTAACAAAAGATGGCTTTGGGCCCCCGCAGAATCCCTTTTTCGATAGTTCCGACCGAGTTCTAAATTCGGCAGATGAGATGAAGTTCGTTCGGCATCCTTTTCCTATAGTTTCGAACCAGTTTTAAGTTCGTCCCCTTATATATAGACTTCCAATCAGAAGTTTTTGCATATTGTGACCTGAGCGGAAGTTCGACCTATATCGGCAGCCATTTCCAAAACGCCATATCTGAGCTGAAAATATATTGAAAAGGTGCAGAGATAGGTCAATCTTCCACTCCACATGTCTATCGTCTATAGACGAATACCTATTTGCAAGCGGATAAAAGCGGTTTCAAATTTTCTCTTTTGCACTAAGGATATTATGATATGCAGTTGTATGTATTTGTTTGTAGGTATGCGTGTAAGTTGGTTTGCATGTATTTGCATGCACACATAGAACATATCTGCAAGAGTTTGTGGCTGCATTAACTTCAAATAGGCATTTGGATGAAAACCAATAATGTGAAATATGCTTTTAGGCGCACGTTGAATATTTCAACCATTTCCGTTCAACAGTGTGCAGGCAAATTGTGATTGTTTATAGAAATGGGTGCGCTTACTTACATACATACATACTCATATATTTATATGCATTGCATCCTTTTATGCTTAAACTCTGCCTAACGTTGAGGTTATTGCACAGTGATGCGATTAATTCGATCATTCGAGTTAGTTCAAATATCGGAATAATTCAACTAAGTATTTGCTATTTAATGAAATGAAAGATATGGAGCCATCAATAAATCGGCTGCCTCAAAGTTAAGCGAATGCTACATGTATTGCGCACAAAGTTTCCGGCGACTGTTAGTTGTTGTAGTTGAGTTGTGAGCAAGAAAGGACCTGCCCCATTTATTTCCCAAAGGACTTCGGGTAAATGCCATTACATGTGTCGGAGTTTAAGAAGCAGCTGCGGAACCCTGTAAAGACAGTATACGTGGTCAGGGGCCATTTGCATTCCAAGAGAACTCTGTTCCTCCATACAAGACCATGATGAGGCCAAATTGGAACACCGAGAATTTTCATGACGCCATACCTACAAAGCGTTGGCCATCCTGCTCTCCGGATATTAGCCGGTTGAAAGACCGTGTAGGGAGCATTGTTAAAGTGAGGACTTATAAATATTCCCATAATACGCCTGATTCTCTGAGAGCATAAACTATCAGATTAATTACGCATATGGACTAGGAACATTCGATCCGGACATGCCAGCGATTCCGACAGAGGATTGAAATTGTTATTGCCAGGGACGGTAACAGTTACAACTTTTAATAAAAAAATCGCCCTTTAACAATTGTTTTGTGACTTTTATTTAATTACTCCTTAAATAACCGTTAATTCTGATTCTTACTTCATAAATCCAAAATAACAATTATTTTAGATTTTTATGTAAATAATGTGCATATAACAGTTATTTTTTACTTTTAAATTATATGTCTTGGATAACAGTTATCGAGGACTTTTATTTATAAAAGTCATAAATAAAAATCAGTAACTGACTGTCATACTTATAAAAGTTATTTGTATAAGTCATAATAAACTTTTGTTTCCCAACACCTTCTTAATTGCGAAAAATGTTAATGACTGTTATATGAATGATTTAAAAAAAGAAAAGTCGGTGACTGATTTATATTGATGACTTTTAAAAGTAAAAGTCACTGGCTGATTTTTATTGATGACTTTTATAAATAACTGTTATTCAATAACTGTTGTCTAAGAAATATAATATAAAAATCAAAAATAATCGTTATTTTTTTCAATTTTGCATAGAAATTGCAAATAAAAATTTATTTTCAAATTTGAGTCTCGGTGAAAAAGAAATCGATTGGTATTTATGTATCACTTAGTTGTAGAAAATTTCCTTCATAGTGAATTTTTTCATGACAGTTTTCATCAATAACTGTTATGTTCGGTCCCTGGTTATTGCCCAAGAAGGCGAATTTATTGAATTAGCGTATAGCCTATGAGTCACTTAGTCGTCGGAATTGCGATGCATAATTGCGATCCAACCGCAAGAGACTGCCTCGAGGTCAAAGGGTCCCAGAGACCGTAGCTTATCCTATTTCAGTGTTTAGCTTTCGAAAGATCGTGACTCAGCTACTTTGTCTCTTCCTACTTCTCCTAAATGAAGCAAGCAGCAACCCAAAGAACTGGCAAATTGCTTGCCAAAAAGTGAATTATAACTAAGTTTTAAATTTATGCCTCTCTTTGCGGGGTCAACATTTAATTTTGTATTTAAAATGGCTGAAGTTATTTACGTAATCGCATAAACAAGTACATACATACATATGTATATATGTATTTATATAAAAGTATGCTCTCCGATTCGACGAAATTCTCATATCAGTGCATATCTCTGATGCTTCCATGGGAACACGGTATGGGAAATGACTTAATCACACTTTACGTTTGCTTTTCATGTCCACATTTATATGTATGTAGGTATGTGTTACATAAGTTCATATGTATTCAAGTGCCAACTTCGACCCACAGAGGTTCTTTGAAGAAATTCATCACAGTTGAATGGAACAGCCAAACAAATTGAAATGACAGAAATCGCAATGCAGCAACACCATTTACTACGAGCCAATGCGTTCGCCATTCAAATGTACAGTTAAAAGCAATCACACAAATGGAAACAGTTGCCATTCAGAAATTTTGCGTTAGTCACAATTCGCGTTTTAAAATTCGTAGAATTCACAAAACGCATTGCTTCTTCTATGCTGCCGGTGTTGTTATGTATTTTGTGCGATATCTCGCAGCAAGTTTTATTGCCTATGCATCGACGCATTTCCGATTTGGCTTGATTTATGCGAGTATCCGCTGAACGCGTTGAATAGCTAAGAGGTTTTCCTATAGGTAGATACATATATGTGTATGTATGTACATTAGAGTGGTGCAAAAATGCATGTGAAAAAGTAAAGTCGGAATTTTTATGCTCTTACCCCCCTAGGATTGTTATCCTTGTAGGGAAGAACCATGCTAGCGAAGCATGCTTTCAGGCTAGGAAAAAAAAATGCTTAAGGCAATAAAAATGTAGTCATAATCAATGTATTATACCGTGTGACAGTCAATGCTACACACAAAATAATATATACTCATTAAACTGTATAACCTCTCTGGCGCTTAGTGGTAGAGAACCATAAATTTTTTGGGAAAAATTTGAAGGAATCGGCGTAGAACCTCAATTTTCCGTATGTAACATTTATGGACATAATCAAAGCATATGTACCTCCCATATGAACCTAACCTCAAAAACGTCTTAAAATGCCCTCAAAAAGGCACCGATGAATATACGAGTCTGGAATTGTGCCCATATGTTTGTTATAACATTTTATATGAACTCCAAAAAAATTTACGAAATCAATTTATTTTAACACATACGTCCCATGCAAACTTAACCCCAAAAACGCCATGATTACTGCATGAGGTTACGTTAAAAGTCGCAAATATGCGCCATATTTTTTTTTTTCAAAAATCGATAGAAAACATTCCGGTTTTTAATTTTTATAGGAAGAATGCGAAGGAAGACGAAGGAAACATAGTCTTTTTCATCAAAATCGTCAAACTTAGCATTAATAAAGTGCCATTTTTGTCTGCCCTGCTTTTTCTCTATTTTGTTTAGTTTTCATACTAACCTACAAATAAGCCATCCAAACAAAATTTATAAGAAAAATACATTGCTTAAGTGAACAAAAATCTCAGTCAGTTTTAGTTGAATAAAATTCTTATGACCTTTGTTGCTTTTATTTTGTATAAAACTGCCAATTACGTGCAAAGTTATATTTTTTATGAATATGCATAAATAAGAACTTATTTAGCTCAAAATTTATTTAAAGAAATTCGTGAAAGGCAACATTTAATCTTGTATTGCTAGAGACCTAAGGAACCAACATAATTTTTAGGTTATTAAATTACCCAAAAACAGGCATCTTTAAGATATAGTCTAACATTAATTGTAATAGCAAATTCAATTATCACTAGAAATTCGAGTTTTCAAACCGGTGGTAGCCAGCGCTGTTCGAAATATTTTTAACGTAAACTTTCTTGAACCTCTTTCGTCCCAGGGGTTGAGAAAAAGTTATGAATTTGCGTCCATTCTTAAGGAAAGCCGAGTAAGAAAGCTTTGGTTTTTCTATCTACAGATATAGGCATATATTGTACCTGGTAGCTGTGGAAGGACTTAAGTATATGCACATGACCATGCGCTACCTCAGCTTAGTGCTTCAGAAACAGATTCTTTGGTAAACACTGCGGCCCTACTCAACGGCTATCCATTAGATCGAAGCAAATAATTGGATCAATTTCTATCTTGTATATCCATCCCTTGAAGTTTGAATACAATCTGAATTTCTTTTTCAGCATCCTTTTACAATAATAGAAAGTATTACAAACCTTTTAGTCTTCTACCTCCTTTTCAGCCCTCCTTTTAATTTAGGAATTAGTAGTTTCCCAAGCATTTGGAGCTCGATGGAAGTAAGATACCACTGATGCCATTCGTGCACAACTTCCAAGCATCGCAATGTTAGTATCAAAGTAAAATGCGAATCCACAAATCCAGAAATGCTAGACCGTAAAAAAACGACTGAACATGGAAAGCGATCATTGCATGCCGCGCTACATTATTGATCTTATCAATCGCTGTAAATTTTGAAATTCCACCGCACCAATTCATCGAATATTCATAAAAAAAAAA
>NW_023458556.1:13246940-13265738 GCF_013731165.1 Rhagoletis pomonella | reverse complement strand
AAAAAAAAAATGCGTAGGCTTTAAAACTAACAATGGAATAGGAAGGAAGTCGAGCAAAGTCAATGACTTCGAAACTTATCGCTTTCCCTAAGAGTACTACTGTTGTTGTAAGCACAGCCACTTTTGCATTGTCAGCCATTTTGGTGAGTGTGTGTGTCTCTAGTGACTGCAAACTCGGCAATTTGTTTGTTTTTCAGCCATTGCTTACAACTTGAGATTTTCATATTGCCGCTTTTTGTAGTAGCAGTATATTTCAGTGGTTTTTTGTTGCAGTAGGTCCTACTGCCATTTTCAACGTTCATTTAATGCGCTTGCAGCACATTTGAGTACTCGAAACTGCATGGCAAACAATTCTGCCGCATGACATTTGAGTGAAGTCTGAAGTGCAATGGCAACAGTCGCATGCACATACATATGTACATACGTATGTATGTATGTAGTACCAAAAGCAATGCCACCCACATAACCGTAGTTAGTAAATACATACATGACAGCCAAATATGTAACGCGTTCGGCAGTTTGTGGAAATATTTGTTGCCATGTTAGTGTGCCTATGATACCAGTAACGGCAGTTTTCAGCTTGCAAGCATAAAGTTGTCGTTGTGTTGAGGCAAAGTGGCAGCTAGATTTTCGCTGACAGCAAAATTTGAGTGCGACTACACCTAAACCACAGCATAACTCATAGATATTTTAATATCCTTTTGTGTATGTATGTATGTATGTATGCCCACAGGTATACATATGTAGGTATTTAGGATCTTCCACGGTAAAATTACCGCTGTGGTATATGGCTAAGCATTTTTGTTTGTTATATCTGTGATCAAAAACGAAAGTCGCAAAACACCAAATATTTAGAAGTGCTTCAGACGGGCGAAAAATTCATATAAAATGCTGCACAAGAAATTAACAATAAATTTCTCCGCGCATTTATTTAACTAACTAATTTCTTCTTCTAATTTAATTAAAATATGGAGTTTTTATCATTTCCAAATTGGTTGAAAATTACGGTCCAAATCGTCGTTAAAAAATGTTCGTATTTGTGTATAGTTGTTGTTGCAATCTGTTCAATTTGGGTAGTTTTCGCATTTTGCTTTACTTCGTATTTGAAATTATTAATACATAGGGAATTAGGGTAACTGAAAGAGTAAGAAAACTTATCGATATTTTTTTATAGAAATCGAAATAAATTCAGTCATAAAAAATTTACTCATCGAAAGTTGTCAAGTTACCGACATTTAGCGAATCATGGAAGTTTTCAGTTAACAAAATTTATCGAGCTTTTTTAATTGTCCGAGTTTTCTAAATTTATAGAGGTATGTATCCTAATTTGATCAAGATATCGATTTATTTTGAGTTATCGAAATTTATCGATCGAAATTTATGGAAGGTTATCGAAATTATTTAAGTTTTAAGTATTTTAATGTTATTGAAAATCATCGAATTATCGAAATGTATAAAATTATCAAAAAAAATTCTCGAAAAACTGGAATGCCTCGCGTCAATTCCAACTCCTGGAAAAGTTCTTCAAAGATCTTCAAAGATATAAATATTGTAGTCACGTTTTAGTTCCAAAGCAAAAGATTTTCCGGTAAGTAATTTTGTAACTGTAACACTGTGGGGCACCCCTGTATTTTGTTCTACGTACAAAATAAAGACATCCCTAAAACATTTAAAATTATAAAAAAATGGGGTCGCAACCAGGGTTCGAAAAAATAGTATTTTTTTAAAATCGCATCAATTCGACAAAACCTTTGCTTTGCCCAACTATAAATCAGCGCGTTTATGAATTTATATTCCCTGCAAACCAAAGCTCCCGAAATCTTAACGAAATCTTTACGAGTATCTGATTTCTGTAACGATTTTTTTCCGAATCTTCAAAGAAAATTATATGAAGTGGTTGACACGAACTCGTAAAGAAATTTCTGTACGAAAAATAAAGAAAATTCTGAAAAAAGTCTGTAAGAAATTCTTCACATAGCAGCATTATTTTCATTTCTTCACCGATTTTTTCCGAAATTTCGTAAAAGAATGGAAGTGTGCGTAATTTATTTCATTTTAGAAAATTCGGAAAAAAAACGGATGGGATCTTTCCGAATTCGTTAAAATTTCTTTATGATTCAGAATACTCTGAAAAAATGGTTTGCAGGGTTAATAGGTTTCAAAAATATGACAAATTTATCATTATTCAAGTAGAAATTTTGTAGAACTTTTGCAAAAAAAAAAAAAATATTTCATCCCTCTAAAAATTTTTTTAAAATTTTCACGGATGTCTTTATTTTGTACGCAGAACAAAGTAAATGCGTGCTCAAATAAAGTTTAGATGTTGATATTTTTAAGGACCAACCTAAAGTAGGTGTTTACTATTCCGTTAGAACCTAATAGGCACACCTACTGTAACCTCTGTATATAAAAATCATTTAAACCCAGTTGGAAATGTAGTAATGCGTTACATGCGTGATAAATCATGTAATGTATTTCTTATCAGTTCTCAATTTTATTTATCACTGTTTAATATGTAACCAGCATTCTAATGTATCCAAAAAGCCGCAAACAATTCATATCAAATTGCGTTCATTCCTGCCTTACTGGTAATACAAAATTGAATGCCCCACTTTTTCTAGGACATCGCCGTGAGAAAAATAATGCATTATCGAATGTGAAAACTGCAGTTTTACTAATTATTTTTTCGATTGCTTTACATTAATTTTTCCCACTGGGAATATGCCTATACACGTACACACATACATACATATGTATGCATGTTTTGTATGTGTATCTATGTACATCTAAAAAATGCATGCCTGCAACCGCTCAAGTATGCTTAAAATGGCGGTCGCAGTAGTACCAGCTTCAGTGTCAGCTCACTCAAATTGAAATTGCTTGCCATTGGCACTATTCTGCCATTCTATGTAGGTTTTGCCAGTTCGTTACCGTTTCTTGTGTTTTTTGCCCTGTGATTTCATATTTTTCATGCATTTTAATAGCTTTTTAAGGCTCAACACTTTTTTATAGTAACATACTTGAGCGTTGATCTGCACAATAATTTGAACACAACGTTGCCGCCTGTATAAAAATTGGTTGTTTTCTTTTTTGCAGTTTTTGGTTGATTTGCTAAAGCTTTTGGGGAAAAAATTTTTCTAAAAGATGACAACGTAGATTGTGCTATTAGAAAACACGAATCATGGACAAGTAGAGAAATTTTGTATTTACATTTTTAACTCCTTAATCTTGGCCTATTTGAGTAAACTAAAAGTGAATGTAGTTTTCAGGTAGTCAAAGATATTCCTGACTGGCAGCACCGTTCGAACATACTGCAAAAAAAAAACTTGACAAAACAAATTTTTTCATTTACTTATTTGAATACATTCAAAGTTCAGCGAACGCTGTGTTACCAATTAAAATAAAATATTCAATAAAAGTAATTGAAAAAATTGTAGTTTTCAATATGAACTGATTCACATTGTTAACCCAGTGTAGACTTGCATACTGCGGACATACAACGGCACCAATTAGCGGTTGTTGCAGTGCATCCATGGCATGGCATACAACAGCATAGCGGTGGCAAAAAGATAAAATAATTAAAATACTGGAACCAACAGTGTGAAAGGTAAAATGCATATATGTATGTAGTATGTATGCCACTTGTTGAGGGAGGCGAATTTGTGATTGTCTGCTCTTTGTTTTGCGGCACTACACGGCGTATGAGTAACGAATGGCGGCGTGTTGGCCGCTTGACTATCGACTAGAAAGAAATTATTTACTGTAGCGCGCTGGGTTGCAGGTCAATATCTACGCAGGCAAATACGCATACTATTATACATTTATATATATATATTTAGCACATTATATTATATCAAACCATAGCATACACATCTCAGTGCTAACTCACATGTCTACATTCAAACTCCTCCAAATACATAAGTATGTAGATATATAGCATGTATTGCACATCCTTCTCGACCATACATTGTTTCGATACTTAAGTGCATTTCAAACATTTTGAGTGCATTGCACATTGTCAAGCAATATTTGGTTTTTGGGAGCAATAAGTAATAGCTTTATCAAGACTGCTTCTTGGCTGTTGGATGCAACAAAGGATTTATGCATAGTAGACATTTGCACATACAACCGTTATATTTCATGTATTTGCGTTGCGTTGCAGTCGTGTTCCAATAATACTAACTGTGGCATAATAATGTTATGGCATTGTTGCTATTGTTGTTTGTTGTGGCACTTGTGGCATGTTAAGACAGTAAGTGGCCGGGTATTGAATTAATGAGTATTACATGTTTGTAGAATGCTTAGCGCAGCAAGTGGATTGCATACATGTTTACATAAATACACATAAATATTTGAAATTGTGTGTTGGGAATTTCTTCAAATGATTTTATCACCACAAACCAATGGTCGAGTGCAAGTAGGTGAATGCATTTCGGGAATTGCTTTTACAATTCGAACGGCTCTTAGTTTTTGTTTAATAAAAAATATATATTATTTATCTTAAAAAAGTAATGAATTCACACATATTCGTTAAAAACGAATAAATAATATTTGTTGCTGTCACATAAATTGGAGTTTTACGACGCACAGTGTGTAAATTTTTTTTCGTGTCAAAATCGAATATCTCGAGTACGGAAACAGATAGCGAGACAATTTTAATAGAATTTTAATGCTCTTGAGTTAACGAAATAAGGATAATTTTTTATCCAACGAAATTTATTTTTCTTGTATTTCGGTTGCTGAGATATTAGATTTTGTCACGAAAAAAGTTCAATTTTCACGATACTAGTAAAGAACGTCGACCGTTTCACTTCTGTTTCAATCGGAGATGCCAAGTGATGCCATATCCTTCTCCACCAGGTCTTTTAATGACTGAGTAGGCTTCTCTTTGCATCTGCTACGATCAGCTAGATCCGAGTTGAACACAATCTTTTACCCAGACGACGCTATGTCCTTCGTTGTTCATACAACATCTTTTGAGAAAATCTCTCTCAAGTAGCTTAGTTGGCAGGCCGTCAGCTCGAGAAGCTTTATTCTTTTTCAGCCGTGTAATCACTATTCGTACTCCCTTATAATTAGGCGGTAGGACATTGCTCCGTCGTCATTAGCTGGCGCTCGGGTTCATGTTATCCACTAATTTTATTGCTGTAATCATTTAATAGGGTGTAAGACTTTTCCTTCTATAACTCGAGTACGTTCTGGTTATCGCTGGTCGTGAAACCTTCCGTACGTTGCCTAACTTTCTGGTGAAATTCCAAGCTACCCGCACTCAAGTATTTCGGCCCTTTTATTTTTTTACGGAAAGCATGTCTCGCTTCCCTCCTCAGCTTTCTATATTGGCCCAAATTACCTCGTGTTGCGCCCGACATGATATTCGTCATCGTTTTTTATTTCGGGCTCGCTGGAATCCGATTTCTTCTTTCTCGGCGATAGTTAATGAACGGTAAATGTGTTTGCTCTGCTCGCATATGTCGATTTGTTGAAGAGTGATCTCTGAAAGCAGGTGTGAGAGTCGAGTGCCGAATAAATTGTCCATTTGTTGTGATTGTATTACTGGAGGCATTTTTTTTGTACAGAAGCGTGTACGTGTATTGACTGCAGAAAAATAACGGTCCGAGTGGATGTTGGAGTTCGGAGTATACGTGGTCTAAAACACTGAAAGTATGCCCTTGATCTATCGATTGGGTTTCAATCTATAGATGTAGCTTGATGGATTTTTTCTGCTTGAAATAAGTACTAACTACTCTGTCTTCAAGCCACGGAGGCTGAAGGAAAGCATCCTTGGCAGTAAAATTGCCATATCGTGAGCTTCCAGCGCTCACAGAAGATATCCTAGAACGCCTGGCCTTCTCTTGCGCCGCGTTGTTGGCGCAAATAAGCGTGATTGTGGGCAAAACCGAATTTTCGCATTTGCGAGTTTGCCTCGTCATGCCCATCGTATTTATTGGATGGCGGTGATGTCAGCCGTTGTATTTGCAGGTATATCAACCAGCCGGGCCAGAGGCATCTTCCCCAATAACGGAGTCTGATTGGAGATATTACTTTTCGTTTTATGGGTGGATGTTTCTTTTTTTTAAGTGGCGCTACCCGGAGAATACTTTGTGTAAACGCCGAAAGTCGTGGCAAAAGAATCGTCGTTGGCCACTTCCTGGTGAATGGCGATCAAAATCGTTTCTCAAATGCCTGTAGTTCTTCTCTCTTCAATATTGCTATGTCTAAAAGCGTTGATACTTAAACCAGCTTAAAAAAACGGTTGAGTCTTGTAGCACCGCCAGTTATTGAATATTGTCGAGTGTACTAGCACAGTCACACTGAAGTCACACCGAAATTCCTGTAAACACTTGAAAATCCCTGAGTGACTGGTCAGTTGATGATTTGAAGTGGCCAATCGGATGGAGTGTTGGCAGCAAGTCACTGAACCAAAATAGAAATAAAAGCTTATAAAAAGAAAATATAACAAAATCCAAAAAATGTAAATGCGCCAAAAAAAATTGTACCTGCGATTTCTGACAAATTAACTTTGCACACTTGACTGCCAAGCGGATTTGTTGCTCATTATTAATTTCATTATTTGCCCTTAACGAAGCATTAAAATTGAATCCACTGCCCTTCTCTGCACATCGAATGAAACCGAGCGTACATCGACTGCTCACCGCCACCTTCTGCTCCAGCAAATGAAATACAGCACAGTTTTACATATTTTTTTTTTTATAATTTTCGCGTAAAGTTGATGAAGACTCCTACAGAGACTCAATTTTTTCTTGCCAGCTTACGCGCGCGACTGAGTGGTTCAAGCAAACATACAAACATACATATGTACATACTTAACATGAAGCAAAGTTTTAAATAAATGCCAGTATAAAAATTCTTAAGCAGCAACAGAGGCAGATATCTGCCTAGCTATGTATATACATAGCAGCGTAGTACAACACAGGACATCATCTGCGGAAGCATTGTGGCAGCAGTGAAGTGGCAATGATGGAACACCGCCAGAAAATTCTCAAGAGACGAGCAAAAAAAAAATGTCCCGAATGCGAGGAATATTTATTATAAAGTAGCGATTTCGGTGTGCCAACAGGACATGCTCACCGACTTAAGGATGTACACACGAATCTATATGTAAACACACTGCAAAAAGGTGTGGGCGAACGAAGACGAGTAGCAGATAAACCATTTGACAGTACATAAATCACGTAGCGACAGCGCTGAGAGTTCGCTCAGCGGAACAAATGCGCCGTCAAATGAAAGTGTTTTTTGAAAATATTCTTGTTGTAGTTGGTTTTTGTTTTTTGTTATCGTTTTGTTGCTTTCCTTTATTGTTTGTTTAAGGATCTGCTGTCTGAGGAGTTGTTGTGTCTGTGTTCTAAGCATAAACTGGAAGATTTTAATTAGATACAGCTGTTAAGTGGATATTTTATTTAAGAGTAAATTCAAGGACACTGCGACATAATTAATCAGTTATTTTTATCTGCAAGTGTATGTTTGTATGTACATACATATAATATGCAAAAGGCTACTGGGTGGCGTAAGTAATTACTTTTGTTATTAAGTCAGCAGGACTTTTCCTATTTCTTGCGAAAAAAAAGTTTTAAAGCCAGCAAAGTTTTAAAATTACAGAATTTATGTACAAATATAGGTATGTTTATTTACAACTGCGCGTTGGATTTTAAAAATAACTACTACAGCTTGAAATTGGTTACATTCTACAAAAAAAAAAAAAACACGACCGTTAAAAAGAAACTCGCAGCAAAAAGGCTTGGTTTTCTATGGACGGCGGACAAAAACTCGAAAACGGGCGATTTAAATAATTATTTTTGTAGTATTTTTTTAGTAAGTTCGATACAAAGTTGTCACCTCTTTGAAAATTTTCGATTAACTAACTTCAAATTATTTGAGTGTAAGAAAGCTTACTTCGTAAAATAATTATAAAGAGGGTTGCCACATAATTCAAAAATGTAATTCAATCAAAATGATTAGATAAACAACATCTCAATACAATACGGGTTTCAGACTAACGGGGCTTAAGAAAGCAAAATTTCCAAAGAATATATTTTTTATAGAAGGCTGCCACATGCACGAAAAATTCAAATCAATTAAATTTATAAGAATAATTAAATCCTATAAAATGGGCGTCAAAATAAAGTGAGATAAGAAAGCTTAATTTTACAAATATTTTCGAGGGACGCTGCCATATGTTTGTAAAATTTAATTCAATTAAATTGAGGACATAAATTAAATTTTGATGTTGACAAACTTAATCTAGCGGGTGTACTAAAATGCAAATGAATACACTTTGTGGCGTTATTTAAATTACATATACAAATGCCTAACCGGTTTTAATTAGAAATTTTTGTAAGCAATAACTCCCCGTGTTAACAATCACATCCAAGTTTTCATTCCCATTAGCCAAAGGTGCTTACAAAACAGCCTTTATTCATTGTCCAAAATAATGTTTACCAATTTCGAATTATTTTGCAATCTTGGACAGGAATCTGATTTCCGCTTCACATTGCTGCTATATACATACATACTCGATTATAGTCTGCATAAAACCAATAACTCACATTGACCATTTCATATCTGCCAATTGTCTACCAGCGAAGGTTTAATGCCCACCAGCACTGCCCCATGAAACAATATACTCGCACACCTACATACATACATAGGCAACGTGCACCAGACGTTCTACAAAATTTGGTTTTCCTCTCCATTAGAGCGTAGAAATTTCGAACGAAAAGCAATAACAACTGCAATAAAAAAACCAAAAAAAAAAACAATAAAATTAATGCCACAAATTCAATTGTCCAAGCTCACTCAAGCCAGCGAAGCTGATGAGGAGAAAAAATAGTAATAAAACCGAAAGCAAATTGAAAACAATAACAAGAAAAATTAGAAGCTAATTTCGCCTATTTGCAGGCACTTGAAAACTACAAAGCTGTAACCAACCAGTGCTGTGCAAATTGTTGTTCTTTGTTGACCGCAAAAGATTGAAGTGCTCGACGTACATAAAAGCAAAACAACAAGCAGAACAAGTTTATTGCGGAGGTCGACAGGATGGTGGTGAAGGGCATTTGAGTGTGGATGGAGCTCATGGGAAAAAAATGGGCAATTGATAAACTTCCTAAGCTTACGCTGGACCAAGTATTGAGTGATGTACGTATGTATGTACGTAGAGGAAAAATAATCGTAAAACGCAGCAATAAAGTGAAGTAAAGAAGAAAAAAAAAAAAACAAAAGAGAACAGCAATTACCAAGGAGTGAAATTGCAAAATAATGTGCATTGTTAAAACGCAAGCGGAAATAGGAAATAAATGGAACAAGGCGCTTGTAAATTTTATTCAAAATTAAATTCAGATCAGCAGCTTCGGTAGCTTTGGCTTTGCTTGTGAGATGCACATTTTTTTGTTTCACATCTATTTATAGTAAGTATTGCTCTTTCCTGAGTGGACTTGAAGATGCACATATTACCCAAGCCAGCTGTGAGCTAGGATTGTGCATAAGTAGAAGTGTACATATGTATGTGTCATGAACGTATGGCGCCCATTCACAGCAGTGATGGAAAAGTAGGCACAATAGTGGCATTTTTGGCACTTTCATTCTCAGAGGCAATTTTTGGGCACAATCCTAAAATATAGAAACTGAGCATAAAATGCCAAATTATAGATTAAAAAATTACAAAAAGTGCAAATTAAAGGAACAAAAAAATTAAAATAAGGGCCATGAGAAATGTCTACAAACCGCTGAATTCTATTGGGAATACGCAGTACGAAAAGTAAGCTTTTAATTCAGAATTTCTAGACAAATTCTAAGGTTGCAGTTTTATAGTCCATTAAATAAAAGTGCAAGTTTCTGCGATATTCCGATGATTTTTGTTTTTTTTTCTACCGGTGTCACACATTTTCATTCGTTTAAAAAGTTTCGAGCAAACTTTATATAGAAAAAAAATCGTAAAATCGAAAGCTTGGAATTTCTCTCAATTCAAAATTTGCTGTTGCGAAAACCTATAAATAAATAATCTTGCGTAAATCTCAAGAAATATGGATCTTTGATGGTACGTATGTTACAATTCTCTGAAGTCAAGAGAAAGAAGGGGAACTGACTATCGATAGCTAGAATTTAAAGCTTTGAGCCCATCAAGGGGTAATCGAGGGAGTGGACAAAAAAAAAAAACATAGAGAAACCTATAAGTCTATTTTAACTTTGATTGGAAAATCAAAAATCGATCACCTTCAGAGTGTAGTAAGGAGGATCTAGGGAGTGAGGGAGAGGTCTAATTCATTTTTCGTAGTCATTTTTGATTCAGTGGCATTTTTCATGAATGAAAAAATATATTTCATATTAAAAAAAAAGTTAAACAAATCTATTATCAGTTCACATACAAATTTTAGAGTCATAATTTACAACCCAATGTTGATTTCTCATATTTGCCAGCCTTCACATGAATAAAATAGAAGAAATCTTTTTATCAAGTAGAGAGTGATGGTTCTAACTTGTTGCACTTAACCCTGTTTGACATCGTTTTGTAAATTTGTATACCAGTTATATAGCTTTATTTAAATTTTTTGACATACATATGCAAGCAGTTATTTAATTACATGCATCATTTGCAGCTAATTGCACATTCCCATTGCAGAATCCATATAGCTAAAGACAGGTCAAGGATGTACGAGTGCGACGAAATGTTTTCCAAAGAATCTACCTTTGCTTGGAAACCCGTATGTATGTATGTATGTATGTATTTATGTATGCATGAAAGTGTTTGTTTGCTAAGTAAATGGTTTCGAAATGCTGCAACCAGTTGGCGTCTGAGTGAGATAAAGTTGTCGAAATTGGAAAATGATGCTTGATTGCTGTATAGTTCTGGTTAAGGTACCTATTTTGACTGCCATTTTGTAATTAAAAGTAGCAAACCATCGAAAGCAACAGCAGCAGAGGATACGGTGGCAATAGTCATATACATATGTAGCGTTGAAGCTAGGACGAAGCTACTCGTAGCAAAAACTACAGCAAATTAATAACAAATTCTACGGAAATCAATATTGCTTAGCCGGGACGCAATCGAACTAAGCGAAATAGGTAGCATAAATTATGTATACAACTCAATTGGTTGGGTGGTTGGTTGGTTGTGTGGGTGTTTCATCCAGCTAAGCGAGTGAGTGGGCCGCCTGTTTTGGAAGCTACCTACGTATATTCAGAGTTGAGTTGTGCATTGATTTTGGCGGTAAATGCTAAACTTCTGGCTTTTATTTGCGGCTATAGATGGCGGAAACTTTATCGTACAGTATATGTATGTAAAAATATCAAAAGTTAGACGAAACTATGCTTAATTGATTCGATATTGACTGATATGAAATTGGGCATTTATTCCTTGTTTATTTGGAGCTATTTTTAACTCAAGAATGTGATTGGAACTATTAGGCAAAGATGCGTGGTTTTATTGAGTCCTTGAGTTTAATGCCACAATCAGAAATAAAGGTAAGAATTAGAAATGCTTGTTGTAATTATGATTTAAAAGATGCAATTAACATAAAGCCATAGGATGGGAGTGCACTCATAGCGGACGCATTTTGGTCATTCAAAAAAGGAACTGATTGCTTTGGGAAGTTTTCAAATAGAATGTTTTAATTAAAGGCTACGAAAGATGACATCGAATGCAGTTTAACTGAGAAGTTTCAATAGTGTGCCACTAAATTAAAACAAATTACCGCAGCTATTTTTAAATATTTGAAGTCTAACGATTTTTTTATTTAAAAAGTTTAAGATGCATCAAAATGTTAACATTAAATGGTGATAATGTTCTTCTCAACAAAACGAACAAATATAGAATAATAAAATTAAAGAGCCACGAAATAAAAAAAAAAAATACTTTGAAAATAAGATAACGGTGATTTGCGAAACAAAGTACCATTTTTAAAATTTTAATTGCCGCCATTGAAATTCATTTTAAAACTATTATATACATGAAGAAATAAATATTTACCATTTTATTTATATATATTCCACGCGAAATAAATATATATGGGTATCATAGAAGAATACTGTGTGAAAATTAAATTACTATTAATAATCATGACTTTTTAGTTAAGGCGCGCAAATACATACATATGTTAGCTGACTGCGTATTGAGGTGATAAAAAAAATTTCGGGATAGGGTTCGAGCCAATTTCAAACATTGTTCCTCTTGCGGGATGAGGTGCACACTTTGGATTTCTAAGTATAAATTTTCAGGATGTCCAGGAAATTTTTATATTTTACTCTAGAATGGGTTTCTAAATATACTAGCCAAACAATAAAAGAAAATTTTACAAGCATCAGTTGTCATGGCAGCAGTAACTTTTTATAAATAATCATCAATACTTTTGCCAGTTTCTAAGGGATTCAGTTGCGCATTTCAAGGTCATTGAACACCCTGTATTGCTTACAGTAGAAAATTGAAAGTTGTTATAGATATTACAAATACCAAAAGGAAACCAACCAAGGGCGTGCCCCACTTCCCACGATGACAATTATTTCCTCCATACAAAATTTTGACCACTCTACTGCGTATTTCTGACAATAGTGCTGCGAGGCGTATACGTTATATATATATATGTACAATTGTGGATATTTTTCTAGTAAATATTTTTTAAGATTTCATCTAAATACAATTTGGCGATGGCATCTTGCTCTTTATGCAAAACTAAAGATAATGCATGGTGCTAGATAAGTGTGCCACCATTTTGGATTATAAACACGTTCCTGGCAAAGAATGCTCTCCGAACTACAGCCCCTTGTAGCGTTTATCAGGCAGAAGTTCGAGCTACGACGTTCTATGACTACTGTAAATATCTCCTTGAATAGCCAGGCGGCCAACAAATCAATGAATACTAAGGCTAAAGGTTGCGCTGGAATAACTGAAAATTGTAAACGATATTAGCACAGTCTTCAAGGTTAGCCTGATAGGGATACTGGGACATAGAGATATTGGAGAAAATTGCATGGCCGATGAGCTAGCATTAAGGAGAAGTGTGAAAAGAGAGGAAAAATTTGGAGACCCATGGGAAGGATTAGAAACAAGATTATTAAAGGAGCCAAGAGATAATGATTAGATGAAGGCACCTGTATAACAACTTGGCTACAGTGGCCACAAATAAGAATTTAAGAAAAAACTGAAGAACTGCTCTGCCTCTCAACATGCAAATTATTTTTCTTTTTAATTTTTGAAACTTGGCATTTTTGCCATATTTCGACATTTCGAGAGTTTTTTTTTCACAAAAAGTAAACGTTTTAAAAAAATTGTTTAAAATGACTTTAAAATAGAATAAAAAAAATCTTTAAGATGTCGTCGGAGGAGCCATTTGAAACGAACTCTGGTGATGCTATGGGTAACACAATCTACTAACAAAGAACTATAAACAGGCGCTGCAGCTTTGCAGTTAACTTCAGAAAAAGTTAGGCGATGAATCGATTAATGCCGGATGTGAAAAATAATCCTTTCTTATTTATAGAGTCCACACAGAAATATGTAGATATTTGAAAAGTTGACTTAAATAGCAAAACCAAAACAACAATACTATGAACCAATATATCTAGAATCAGTCAAATGTGACTTCGTCACTTTTAAAATGCTTCCAAGTGTTGTTTTCGCACAATTTTTGTAGCTTCGCCTGATGCTGCATTGATTGCACAAATCTGCGTGCGTCGCATGTCAACGCGTCACTTACACCGACTACGAGTATTTACACTTCATCCCCCCCGCACATTGGCGAGCAATAGTTTGCTTTGTGTACGCGAGTGAATCACGTTCGATTTGCCGGTAAAAACTAAGTAAGCAAGTAAAAGCATTGAGATGAAATGAGCTGAAGCAGGATAACGGAAGTAGCACGCCGGAAGTTGGAAGTCGGGGAAAAAAGTGTAAAATCGCTCATACTACGTGACTTACAAATTATACGACGAAGAGTTCTATTGACTAAACTACGTACATACATACTCGTACATACTTAAAAGGTGAGCAAAAAAATCAAAATAAGTACACATAAATAAAATTGAAATGTGCAAAATACATAAATAAAATATACACTCTGCTGTGTCATAGCAACTGACACTTACTTGGCACTGCGAATGTCACTTGGCTGTGTGCGATGCGTCTTTGCTGCAGCGCAGGGACGCTGTGTCAGCATTTTGCCGGGCACTCTGCTTACAGTTTAGTTTGCCAGCGTGTGACGTATGTATGTGTGTATGCGTATGAGTGTGGCAGACACGTTTTTACGCTTCCCACTAGTGCTCTTCTTCTTCTTCTTCTTCTTTTACGTTCTTATGTTGCACTTTTCTGTTTCAGTTTGCTTTCATTTTATGCACTTTTTTTCCGGGCAATCCAATGTTGGCGGCAATTGAAGTGATTCCTACTTCTCGTCTGCGTTTCGCAGCAGACCAATGCCACATTGGCAGGCGTTCGTCAGTACGAGTGTATGTGTGGGAGCGTATGTTTGTATGTATTTGTTTGCTGCACTTGATGTTGATGCATTAAATGTTCTGCCAAAGTGCTTGCATTAGTGACAGTCCAGGCGATGAAGTTTCGGTTTGCATTTTCTTGAAGTGATGAGAAGACGAAATGGAACGTAAAAGCGTTTTTTTTTTTCCTTTTGGCCGACGATTTTAAATTGGGTTAGACTCTTCAAGAAGAAGCCTTAAGTGTTGAAAGTGAAGAATTTACTGGGAATGAAGTTTTGAGGAATTGAGTGTGTAACATATTCTGCAGTAAATTGGGTCATCCGTTGATCAGTTTACGACTACGAAATGCTTTTAAAAGAGTTCGCTTATCGTAGCAGTCCTACTGGCCGGCAAAAAGTACATATGAAATACATAAAAGGGACGCCATGTGGTATGACGATCGATAGGGAATGGATTTTAAGCCTACACTGAGAGATTCACTTATATAGAAATGACTATTTTTATATCGGTATTCGCTACAGACTACTAATAAGTGGATTACTGTGTGAAGTACTGGTTAGCAGTGCGCGCTTGCACTCTGCAGTGTCTGCATTCAAGCCCTGGTCAAAGCAACATTACCAAAAAAAAATATGGAAAAACGGTTTTTTCTTAACAGCGGTCCGCGCTCGGCTAGCAATGACATACCTCCTAATGCATTTCTGCCATGACAAACAGCTTCTCGTGAAAATGCAATCGCCGCACAGTGGTCGGAGAAGCCATGTTTTACGCGAAAAAAGGCATATTTTAAAACTGTGATAAATCAACCGGAATAAAGCAATTCTTACTCAGAAATATCCAAAAACCTCAAAACCTGATTATTATTTTCAATAATATCTGCTGAGCAAGCCGTTGAATCCATTTAATTAAATAACCAATTCGATCGTGGCATATTCTCACAGTTATGACTGGATAGCTTTCTTCACAAGTTTTTATAGAAACTTTCAATTATAACGGAAATTGCTGGTTTGGTGTTACTTTTTAAATATGGAAAATGATGATTTCATATGAAATATTACATAATAAAAATGAATCCAATATGAAATTTGGTATTTAGGGGTTCTTAAGTTCATTCATCAGTTTTTGAAAACTCAAAATGCAAAGTCCAATATGGCGTCCGGAATTTCCAAAAATAACTTTATTTAAAATTGAGAAAACTGAAGTTTTTGGAGATGACGAATTTTGTATAAAATAATAAAATATTAAAAAACTGTTGGGGCCTAGATCAAACAGTTTGGGCTGAACATACAGCAGACAGCCCCAATTATCCCTAATTTATAAATATAATAATATAATGGTCTTCGACGTACATACATATATATATATATGTATGTATCATGTCATTTACCGCAGACTGAAAATATTTTATCCATTAAGCTATGACACCATCTCTCATAGAGGTATCATAAGGGAGGATATTTTGGAAGTTTAGATCTTTATGGTGAAATTTTAATGTGGTTGTGAAAAAGACCATAATATTCAGTACATGCATGTAGAATAATATAGAAAACACCTTGTATTACTAACTACTAGTCTCTTCTCTTCATAAATTGTATATTCATCAGTACTTAATGTATTTAGTAAACATATATTTGTAAACATAATTATTTGAAGACTTTGCATCTTCTTGGGCACCAATTAAGAGTAATCTTCTTTAGCCGTTCAATGGGAGTATTGTTTGTCAAAATGCCAATATGAAGCCAATTTATTAGTTCAAGAGTGCTAGTGCTAAACAAAATAATGCAACATATGCAAATTGTTGTAATTAAGAAAATTTAATTGATACATTTCAATGCACTTTATTAGGCTCCAGCATTCACTCCAGCATTTACTAAGCCATCTATTTAATTTGTTAGAATTCAACTTGGAAAATGAACTAATTAAATTTCGCATACGAACGCAAACTTCACACAATTTCATCCTATTGCTGTAATTCAATCAAATTCATTAGCACTTTAATGCTCTATGCATAATTAATCACAATAAATTTCTATTTAGAGGATATACATTTGCATTTGTTTTGAGAAAGGTAGATATGTATGTATGTATATGGTTGTGCGTGTATGTGTATACTTACGCATGTACATACATATGTTCATGGAAGTAAGTACGTTAACACGATTCTCATAAATCTCCGTTTTTTTTTGCTTCACATTTAAATATATGTACGTAAACAATTATTTCTAATGAGATAAAGCATCAAAGTGTTAAGTTATTCAGGAGCTTCGCATTCTACTGTAATGTGTCATTAGCATAAGTACATGTGTACATATACATGCTATTTATGTACGTACGTACATATGTCAGCAAGCGCATGAGTGATGAGTGAGCATAAGATAAAGGCTCAGAAATTCATAAGAACAAAACAAAGTTACAAACCTATATTTAAAATTTGCACATATATGTATATGTACATATGTACGAACATGAATTTCGTTGACAAGAAGCAAGCATTAAGAACATGAGTATTCCATTTTCTTCAACGCCCCATCAACAATATACATATGTATATGTAGTAAGCATGTAGCAACTACCCTGCAGGAAATGTATCGGACTATAAGTTAACTTGAATTTGATTAGGAAGGAACTAAAGGTCGCTATTATCTGTATATTTTCTTTAAAGAAGCTAATAATGTTTGTATGGCGATGACCTCTGCGTTAGTGCAGGTGTCACTATTGCACATAAAATATTAATAAAAAAAATTTTTTTTCAATTCATTTTTCTGCTTTATTTAACATTACATATTTGTTCAAATATTCTGCTGTAAGTCGTCCTATATTCGCATTTCCTCATTAATTCTATTTTTCCTGAATTCGAAAAAAGTATTTGTGAAGTGCAGAAAAAATATACTCAAAGTAAAATTTGTATAAGGATATTTAAATAGAAAATTGTTTAAATAAAACCAACTCTGGATTACAATTAAATGTCTCCTGCATGACTTTACAACTCACTTTAAATTAGTTTGTCATAGGCAATAAAAAGTGAGCCTTTTATCGAAATCCCGCAAAAAATTGCTTATTTTTTATCGATTGATATTTCATTTTTTCTGCAGGGTACAGCAGCATACTAACGCGTAACGTGGCGTAAATCAATTATATAAATAGGCAATCATGTTTCTTTACACCCCTTTTACGGCTAAACTATAATTCTAAGGTATAGACAATTATATATCATTAGAAAGGTATTTTGATGCTGATGTGCAGGCAATTTTTAAAATTTCAAATTAGTTTAAAATAGAGCGAAAAAATCAATTCAAATGTCACACCAATACCAATGCCATACATGTACATGGTTGGGGCGGAAATGCCCCTTAAATGTATGCTTTAATATTGATAGTGAATTAAAGAAACATGCGAAGCAGCAGTTCAGGAATAAAATGTATGTATATATGTACATGAATAGATTAGACTCAAACAAGGAAGAAGGTAAAGTTGAGTATGGAGAAGAAGAAAGTGATAAATACAGAAATTAAAATAAAAGTAAAGAAACCTAGATATAAAGACAAAGAGGAAGGAAAATTTAAATACATAACCTAATAGCAATGGTGGGGGTGAATATGTAAATGAAGAAAAGAATGGACATATTTAGATCAGGATAAAGGAAAAGATAAAGATGAAGACCAAGACGAGGAAGATGAAGATTAAGATGAAGATGAAGATGAAGATGAAGATGAAGATGAAGATGAAGATGAAGATGAAGATGAAGATGAAGATGAAGATGAAACACACCACACCTTAACCCCCACACCGTAATTCACCACACTTCAACTCTCTCACCACACCTTAACTCACCACACCTCAACTCACCACACCTTAACTCCACACACCAAAATTCACCACACCTTAATTCACCACACCTCAACTCACCACACGTTAACCCCCCACACTTAAATCCACCACACCGTAATTCACCACACCTCAACTTTCTCACCACACCTTAACTCACCATACCTCAACTCACCACACCTTAACTCCCCACACCTAAATTCACCACACCTCAACTCACCACAGCTAAATTCACAACACCTAAACTCAACGCACCTCTTAAGCCCACCACACCTGAATTCACAGCGCCGTAACTCCCACACCCAATTCCACCACATCGCAAATCACCTCACCCAATTTCACCACATGACATGATATCACTTTATGTGGCATCAATGACATTGCTTTAATATTGATACTGAATTAAAGAAATCTGCTAAGCAGCAGTTTAGAAATCATATTTACGAAGATTAAGATTCATGCAAGGAAGAAGGTAAAGTTGAATATGTAGAAGAAGAAAGGGATAAAGGCAAAGATTAGAATAAAAGTAAAGAAACCTAAATACAA
>NW_023458556.1:13240482-13246930 GCF_013731165.1 Rhagoletis pomonella | reverse complement strand
GAAGATGAAGATGAAGATGAAGATGAAGATGAAGATGAAGATGAAGATGAAGATGAAGATGAAGATGAAGATGAAGATGAAGATGAAGATGAAGATGAACATGAACATGAACATGAACATGAATATGAACATGAACATGAACATGAACATGAACATGAACATGAACATGAATATGAATATGAACATGAACATGAACATGAATATGAACATGAAGATAAACATGAACATGAACATGAACATGAACTTGAACACGAACATGAACATGAAGGTGAAGATAAACATAAACATAAACACTAAAAGCGATAGAACAAAGATAGAGAGGAAGAAAGTGGTAGGGATAAAAAGAAAATACAACTGAAGGATGTGCAATGTTATATTGTGGTGTGTTATGCTACATATGTTATTTTATCTTATGTTATGGTATGTTATGTTATGCTAAGTACTAAGCTAACTCCACTTAACCCATTCCAACTAATGTTATTTAAGCTCAACTGAACTCACATAAACTATCCTTAATTTTAGCGGTTGAAGTTCAACCGCTGGGCGAACACTAGTAAATTTAATTTGCTTAAGATGTTCGAGTCTGTTGCTCATTTTGGGCAACAAATATGCATGAATGTGTGTGTGCGTTTGTAAAGCCACACCCACCAACACATGTGCTTTCCTTAAACAGAAGAATTCGCATTATACGAGTATGCTCATCGGCTTGAATTTAACCAGAAACTCAAGCAATGCACAAGAATTTGATACATTTATTTGCCTTTAAACAAGCACTGCTCTCTGGAGTAGTAAGCGTGCAGCCAGTTTGTCATACGCATGCAACAAATTCTTGTTTTTGTAGCGTACATTCATCCAGTATTGCTGCATTTGAATTTGCATTTCACTGCACATTTCCGCATTTGTTTGGTTGCCAACTGCCAAGCTGCCAAGCTGCCAACCAACAAAAGCAGCAAACGCAGAAATGTCAGAATTTATTTGCTTGTAAGACATATGCAAGTAGGCTCTGAAGAAGCTCTGCATTGAGCAGACACTTTGCCTATAAAGACACAGACGGAAATTTAAGTGACCTGAATTACTCACATCCTTTGTTTTTTTATTTTTACTTTTCGTTCATTGTGAAACTGAAATGGAGAGTTAAAAGCAAGGCACATAAATAGTTCTCTGCACTTTGTGTAATTGAAATGTTCTCCTTTGTGCATTCAAAAGTTGGTGTGAACATAAGTGCAGTAGCGGGGCTTAAAATTATAATATTTTGCGCTTACTCAAAGCAGCTAATCTTCATTCGAAAATAAAAACAACATCAACAAATAAAAAACCCTGTGGTGGTAAGAATTTTAAAAAATTTCTTTTTACTAAATTAAGCTGTGATGTCGTTTTATTAGTAAATCTTAAGGGAGCCCCTTTTTGTTGAGCAGGGATTTTTTGTGTCGCAACTAACACAAACAATGCATACTGAAAACAGCGCGCAAACACGGCTAAGGATAAGGAAACTGAAGAGTACGTTCTGTGCGTTTTCTGTTATAGGAGGGCCAAGAATCCTCGCTGTTTGGCGAAATGAGTCGTGTGATCTCTTGAAATAGAGCCATTGATAAACCTGATATGGTCGCCACTTTTACAATTCGCCTTAATATTCAGGCGTCCAAGGACATATGTATGTATATTAATTTAATTCTACCAACTCGTATGTGTGAGTGTAAAGCCACAGAAGAAAAATATTCGATTGTTCTCTCTAGGCCGTTGATAAAGATTTCATGGGGCCTTCCAAATGTCAAACACTCTTCTTGATACATCCGTGACGCGGTGATGCCACTAGAATGTTTGAATGACCGCAGATTTATTTGATCCATGAACTGGTCTCTATGAATCTAACTGCTGCAATAATGTGGCCGCCCCGATCAATTTCAACAAGCGAAAGTAGATGCAAGATCCCATTTAAGGTATACGAATGCGTGAGGCAAAGTTGCGCTTACACAATTTTGCGTTCTTTCTATGCATATCAAACGTCACACTTCTTTTTGCCAACTTGTTTTTTTTTTTTCTAATAACTTATTTCAATTGCATTTGGAAAGCGTAAAAATCAATTCCCCTAACCAAGTTGATCAGCCTTAACTAATCCGCGCCACTTGAAAATTATTCCCCACTTGAATGCGAACTGCATTTAAAAGCCATTTACTGTACTGCCACAAGTAATTATCCATGCAAATGCAATGTTTTTCTCAAATATTCACCTTCTCTTACGCACACATTCGCGCAAATGCTGCACATAAACAATGAAAATCGCGTTAATAGTTCATTTGCATGATTTTAAAAAACTTTTACGCATTTGCGCAAAAAAAAACTTCAGCCTCTTCGCATTGTGGGAAGAAACTTTCAACAGAAAAACAAATTATTTGCCCGCAGCAGCATAGCGCACGCGTGTGTGTGTGTGTGCGTGTGAGTGTGCCTGAGTACTTGAAACGCATATGCTGATATGAGCCAATTGCAGCTGAAGTTATTTAAAATTACTTATTTTACTTATGTGGATTTGTACATTAGGGTGCGTCACCAAAAAAAAGTTGCCGCGTTTCCACCAGAATTATAAAAGTTGCTATATTCTAAGACTTCCACCAAAATATTTCGAAAAAAATTAAGATTTACGTAAGCTAGACCGATTTGATAATACCAACAAAAATTTCATTAGTTTGATTCTCTCCATGCAATTTTTAAACATTTCCATGCATATTTTTTAAGCTTAAATCATTCTAGCATCTAAGGAGATTTTTTAGAAAAAATATTTTTAAAAACGAATTTTTAATTTATGAAAAATTCTATTTTTGGAGGTATTTACAAATAGGCCTATTTCGCCTTTGTAAAAATAACTTTTCTATGTTGGTGTTGCTTGATTTTTCCGAACGGGGGTTAAGGTGATATATTTCGGAACGAATTTTCGAAATCCCTTCCCCAAGTAAATAAATAAATTTTAAACATAATTCCTGTGGAAAATCCGTACCGGTTTTTGGAGAGTGTTTCACCTTAATGCACGTATGTATACATATGAAAGCGCTTTTTGTTGCTGCACACTTATGCCTGCTGGTGTATTGAAAGTGAAGTCGTGACTGCACCGCTATTGCATTTCAAAACGGCTCAACTGAGCCATTAAGCGCCACAAGTGCGTATATCTTACTTGGGGATGTAAGCACATTAGGGTGGTTCAAAAATGCATGTGAAAAAGTAAAGTCGGAATTTTTATGCTCTTACCCCCTAGGATTGTTCTACTTTTACCAAAAAAAAGTATACCCTTATTTTTTTTTGTTTGGAAATCAAAAAATATTTAGAGGTCGCTCAAAGTGCCCAACGTTTTCCATGTATTTTATATGGGGGAAAACAAATTTTCATAGAAATGGTATAGAATAGTTAAAAATCATTATTTTTCTACCAGAAAACTCTGTTTATCTGCAGGAGATTCCCACTATAATACTCATTTGTTTATTTTAAATTTTTTTCATCGCAACTATAATTTATAGGTCCCCCAAAAACCCACAAAAACCTCGAAAAATGCAATGGGGCGACCAATAAAAAATCGTTCGTATTAAAACATGGTTAAATAAACAATTGGGTATTATTAATGAGAGTCTCCTGAAGAGAACCAGAGTTTTGCGATCGAAAAATATTGATTTTCAAGAATTCTATACCATTTTCACGAAAATTTCATTTTTCCCATATAAAAATACGTGGAAAACTTTGAGCGCTTTGAGCGACCTCTAACTATTTTTTGATTTCAAAAAAAAAAGAAATTGGGGTATACTTCTTTTGATATAGAACAAGCTTAGGTGGTGAGAGCATTAAAATTCCGACTTTACTGTTTTTGTACCACCCTCATGCACATACATATACATAAGTATGTAAGTAAGCTCTCATTTGTGCATATGCTTTTGCAAATATATAGTTTTACAACAGTATTTTTTGCTATCGCTGTGTATGTCTTTGCTCTTACCACATTTAGGCCCAGTCGGAAAAGGTGTAATGCATTACATGCGTGATAAATAGTATAATGTATTTCTGATAAGTTCTCGATTATATTCCAGCTAACTATGTAGTCAGCATTCTAATGTATTGAAAAAGTTCAAAAAATTTAATATTAAAACACATTCATTTCTCGATATTAGGTAATGCAAAATTGAATGCTCCACTTTTCTAAGGACATCGCCCTGGGGGAAAAAAATGCATTTTCGAATGTTAGAACGGTTGTTTTACTGATTATTTTTTCGATTACTATACATTACGTTTTCCCACTGGGCGCTTACATTTACGCATCACTCATTTTATTCAAATCAATGCAGGCATTTTTTTTTTTATTTGCACTCACGCATGCAAAAACTCAGTCAGTGCGCAAATATTGGCGTGTGCATATCGTATAATGATCTCTCAGCAAATTTGTGCGTAATATTTATTCCTTTGTTTGCGCAATAATGCATTCGCCGCATCGATTGGCGGCAGTACATTTTTAATTACCACTGTAATGAATTAAGATCTGAAATCGAAGCGATGCTCTGCTGGCTGGCTCATTGCAATCAATTGCAGCCGCGGGGCTAATCGATATCTCGCCAATTACGGTCAGCGTATTCAGGCAAGTGTGAACTTATGAGGGCTAAAGCTTATCTATTTGCATGCGCTTGTGGTAATTATACTATGTACAGTGGCGAAAATATAAATAGGGAGTGGACAACTTAGTATTCTTTGGCTATTTCCTCTTCCTTTATTTACAGTTTACTATTTTGTTGTGAAAGTGTTTTCCCAACGAAAACCATATAAGTCAAAATTTGAAACTTTGTACACAAATTTGGAAAACTCGACAAAGTGTTATCAAAATTTGGAGCTTTTTAATTATGTAGATTTCTAACAAACATTCTTACACGGTTAAAAATTTCGGTTTTAATTTTAAACTTTTTGGACTACATATATGACCAAACAAAATTCAGTTTCAAATACAAACCTTCCAAGTTAAAAAAAAGTGAATTTAAACAGTTCGGTTTCATTTTTAAACCACGAACTTTTTGGACTAAAATTTAAACCAGAATATATTAAAAAATGCTTAAAACTATTGACTGGTTTAAAAAGTAGAATATGAAAGATTAAAAAAGGCAGTAGTCCCAGCGCGGTTTAAAAATTAAACCCAAATTTTTGACCGTGTACTAAGTATTTACCTAGGGCTTTCATACAATGAAGTACATTTCATACTTAATTAGTACGTAGATAAAACTTATTCTCCGTGCCCACACATGCACATGTACAGGTATACATTAATTTTACATTGCTTACCATAATCATTATGAGCACTTTAGTGATACCACAGCGTATACGTAACATTTATTTCTGCGCCTCAAAGTGAAGCGCTTGAAGCGGATAACTTAGAAGTGCGCTGCTATTACCCATAATTCCTTTGGTCTAAGTAGTAATATCATACTTGTTCCGGTTTTGCGTTTTGTGGTTTATCGATGGATATTTCCATATTTTTCTTTGCGCTGCGGAGCGAATGAATACGAGTAGTGTTAATCTCGTTTGCATCGCTTTTATTGATATTAAAAAGCATTAAATGATAATAAATAAGGTAAAAATCTGTTAAAGTATTCACCATGGTAAAACTTTATTTAAAATAAGATAATCGGAAATTAAGTGCATATTTTCCTTAAGTTAAGTTAATTTCGAATAAACTCCCCAGTGATAAAACGACCCTGCTATTGTTATGGTACTTTTTGTGCTGTGTTATGCTAAATACTTACCCGATAGGAGGATAATTAGTGTGGCGCGATATGTAGAGAGATAAACAAATTAACAAATTTTCTATTTTTTTTCAAAGCTGAGTTATTTTTTGCTAACATCAATATCTCTTTTGTTTTTTAGTCGGTGGGTTCTGTCACTTTAAAATCTTTGTCGCTTTTGCCCCTTTTTTTCTTATACGTAAAACATTTAATTTTGAAATGCTTCACAAATAGCAATATCTTTAACACCTTTTCGGCTATGAGCGTTTTAAATTTTTTATATTTTTCGTAAGGCTTTTTGGACTTTCCAAAGTATAATTTTGACGCTAAATTGGAATTCCAGCACGCTGCCGAATGTCATCAATTGCCTAGAAAGAGAAGTTGCAACACTCTGAAATGCATTTGCCTTCCTCGAAATGGTGAAACTGACCCATTTGTAACACATTCAGGGGATTCTATAATTCTAAATGCGACCCTGTGCCAGCTATCTTGTTGTTTGAACTGCTACACGGTCAAAAATTCGGGTTTAATTTTTAAACCGCGCTGGGACTACTGCCTTTTTTAAACTTTTATAGTCTACTTTTTAAACCAGTCAATAGTTTTACGCAATTTTTAATATATTCTGGTTTAAATTTTAGCCCAAAAAGTTCGTTAAAAAACAAACCAAAATGTTTTAATTCTAGTTTCTAGGTTTCAAATATAGAAACTTT
>NW_023458556.1:13215546-13240382 GCF_013731165.1 Rhagoletis pomonella | reverse complement strand
AAAGTTTCTATATTTGAAACCTAGAAACTAGAATTAAAACATTTTGGGCTAAAATTTAAACCAGAATATATTAAAAATTGCGTAAAACTATTAACTGGTTTAAAAAGTAGACTATAAAAGTTTAAAAAAGGCAGTAGTCCCAGCGCGGTTTAAAAATTAAACCCGAATTTTTGACCGTGTAGCAGTTCAAACAACAAGATAGCTGGCACAGGGTCGCATTAAGAATTATAGAATCCCCTGAATGTGTTACAAATGGGTCAGTTTCACCATTTCGAGGAAGACAAGTGTATTTCAGAGTGTTGCAACTTCTCTTTCTAGGCAATTGATGACATTCGGCAGCGTGCTAGAATTCCAATTTAGCGTCAAAATTCATACTTTGGAAAGTCCAAAAAGCCTTACGAAAAATATAAAAAATTTAAAACACTCATAGCCGAAAAGGTGTGTAAGATATTGCCATTCGCGAAGCATTTCAAATTAAAAATGTTTTACATATAAGAAGAAAGAGAGGCAAACGCGACAAAGATTTTAAAGTGATAGAACCCACCGACTGTAGGTCATTTACAAGCAGCAAAAAAATCTCTAATCTCCTGCAGTTATTGGAGCGTTACATCCAGCAAGAATTCCCGGAAGAGGTGCACTCCATGACGCATTGCCTGAAATTTGTGGATCAAAATAAAAACTGGGTTAATTAGCGGTACTTAAAGCAGGAAACAAACGAAAATAGCTTAATATATATATATGTATAGAAACTGGAACAATAAAAGGTAAAGTCTGTGTTGAAATATTAAAAAACAAAAGAGACATCGATTTTAGCAAAAAAAATACTCAGCCTTATAGAAAAAAAGAAAATTTGTTAACTTGTTTATCTCTCTACATATCACGTTACACTAATTATCACCCTATCGGGGAAGTATTTAGCATTACACAGCACAAAAAGTACCATACCAACAGCAGGGTCGTTTTATCACTGGGGAGTTTATTCGAAATTAACTTAACTTAAAATTATTATGAGGAAAATATAAACTTAATTCCCGATAATTTTCTTTTAAATAAACTTTTACTATGGCAAATACTTTAACAGATGTTTACCTTATTTATTATCATTTAATGCTTTTAATATCAATTAAAGCGATGCAAACGAGATTAACACTACCCGTATTACATCGCTTCGCAGCGCAAAGAAAAATATGGAAATATCCATCGATAAACCACAAAACGCAAAACTGGAACAAGTATGATATTACTACTTAGACAAACGCTATAAAGGGTAATAGCAGGGCACTTCTAAGTTGTCTGCTTCAAGCGCTTCACTTTGAGGCGCAGATATTAATGTTACGTATACGCTGTGGTATCACCAAAGTGCTCATAATGGTTGTGGTAAGTAATGTAAAATTAATGTATACCTATGTACATGTGTGGGCTCGGAGAATAAGTTTTATCTACGTACTAATTAAGTATGAAAGGTACTTGATAGTATGAAAGCCCTTGGTACTTAGTACACGGTCAAAAATTTTGGTTTAATTTTTAAACCGCGCTGCTACTGCCTTTTTTAATCTTTCATAGTCTACTTTTTAAACCAGTCAATAGTTTTAAGCATTTTTTTAATATATTCTGATTTAAATTTTAGTCCAAAAAGTTCGTGGTTTAAAAATGAAACCAAAATGTTTTAATTCTAGTTTCCTCTTTTTTTTAACTTTGAAGGTTTGTATTTGAAACTGAATTTTGTTTGGTCATATATGTAGTCCAAAAAGTTTAAAATTAAAACCGAAATTTTTAACCGTGTAAGAATGTTTGTTAGAAATCTACATAATTAAAAAGCTCCAAATTTTGATAACACTTTGTCGAGTTTTCCAAATTTGTGTACAAAGTTTCAAATTTTGACTTATATGGTTTTCGTTGGGCAAAGAGCTACACTTTCACAACAAAATAATAAACTGTAAATAAACGAAGAGGAAATAGCCAAAGAATACTAAGTTGTCCACTCCCTATTTATATTTTCGCCACTGTACATAGTATAATTACCACAAGCGCATGCAAGTAGATAAGCTTTAGCCCTCATAAGTTCACACTTGCCTGAATACGCTGACCGTAATTGGCGAGATATCGATTAGCCCCGCGGCTGCAATTGATTGCAATGAGCCAGCCAGCAGAGCATCGCTTCGATTTCAGATCTTAATTCATTAGAGTGGTAATTAAAAATGTACTGCCGCCAATCGGTGCGGCGAATGCATTATTGCACAAACAAAGGAATAAATATTACGCACAAATTTGCAGAGAGATCATTATACGATATGCACATGCCAATATTTGCGCACTGACTGAGTTTTTGCATGCGTGAGTGCAAATAAAAAAAAAAAATGCCTGCATTGATTTGAATAAAATGAGTGATGCGTAAATGTAAGCGCCCAGTGGGAAAATGTAATGCATAGTAATCGAAAAAATAATCAGTAAAACAACCCTTTTCACATTCGAAAATGCATTTTTTCCCCCAGGGCGATGTCCTAAGAAAAGTGGGGCATTCAATTTTGCATTAGCTAATATCGAGAAATGAGTGTGTTTTAATATGAAATTTTTGGAACTTTTTCAATACATTGGAATGTTGACTACATAGTTAGCAGTAATAAAGTCGATAACTCTTAAGAAATACATCATATTAAGTATTTATCACGCACGTAATGCGTTACACCTTTTCCGACTGGGCGTAAATGTGCTAAGAGCAAAGACATACACAGCAACAGCAAAAAATACTGTTGTAAAACTATATATTTGCAAAAGCATATGCACAAATGAGAGCTTACTTACATACTTATGTATATGTATGTGCATTAGGGTGACCCAAAAACAATAAAGTCGGAATTGTAATGCTCTCACGCCCTAGGATTGTTCTATATCGAAAAAAGTATACCCCTATTGTTTTGCTTGGAAATCAAAAAATAGTTAGAGGTCGCTCAAAGCGCCCAAAGTTTTCCATGTATTTTTATATGGGAAAAATAAAACTTTTCTTAGAAAAGGTATAGAATTCTTGAAAATCAGTATTTTTCCATCGGAAGACTTTGGTTCTCTTCAGGAAACTCTCAATAATAATATCCAATTGTTTATTTAACCATTTTTTAATACGAACGATTTTTATTGGTCGCCCCATTGCATTTTTCGTGGTTTTTGTGGGTTTTTGGTGGACCTATAAATTATAGTTGCGATGAAAAAATTGTTAAATAATCTCCTGCAGATAAGCAGAGTTTTCTCGTAGAAATATATTGATTCTTCACTATTCAATACCATTTCTATGAAAATTTATTTTTCCCCCATATAAAATACATGGAAAACTTTGGGCGCTTTGAGCGACCTCAAAATTTTTTTTATTAAAAAAAAATAAGGTTATACTCTTTTTCGGTATAAGTAGAACACTCCTAGGGGATGAGAGCATAAAAATTCCGACTTTACTTTTTCACATGTATTTTTGGACCACCCTAATGTGCATACATACCCAAGTAAGATATACGCACTTGTGGCGCTTAACGGCTCAGTTGAGCCGTTTTGAAATGCAATAGCGGTGCAGTCACGACTTCACTTTCAATACACCAGCAGGCATAAGTGTGCAGCAACAAAAAGCGCCTTCATATGCATACATACGTGCATTAAGATGAAACACGCTCCATTCAAAAAACCTGGTGCGGATTTTCCATCGGAATTATGTTTAAAATTTATTTATTTGCTTGACAAGAGATTTCGGAAATTCGTTCCAAAATATATCATCTTAACACCTGGTCGAAAAAAATCAAGCAACACCAACATAGAAAAGTTATTTTTACTTTAAGACCTACGCCAAAAAAATTCGGAAATCCAAAAATAGAATTTTTCATAAATTGAAAATTCGTTTTTAAAAATATTTTTTCTAAAAAATCTCCTCAGATGCTAGAAGGATTTAAGCTTAAAAGATGTGCATGGAAATGTTCAAAAATTGCATGGAGAGAATCAAACTATTTTTGTTGGTATTTTCAAATCGGTCTAGCTTACGTAAATCTTCATTTTTTGTCGAAATATTTTGGTGGAAGTCTTAGAATATAGCAACTTTTATAATTCTGGTGGAAACGCGGCAACTTTTTTTTGGTGACGCACCCTAATGTACAAATCCACATAAGTAAAATGAGTAATTTTAAATAACTTCAGCTGCAATTGGCTCATATCAGCATATGCGTTTCAAGTATTCAGGCACACTCACACGCACACACACACACACGCGTACGCTTTGCTGCTGCGGGCAAATAATTTGTTTTTCTGTTGAAAGTTTCTTCCCACAATGCGAAGAGGCTGAAGTGTTTTTTTGCGCAAATGCGTAAAAGTTTTTTAAAATCATGCAAATGAACTGATAACGTGATTTTCATTGTTTATGTGCAGCATTTGCGCCAATGTGTGCGTAAGAGAAGGTGAATATTTGAGAAAAACATTGCATTTGCATGGATAATTACTTGTGGCAGTACAGTAAATGGCTTTTAAATGCAGTTCGCATTCAAATGGGGAATAATTTTCAAGTGGCGCGGCTTAGTTAAGGCTGATCAACTTGGTTAGGGGAATTGATTTTTACGCTTTCCCGATGCAATTGAAATAAGATATTAGTAAAAAAAAATCTATTTAAGATGGCTAAAAGAAGTGTGACGTTTGATATGCATAGAAAGAACGCTAAATTGTATAAGCGCACCTTTGCCTCGCGCATTCGTATACCTTAAATGGGATTTTGCATCTACTTTCGCTTGTTGAAATTGATCGGGGCGGCCACATTATTGCAGCAGTTAGATTCATAGAGACCAGTTCATGGATCAAATAAATCTGCGGTCATTCAAACATTCTAGTGGCATCACCGCGTCACGGATGTATGAAGAAGTGTTTGACATTTGGAAGGCAGCATGAAATCTTTATCAAAGGCCTAGAGAGAACAATCGAATATTTTTCATCTGTGGCTTTACACTCACACATAGAAAATGCAAATTCCCTTACGGAATGCTATACACGCTCTGCTCGATATAGCCCGGGTTTGTAGAATAGAATTAATACACGTACATATATCCTTGGACGCCTGAATATTAAGACGAATTGTAAAAGTGGCGAATTAGCAAGAAACTACTAATAAAACGACATCACAGCTTAATTTACTAAATATACATTTTTTAGAATTCTAACCACCACAGGCGTTTTTATTTGTTGATGGTGTTCATATTGTAGATTGAAGATTTAGGAAGATTAGCTCCTTTGAGTCAGCGCAAAATATTATAATTTTACGCTCCGCTACTGCACTTCTGTTCACACCAACTTTTGAATACACAAAGGAGAACATTTCAATTACACAAAGTGCAGAGAACTATTTTGTGTTTACTTTTAACTCTCCATTTCAGTTTCACAATGAACGAAAAGTAAAAATAAAAAAACAAAGGATGTAAGTAATTCAGGTCACTTAAATTTCCGTCTGTGTCTTTATAGGCAAAGTGTCTGCTCAAGGCAGAGCTTCTTCAGAGCCTACTTGCATACGTCTTACAAGCAAATAAATTCTGACATTTCTGCGTTTGCTGCTTTTGTTGGTAGGCAGCTTGGCAGCTTGGCAGTTGGCAACCAAACAAATGCGGAAATGTGCAGCGAAATGCAAATGCAAATGCAGCAATACTGGATGAATGTACGCTACAAAAACAAGAATTTGTTGCATGCGTATGACAAACTGGCTGCACGCTTACTACTCCACAGAGCAGTGCTTGTTTAAAGGCAAATAAATGTATCAAATTCTTGTGCATTGCTTGAGTTTCTGGTTAAATTCAAGCCGATGAGCATACTCGTATAATGCGAATTCTTCTGTTTAAGGAAAGCACACGTGTAGGCGGGTGTGGCTTTACAAACACACACACACATTCATGCATATTTGTTGCCCAAAATGAGCAACAGACTCGAACGTCTTAAGCAAATTAAATTTACTTACGCCACGTTACGCGTTAGTGTGCTGCTGTACCCTGCAGAACAAAGAAATATCAAGCGATAAAAAATAAGCAATTTTTTGCGGGATTTCAATAAATAGCTCACTTTTTATTGCCTATGACAAACTAATTTAAAGTGAGTTGTAAAGTCATGCAGGAATCGTTCAGTTGTAATCCGGAGTTTGACTCCTCTAAACAATTTTCTATTTAAATATTCTCATACAAATTTTACTTTGAGTATATTTTTTCTGCACTTCACAAATACTTTTTTCGAATTCAGGAAAAATAGAATTAATGAGGAAATGCGAATATGGGATGACTTACAGCAGAATATTTGAACAAATATGTAATGTTAAATAAAGCAGAAAAATAAATTTAAAAAATTTTTTTTTTATTAATATTTTATGTGCAAAAGTGACAGCTGCACTAACCCAGAGGTCATCGCCATACAAATATTGTTAGCTTCTTTAAAGAAAATATACAGATAATAGCGACCTTTAGTTCCTTCCTAAGCAACTTCAAGTTAAATTATAGTCCGATACATTTCCTGCAGGGTAGTTGCTACATACTTACTACATATACATATGTATGTGTATTGTTGATGGGGCATTGAAGAAAATGGAATACTCATGTTCTTAATGCTTGCTTCTTGTCAACGAAATTCATGTTCGTACATATGTACACAGATGTGCAAATTTTAAATATAGGTTTGTAACTTTGTTTTGTTCTTATGAATTTCTGAGCCTTTATCTTATGCTCACTCATCACTCATGCGCTTGCTGACATACGTACGTACGTACATAAATAGTATGTATATGTAAACATGTACTTATGCTAATGACACATTACAGTAGAATGCGAAGCTCCTGAATAACTTAACACTTTGATGCTTTATCTCATTAGGAATAATTGTTTACGTATATTTAAATGTGAAGCAAAAAAAAAACGGAGATTTATGAGAATCGTGTTAACGTACTTACTTACATGAACATCCCTGCAAAAAATTGTGCGACTAATCTTTAAAGAGAGTATTCCGAGATTACTCTCAATCGGGTACAATTGGGCATTAATTAGTCGCAACTAGTCTCATACGGGTACTAATGGAGATCAATTAGTCTCGACTCATCCCTTATGGGTATAATTGGAGATCAATTAGTCCCCAACTCATCTCTAACGGGTACTATTAACGATTTAATGATATGTACGCACTTAGTCAGTGAAATTTCATGTGCGGCGTTGGCACGCAGATAGAGTATTCGCCTAACAAAACTGAGCACCCCGGTTCGAATCTCAGCTGGCGCAAATTTTTATTTTTATTTTTTAAAAGTGACTAGTCGCTTTTTATACCCATTCGGGTATAAAGGTGAACAATTAGTCTCTTCATAGGAAATGCTCGAACAAAAGCGAACAGTTCATTCCATATAAAGAGATCAAAAGTGGTAATAGTCGCATGCTCCTTTGCGATTGCTCCCGGAGTCATCCCGAATTGGTCCCATTTTTTGCAGGGATATGTATGTGTATGTACATGCATACTTACACACATACACGCACATTCATATACATACATATATATCTACCTTTCTCAAAACAAATGCAAATGTACTATATTGAAATATCCTCTAAATAGAAATTTATTGTGATTAATTATGCATACAGCATTAAAGTGCTAATGAATTTGATTGAATAATAGCAATGGGATGAAATTGTGTGAAATTTGATTTCGTATGCGAAATTTAATTAGTTCATTTTCCAAGTTGAATTCTAGCAAATTACTTAGACGGCTTAATAAATGCTGGAGTGAGCCTAATAAAGTGTATTGAAATGTAGCAATTAAATTTTCTCAATTACAACAATTTGCATATGTTGCATTATTTTGTTTAGCACTAGCACTCTTGAACTAATAAATTGGCTTCATATTGGCATTTTGTCAAACAATACTCCCATTGAACGGCTAAAGAAGATTACTCTTAATTGGTGCCCAAGAACATGCAAAGTCTTCAAATAATAATGTTTACAAATATATGTTTACTAAATACATTAAGTACTGATGAATATACAATTTATGAAGAGAAGAGACTAGTAGTTAGTAATACAAGGTGTTTTCTATATTATTCTACATGCATGTACTATGTTCCATATACTGAATATTATGGTCTTTTTCACAACCTCATTAAAATTTCACCATAAAGATCTGAACTTCCAAAATATCCTCTCTTATGATACCTCTATGAGAGATGGTGTCATAGCTTAATGGATAAAATATTTTCAGTCTGCGGTAAATGACATGATACATACATATATATATATGTATGTACGTCGAAGACCATTATATTTATAAATTAGGGATAATTGGGGCTGTCTGCTATATGTTCAGCCCAAACTATTTGATCTAGGCCCCAACAGTTTTTTAATATTTTATTATTTTATACAAAATTCGTCATCTCCAAAAACTTCAGTTTTCTCAATTTTAAATAAAGTTATTTTTGGAAATTCCGGACGCCATATTGGATTTTGCATTTTGAGTTTTCAAAAACTGATGAATGAACTTAAGAACCCCTAAATACCAAATTTCATATTGGATTCATTTTTATTATGTAATATTTCATATGAAATCATCATTTTCCATATTTAAAAAGTAACACCAAACCAGCAATTTCCGTTATAATTGAAAGTTTCTATAAAAACTTGTGAAGAAAGCTATCCAGTCATAACTGTTAGAATATGCCACGATCGAATTGGTTATTTAATTAAATGGATTCAACGGCTTGCTCAGCAGATATTATTGAAAATACTAATCAGGTTTTGAGGTTTTTGGATATTTCTGAGTAAGAATTGCTTTATTCCGGTTGATTTATCACAGTTTTAAAATATGCCTTTTTTCGCGTAAAACATGGCTTCTCCGACCACTGTGCGGCGATTGCATTTTCATGAGAAGCTGTTTGTCATGGCAGAAATGCATTAGGAGGTATGTCATTGCTAGCCGAGCGCGGACCGCTGTTAAGAAAAAACCGTTTTTCCATATTTTTTTTTGGTAATGTTGCTTTGGCCAGGGCTTGAATGCAGACACTGCAGAGTGCAAGCGCGCACTGCTAACCAGTACTTCACACAGTAACCCACTTATTAGTAGTCTGTAGCGAATGCCGATATAAAAATAGTAATTTCTATATAAGTGAATCTCTCAGTGTAGGCTTAAAATCCATTCCCTTCCGATCGTCATACCACATGGCGTCCCTTTTATGTATTTCATATGTATTTTTTGCCGGCCAGTAGGACTGCTACGATAAGCGAACTCTTTTAAAAGCATTTCGTAGTCGTAAACTGATCAACGGATGACCCAATTTACTGCAGAATATGTTACACACTCAATTCCTCAAAACTTCATTCCCAGTAAATTCTTCGCTCTCAACACTTAACGCATCTTCTTGAAGAGTCTAACCCAATTTAAAATCGTCGGCCAAAAGGAAAAAAAACGCTTTTATGTTCCATTTCGTCTTCTCATCACTTCAAGAAAATGCAAACCGAAACTTCATCGCCTGGACTGTCACTAATGCAAGCACTTTGGCAGAACATTTAATGCATCAACATCAAGTGCAGCAAACAAATACATACAAATATACGCTCCCACACATACACGCGTACTGACGAACGCCTGCCAATGTGGCACGGGTCTGTTGCGCAACGCAGACGAGAAGTAGGAATCACTTCAATTGCCGCCAACATTGGATTGCCCGGAAAAAAAGTGCATAAAATGAAATCAAACCGAAACAGAAAAGTGCAACATAAGAACGTAAAAGAAGGAGAAGAAGAAGAAGAGCACTAGTGGGAAGCGTAAAAACGTGTCTGCCACACTTGCCACACTCATACGCATACACACATACATACGGCACATGCTACCAAACTGAAAGCAGAGTGCCCGGCAAAATGCTGACACCGCGTCCCTGCGCTGCAGCAAAGTCGCATCGCACGCAGCCAAGTGACATTCGCAGTGCCAAGTAAGTGTCAGTTGCTATGACACAGCAGAGTGTATATTTTACTTATTTATTTTGCACATTTCAATTTTATTTATGTGTATTTTGATTTTTTTTTTGCTCACCTTCTAAGTATGTACGAGTATGTATGTACGTAGTTTAGTCAATAGAACTCTTCGTCGTATAATTTGTAAGTCACGTAGTATGAGTGATTTTACACTTTTTTCCCCGACTTCCAACTTCCGACGTGCTACTTCCGTTATCCTGCTTCAGCTCATTTCATCTCAATGCTTTTACTTGCTTACTTAGTTTTTACCGGCAAATCGAACGTGATTCACTCGCGTACACAAAGCAAACTATTGCTCGCCAATGTGCGGGGGGGGGGGGGGGATGAAGTGTAAATACTCGTAGTTGATGCAAGTGACGCGTTGACATGCGACGCACGCAGATTTGTGCAATCAATGCAGCATCAGGCGATGCTACAAAAATTGTACGCAAACAACACTTGGAAGCATTTTAGAAGTGACGAAGTCACATTTGACTGATTCTAGATATATTGGTGCATAATATTGTTGTTTTGGTTTTGCTATTTAAGTCAACTTTTCAAATATCTACATATTTCTGTGCGTACTCTATAAATAAGAAAGGATTATTTTTCACATCCGGGATTAATCGATTCATCGCCTAACTTTTTCTTAAGTGAACTATTTATAGTTTTTTATTGGTAGATTGTGTTAACAACAGCATCACTAAAGTTCGTTTCAAATGGCTCCTCCGACGACATCTTAAAGATTTTTTGATTCCATTTTAAAGTCATTTTACAAAATTTTTCTACCACGTTCAGTTTTTGAGAAAAAAAAAACTCTTGAAATGTCGAAATATGGCAAAAATGCCAACTTTCAAAAATTAAAAAGAAAAAGAATTTGCATGTTGAGAGACAGAGTACCTCTTCAGTTTTTTTCTTAAATTCCTGTTTGTGGCCACTGTAGCCTAGTTTTTGTACAGGTGCCTTCATCTAATCATGACCTATTGGCTCATAATCTTGTTTCTAATCCTTGCCATGGGTCTCTGAATTTTTTCTCTCTTTTCACACTTCTCATTAATGCTAGCTCATCGGCAATTTTCTCCAATATCTCTATGTCCCAGTACCCATATCAGTCTGACCTTGAAGACGGTGCTGATATCGTTTACAGCTTTCAGATATTCCAGCGCAACCTTTGGCCTTAGTATTACCGCATTCATTGTTTTGTTGGCCGCCTGGCTATCCAATGAGATATTTATAGTAGTCATAGAACGTCGTGTGTCCTATGGTACAAACCACCTCCTTTATAGCTCGAGCTTCTGCCTGATAGACTCTGCAGTGGGCCATAGTTCGGAGAGATAGCTCCCATTATAATTCACTAAAGAAAATTGCATAGCCAATCTTAGTGTCTAGTCCGGAAATGCGGACAAGATAGATAATGGAACGGATATTAAGCGTATATTCGGGTTTAAACACAAATATCCGAATGGGTATGTGGATATCCGAATACAAAGATAGATAGTAGATATTGAATATAAAAATTGCATATGAGTAAATCTCACGATTTGTTACATTTTTTGTCAGGAACCTGTTTATGATCCAAAATGGTGGCACACTTATCTAGCGCCATGCTTTATCTTTAGTTTTGCATATAGAACAAGATGCCATCGCCAAATTGTGTTTAAATGAAATCTTAAAAATACGTACTAGAAAAGTGCACAATTGTATACATATGTATATAACATATACGCCTCGTAGCACTATTGCCAGCCATACGTAGTAGAGTGGTCAAAATTTTGTATGGGTGAAAAAGGTGTCTTGGTTTCCTTTTGGCATTTGTAATATCTATAACAACTTTCAACTTTCTACTGTAAGCAATACAGGTTATTCAATGACCTTGAAATACGCAACTGAATCCCTTTGCAACTGGCAAAAATATTGGTGCATTTTTATAAAAAGCTACTGCTGCCATGACAACTGAAGTTTGAAATATTTTTTCAGCGAATTTAAATTTGAAATGCCTAACTTATTGTTTGGTTGGTATATTTAGAAAAAACTTCTAGAGTAAAATATAAACGTTTCATGAGCATCCTGAAAATTTATACTCAGACACCCAAAGTTTTAGGCCAGCACCTCATCCCGCAAGATGAACAATGTTTGAAATTGGCTCGAACCCTATCTCGAGACTTTTTTTGTCACCTCAATACGCAGTTAGCTAACATATGTATTTGCGCGCCTTAACTAAAAAGTCATAATTATTGAAAGTCATTTAATTTTCACACAGTATTCTTGTATGATATACATATATATTTATTTCGCGTAGAATATATATAAATAAAATGGTAAATATTTATTTCTTCATGTATATAACAATTTTAGAATGAATTTCAAGGGCGCTAATTAAAATTGTAAAAATGGTACTTTGTTTCGCAAATCACCGTTATCTTATTATTAAAGTATTTTTTTTTTATTTCGTGGCTGACTAACTTTATTATTCTATATTTGTTCGTTTTGGTAAGGAGAACATTATCACCATTTAATGTTAACATTTTGATGCATCTTAAACTTTTTAAATAAAAAAATCGTTAAACTTGAAATATTAAAAAATAGCTGGGGTAACTTGTTTTTATTTAGTGGCACACTATTGAAACTTCTCAGTTAAACTGCATTTGATGCCATCTTTCGTAGCCTCTAATTTAAACATTCTATTTGAAAACTTCCCAAAGTAATCAGTTCCTATGAGTGCACTCCCATCCTAAGGCTTTATGTTAATTGCATCTTTTAAATCATAATTACACCAAGCATTTCTAATTCTTACCTGTATTTCTGATTGTGGCATCAAAGTCAAGGACTCAATAAAACCACGCATCTTTGCCTAATAGTTCCAATCACATGCTTGAGTTAAAAATAGCTCCAAATCAACAAGGAATAAATGCCCAATTTCATATCAGTCAATATCGAATCAATTAAGTATAGTTTCGTCTAACTTTTGATATTTTTACATACATATACCGTACGATAAAGTTTCCGCCATCTATAGCCGCAAGTAAAAGCCAGAAGTTTAGCATTTACCGCCAAAATCAATGCACAACTCAACTCTGAATATACGTAGGTAGCTTCCAAATCAGGCGGCCCACTCACTCGCTTAGCTGGATGAAACACCCACACAACCAACCAACCACCCAACCAATTGAGTTGTATACATAATTTATGCTACCTGTTTCACTTAGTTCGATTGCGCCCCGGCTAAGCAATATTGATTTCCGTAGAATTTGTTATTAATTTTCTGTAGTTTTTGCTACGAGTAGCTTCGTCCGAGCTTCAACGCTGCATACACACATACCTACATATGTATATGACTATTGCCAGCGTATCCTCTGCTGCTGTTGCTTTCGATGGTTTGCTACTTTTAATTACAAAATGGCAGTCAAAATAGGTACCTTAACCAGAACTATACAGCAATCAAGCATCATTTTCCAATTTCGACAACTTTATCTCACTCAGACGCCAACTGGTTGCAGCATTTCGAAACCATTTACTTAACAAACAAATACTTTCATGCATACATAAATACATACATACATACATACGGGTTTCCAAGCAAAGGTAGATTCTTTGGAAAACATTTCGTCGCACTCGTACATCCTTGACCTGTCTTTAGCTGTATGGATTCTGCAATGGGAATGTGCAATTAGCTGCAAATGATGCATGTAATTAAATAACTGCTTGCATATGTATCTCTAAAAATTTAAATAAATCTCTGTAGCTGGTATACAAATTTACAAAACGATGTCAATAAGGGTTAAGAGAAACAAGTTATAGCGTTTTCTTTTCTCGAAAAAAGGCTGCACTTATTCTGCCTTGTGTTAGCGCTCTCACATTTTCATGTTCTTTTCTCAGCCCTTTCACAAGGCGTCGTGTTCTTTTCTCAGCAGGTTGCGCTCTGATCCGGCGAAAGTGCTGCCTTTTCTGCCCTCAAATAAACGTGAGGGTGAGAGTTGCATGGTTGATTTTTAATTTAATCTTGTAAAAATTCTATTATTTCTATCAGAAATAAGTGTTTTGCTTTAAAATTGTTAAAAACTTACAGGCCAAGTGAATAATTCAGCTTTATTAAGTTCTATAAATAAATTGTGATGGAGTTGTACATTTTCTGTTTCATTCTCATATAAAGAATGCAACATTTTCTCAGGTTTCAGGGCAACGGAAAGCAAGAGTTCCCATATAAAAGGGCAGAATTTTTTTGAGAAAAATAAACGCTATTAGAACCATCACTCTCTACCTGAGAAAAAGATTGCTTCTATTTTATTCATGTGAAGGCTAGAAAAGTATGAGAAATCAACATCGGGTTGTAAATTATGACTTTAAAATTTGTATGTAAACTGATAATAGATTTGTTTAATTTTTTTTATTTTAATATAAATTTTTTTTTTTCAATTAATGAAAAATAAAAATGCATGGCTATCCCTGTGTTTTTTTTAGCCGCTGAAACCAAAAATGACTACGAAAAATGAATTAGACCCCTCCCTCACTCCCTTGAACCCCCTTACTACACTCTGAAGGTGATTGATTTTCGATTTTCCAATCAAAGTTAAAATATACTTATAGGTTTCTCTATGTTTTTTTTTTTGTAGCGCCTTAAACAGAATATGGCCGTAAAAAAATGTCCACTCCCTCGATTACCCCTTGATGGGCTCAAAGCTTTAAATTCTAGCTATCGATAGTCAGTTCCCCATCTTTCTCTTGACTTCAGAGAATTGTAACATACGTACCATCAAAGATCCATATTTCTTGAGATTTACGCAAGATTTTATTTATAGGTTTTCGCAACAAATAGATTTTGAATTGAGAGCGATTCCAAGCTGTCGATTTTATGAATTTTTTTTTCATTTTCATTCATTTCATTTGAAGTTTGCTCGAAAAATTTTCAACGAATTAAAATATATGACACCGGTAGAAAAAAAAAATCATCGGAATATTGCAGAAACTTGCACTTTTATTTAATGGACTATAAAACTGCAACCTTAGAATCTTTCTAGAAATGCTGAATTAAAAGCTTACTTTTCGTACTGCGTATTCACAATAGAATTCAGCGGTTTGTAGACATTTCTCATGGCCCTTAATTAATTTTTTAGTTCCTTTAAGTTCCACTTTTTGTAATTTTTTAATCTATAATTTGGCATTTTATGCTCAATTTCTATATTTTAGGATTGTGCCAAAAGTGCCTCTGAGAATGAAATTGCCAAAAAATGGCACTATTGTGCCTACTTTTCCATCACTGCTGTGAATGGGCGCCATACGTTCATGACACATACATATGTACACTTCTACCTATGCACAATCCTAGCCCACAGCTGGCTAGTGTAATATGTGCATCTTCAAGTCCACTCAGGAAAGAGCAATACTTACTATAAATAGATGTGATACAAAAAAATGTGCATCTCACAAGCAAAGCCAAAGCTACCGAAGCTGCTGATCTGAATTTAATTTTGAATAAAATTTACAAGCGCCTTGTTCCATTTATTTCCTACTTCCGCTTGCGTTTGAACAATGCACATTGTTTTGCAATTTCACTCCTTGGTAATTGCTGTTTTCTTTTGTTTTTCTTTTCTTTTCTTTACTTCACTTTATTGCTGCGTTTTACGATTATTTTTCCTCTACGTACATACGTACGTACATCACTCAATACTTGGTCCAGCGTAAGCTTAGGAAGTTTATCAATTGCCCATTTTTTCCCATGAGCTCCATCCACACTCAAATGCCCTTCACCACCATCCTGCCGACCTCCGCAATAAACTTGTTCTGCTTGTTGTTTTGCTTTTACGTCGAGCACACTTCAATCTTTTGCGGTCAACAAAGAACAACAATTTGCACAGCACTGGTTGGTTACAGCTTTGTAGTTTTCAAGTGCCTGCAAATAGGCGAAATTAGCTTCTAATTTTTCTTGTTATTGTTTTCAATTTGCTTTCGGTTTTATTACTATTTTTTCTCCTCATCAGCTTCGCTGGCTTGAGTGAGCTTGGACAATTGAATTTGTGGCATTAATTTTATTTTTTTATTGCAGTTGTTATTGCTTTTCGTTCGAAATTTCTACGCTCTAATGGAGAGGAAAACCAAATTTTGTAGAACGTCTGGTGCACGTTGCCTATGTAGCTGTGAGAGTATATTGTTCCATGGGGCTGTGCTGGTGGGCATTAAACCTTCGCTGGTAGACAATTGGCAGATATGAAATGGTCAATGTGAGTTATTGGTTTTATGCAGACTATAATCGAGTATGTATATATACATATTTATGTACATAGCAGCAATGTGAAGCGGAAATCAGATTCCTCCTGTCCAAGATTGCAAAATAATTCGAAATTGGTAAGCATTATTTTGGACAATGAATAAAGGCTCTTTTGTAAGCACCTTTGGCTAATGGGAATGAAAACTTGGATGTGATTGTAGACACGGGTAGTTATAGCTTAAAAAAATTTCTAATTAAAACTGGTTAGGCATTTGTACATGTAATTTAAATAACGCCACAAAGTGTAATTTGTATTTTAGTACACGCGCTAGCTTAAGTTTGTCAACATCAAAATGGTAATTTATGTCCTCAATTTAATTGAATTAAATTTTTCAAACCGGTGGCAGCGCTGCCCGAAAATATTTTCAAAATCAAGTTTTCTTATATCACTTTATTTTGACGCCCATATTTTAAGATTTAATTAACCTTATAAAATTAATTGAACTCAATTTTTCGTGCATGTGGCAGCCTTCTATAAAAAATATATTCTTTGGAAATTTTGCTAGCGGGCTTAAGCCCCGTTAGTCTGAAACCCGTATTGTATTGAGATGTTGTTTTGCTAATCATTTTGATTGAATTACATTTTTGAAACATGTGGCAACCCTCTTTATAATTATTTTACGAAGTAAGCTTTCTTACACTCACTAATTCGAAGTTAGTTAATCGAAAATTTTCAAGGAGGTAACAACTTTGTATCGAACTTACTAAAAAAATACAACAAAAAATAGTTATATAAATCAGCCGTTTTCGAGTTTTTGTCCGCCGTCCAAAAAAAACCAAGTATTTTTGCTGCGAGTTTCTTTTGAAGGGGCGTGTTTTTTTTTTTGTTTTTTTTTTGTTTTTGAAGAATGGAACCAATTTCATGCTGTAGTAGTATTTTTAAAATCCAACGCTTAGTTGTAAATAAACATACCTATTTTTGTACATAAATAAGTACCTCTTAACCAGTATTATTCTGAAATTTTAAAAATTTTCTGGCTTTAAAACTTTTTTCGCAAGAAATAGGAAAAGTCCTGCTGACTTGATAACAAAAGTAATTGCTTACGCCACCCAGTAGCCTTTTGCATATTATATGTATGTACACACATACATACACTTGCAGATAAAAATAACTGATTAATTATGTCGCAGTGTCCTTGAATTTACTCTTAAATAAAATATCCACTTAACATCTGTATCTAATTAAAATCTTTCAGTTTATGCTTAGAACACAGACACAACAACTCCTCAGACAGCAGATCCTTAAACAAACAATAAAGCAAAGCAACAAAACGATAACAAAAAAAAAAACCCCAACTACAACAAGAATATTTTCAAAAAACACTTTCATTTGACGGCGCATTTGTTCCGCTGAGCGAACTCTCAGCGCTGTCGCTACGTGATTTATGCACTGTCAAATGGTTTATCTGCTACTCGTCTTCGTTCACCCACACCTTTTTGCAGTGTGTTTACATATAGATTCGTGTGTACATCCTCAAGTTGGTGAGCATGTCCTGTTGGCACACCGAAATCGCTACTTTATAATAAATATTCCTCGCATTCGGGACATTTTTTTTTGCTCGTCTCTTGAGAATTTTCTGGCGGTGTTCCATCATTGCCACTTCACTGCTGCCACAATGCTTCCGCAGATGATGTCCTGTGTTGTACTACGCTGCTATACATATACATAGCTAGGCAGATATCTGCTTCTGTTGCTGCTTAAGAATTTTTATACTAGCATTTATTTAAAACTTTGCTTCATGTTAAGTATGTACATATGTATGTTTGTATGTTTGCTTCAACCACTCAGTCGCGCTCGTATGCTGGCAAGAAAAAATTGAGTTTCTGCAGGAGCCTTCATCAACTTTACGCGAAAATTATAAAAAAAAAAATATATATAAAACTGTGCTTGATTTGATTTGCTGGAGCAGAAGGTGGTGTTGAACAGTCGATGTACGCTCGGTTTCATTCGATGTGCCGAGAAGGGCAAGTGGATTCAATTTTAATGCTTCGTTAAGGGCAAATAATGAAATTAATAATGAGCAACAAATCCGCTTGGCAGTCAAGTGTGCAAAGTTAATTTGTCAGAAATCGCAGGTACAATTTTTTTTTGGCACATTTACATTTTTTGGATTTTGTTATATTTTCTTTTTATAAGCTTTTATTTCTATTTTGGTTCAGTGACTGGCTGCGAACACTCCATCCGATTGGCCACTTCAAATCATCAACTGACCAGTCACTCAGGGATTTTCAAGTGTTTACAGGAATTTCGGTGTGACTTCAGTGTGACTGTGCTAGTACACTCGACAATATTCAATAACTGGCGGTGCTACAAGACTCAACCGTTTTTTTAAGCTGGTTTAAGTATCAACGCTTTTAGACATAGCAATATTAAAGAGAGAAGAACTCCAGGCATTTGGGATAACATTTTAATCGCCATTCACCAGGAAGTGGCCAACGACGATTCTTTTGCCACGACTTTCGGCGTTTACACAAAGTATTCTCCGGGTAGCGCCACTTAAAAAAAAGAAACATCCACCCATAAAACGAAAAGTAATATCTCCAATCAGACTCCGTTATTGGGGAAGATGCCTCTGGCCCGGCTGGTTGATATACCTGCAAATACAACGGCTGACATCACCGCCATCCAATAAATACGATGGGCATGACGAGGCAAACTCGCAAATGCGAAAATTCGGTTTTGCCCACAATCACGCTTATTTGCGCCAACAACGCGGCGCAAGAGAAGGCCAGGCGTTCTAGGATATCTTCTGTGAGCGCTGGAAGCTCACGATATGGCAATTTTACTGCCAAGGATGCTTTCCTTCAGCCTCCGTGGCTTGAAGACAGAGCAGTTAGTACTTATTTCAAGCAGAAAAAATCCATCAAGCTACATCTATAGATTGAAACCCAATCGATAGATCAAGGGCATACTTTCAGTGTTTTAGACCACGTATACTCCGAACTCCAACATCCACTCGGACCGTTATTTTTCTGCAGTCAATACACGTACACGCTTCTGTACAAAAAAAATGCCTCCAGTAATACAATAACAACAAATGGACAATTTATTCGGCACTCGACTCTCACACCTGCTTTCAGAGATCACTCTTCAACAAATCGACATATGCGAGCAGAGCAAACACATTTACCGTTCATTAACTATCGCCGAGAAAGAAGAAATCGGATTCCAACGAGCCCGAAATAAAAAACGATGACGAATATCATGTCGGGCGCAACACGAGGTAATTTGGGCCAATATAGAAAGCTGAGGAGGGAAGCGAGACATGCTTTCCGTAAAAAAATAAAAGGGCCGAAATACTTGAGTGCGGGTAGCTTGGAATTTCACCAGAAAGTTAGGCAACGTACGGAAGGTTTCACGACCAGCGATAACCAGAACGTACTCGAGTTATAGAAGGAAAAGTCTTACACCCAATTAAATGATTACAGCAATAAAATTAGTGGATAACATGAACCCGAGCGCCAGCTAATGACGACGGAGCAATGTCCTACCGCCTAATTATAAGGGAGTACGAATAGTGATTACACGGCTGAAAAAGAATAAAGCTTCTCGAGCTGACGGCCTACCAACTAAGCTACTTGAGAGAGATTTTCTCAAAAGATGTTGTATGAACAACGAAGGACATAGCGTCGTCTGGGTAAAAGATTGTGTTCAACTCGGATCTAGCTGATCGTAGCAGATGCAAAGAGAAGCCTACTCAGTCATTAAAAGACCTGGTGGAGAAGGATATGGCATCACTTGGCATCTCCGATTGAAACAGAAGTGAAACGGTCGACGTTCTTTACTAGTATCGTGAAAATTGAACTTTTTTCGTGACAAAATCTAATATCTCAGCAACCGAAATACAAGAAAAATAAATTTCGTTGGATAAAAAATTATCCTTATTTCGTTAACTCAAGAGCATTAAAATTCTATTAAAATTGTCTCGCTATCTGTTTCCGTACTCGAGATATTCGATTTTGACACGAAAAAAAATTTACACACTGTGCGTCGTAAAACTCCAATTTATGTGACAGCAACAAATATTATTTATTCGTTTTTAACGAATATGTGTGAATTCATTACTTTTTTAAGATAAATAATATATATTTTTTATTAAACAAAACCTAAAAGCAGTTCGAATTGTAAAAGCAATTCCCGAAATGCATTCACCTACTTGCACTCGACCATTGGTTTGTGGTGATAAAATCATTTGAAGAAATTCCCAAAACACAATTTCAAATATTTATGTGTATTTATGTAAACATGTATGCAATCCACTTGCTGCGCTAAGCATTCTACAAACATGTAATACTCATTAATTCAATACCCGGCCACTTACTGTCTTAACATGCCACAAGTGCCACAACAAACAACAATAGCAACAATGCCATAACATTATTATGCCACAGTTAGTATTATTGGAACACGCAACGCAACGCAAATACATGAAATATAACAGTTGTATGTGCAAATGTCTACTATGCATAAATCCTTTGTTGCATCCAACAGCCAAGAAGCAGTCTTGATAAAGCTATTACTTATTGCTCCCAAAAACCAAATATTGCTTGACAATGTGCAATGCACTCAAAATGTTTGAAATGCACTTAAGTATCGAAACAATGTATGATCGAGAAGGATATGCAACAATATACTATATATGTACATACTAATGTATATGGAGGAGTTTGAATGTAGACATGTGAGTTAGCACTGAGATGTGTATGCTATGGTTTGATATAATATAATGTGCTAAATATATATGTATAAGTGTATAATAGTATGCGTATTTGATTGCGTAGGTATTGACCTGCAACCCAGCGCGCTACAGTAAATAATTTCTTTCTACTCGATGATAGTCAAGCGGCCAACGCGCCATACGTTACTCATACGCCGTGTAGTGCCGCAAAACAAAGAGCAGACAATCACAAATTCGCCTCCCTCAACAAGTGGCATACATACTAAATACATATATGCATTTTACCTTTCACACTGTTGGTTCCAGTATTTTAATTATTTTATCTTTTTGCCACCGCTATGCTGTTGAATGCCATGCCATGGATGCACTACAACAACCGCTAATTGGTGCCGTTGTATGTCCGCAGCATGCAAGCCTACACTGGGTTAACAATGTGAATCAGTTCATATTGAAAACTACAATTTTTTCAATTACTTTTACTGAATATTTTATTTTAATTGGTAACACAGCGTTCGCTGAACTTTGAATGTATTCAAATAAGTAAATGAAAAAATTTGTGTTGTCAAGTTTTTTTTTTGCGGCATGTTCAAACTGTGCTGCCAGTCAGGAATCTTTTTGACTACTTGAAAACTACATTCACTTTTAATTTACTCAAATAGGCCAAGATTAAGGAGTTAAAAATGTAAATACAAAATTTGTCTACTTGTCCATGATTCGTGTTTTCCAGCACTACAATTTACATTGTCATCTTTTAGAAAAATTTTTCCCCCGAAAGCTCTAGCAAATCAACCAAAAACTGCAAGAAAGGAAACAACCAATTTTTATACAAGCGGCAGCATTGTGCTCAAATTGTTGTGCAGATCAACGCTCAAGTATGTTACTATAAAAAAGTGTTGAGCCTTAAAAAGCTATTAAAATGCATGAAAAATATGAAATCACAAGGCAAAAAACACAAGAAACGGTAGCGAACTGGCAAAACCTACATAGAATGGCAGAATAGTGCCAATGGCAAGCAATTTCAATTTGAGTGAGCTGACAGTGAAGCTGGTACTACTGCGACCGCCATTTTAAGCATACTTGAGCGGTTGCAGGCATGCATTTTTTAGATGTACATAGATACACATACAAAACATGCATACATATGTATGTATGTGTGTACGTGTATAGGCATATTCCCAGTGGGAAAATTTAATGTAAAGCAATCGAAAAAATAATTAGTAAAAAAACCCTTTTCGCATTCGATAATGCATTATTTTTCTCACGGCGATGTCCTAGGAAAAGTGGGGCATTCAATTTTGTATTACCCGTAAGGCAGGAATGAACGCAATTTGATATGAATTGTTTACGGCTTTTTGGATACATTAGAATGCTGATTACATATAAAACAGCAATAAATAGAATTTAAAACTGATAAGAAATACATTACATTATTTATCACGCATGTAACGCATTACTACATTTCCCACTGGGTTTAAATGATTTTTATATACAGAGGTTACAGTAGGTGTGCCTATTAGGTTCTAACGGAATAGTAAGCACGTACTTTGGGGTGGTTCTTAAAAATATCAACATCTAAACTTTATTTGAGCATCCATTGATTTTGTTTGGTATACAAAATGAAGACATCCGTGAAAATTCTAAAATTAAAAAAAAAAAATTAGATGGATGAAATAATTTATATATTCTTTTTTCAAATCGCAAAATTTCTACAAAATTTTTACTTTTATTCTGCTAACTTTGACTTATTATTGAAACCTATTCAATAAATTCATAAACCCGCTGATTTATAGCCGGGCAAAGCCAAAATTTTGTCGAATTTTAGATATTTTTAAAAAACACTATTTTTCAAACCCTGGTTGCGACCCCAATTTTATTACAATTTTAAATGTTTTAGGGATGCCTTTATTTTGTACGTAGAAGAAAATACAGGGGTGCCCCACAGTGTTACAGGTACAAAAATACTTAGCGGAAAATCTTCTGCTTTGGAACTAAAACGTGACTACAATATTTATATCTTTGAAGATCTTTGGAGAACTTTTCCAGGAGTTGGAATTGAGGCGATACATTCCAGTTTGTCGAGCAATTTCGATAATTTGATACATTTTGATAATTCGATGAATTTCAAAAACATTAAAATGTGACCACTTAAAAAAACTCGACAACTTGAATAATTTCGATAACTATCGATAAATTTCGATGACCTTCGGAAAAATTCGAAAACTGTGCGTTTCTAGGGCTCGATAAATTTCGATAACTCAAAATAAATCGATATCTTGATCAAATTTGGATACATACCTCTATAAATTTAGAAAACTCGGCCAATTAAAAAAGCTCGATAAATTTTGATAACTGAAAACTTCCATGATTCGATAAATGTCGGTAACTTGACAACTTTCGATGATTAAATTTTTTATGACTGAATTTATTTCGATTTCTATAAAAAAATATCGATAAATTTTCTTACTCTTTCAGTTACCCTAATTCCCTATGTATTATTAATTTCAAATACGAAGTAAAGCAAAATGCGAAAACAACCCAAATTGAACAGATTGCAACAACAACTATACACAAATACGAACATTTTTTAACGACGATTTGGACCGTAATTTTCAACCAATTTGGAAATGATAAAAACTCCATATTTTAATTAAATTAGAAGAAGAAATTAGTTAGTTAAATAAATGCGCGTGGAAATTTATTGTTAATTTCTTGTGCAGCATTTTTTATGAATTTTTCGCCCGTCTGAAGCACTTCTAAACACTTGCTGTTTTGCGACTTTCGTTTTTGATCACAGATATAACAAACAAAAATGCTTAGTTATATACCACTGTGGTAATTTTACCGTGGAAGATCCCAAATACCTACATATGTATACCTGTGGGCATACATACATACATACATACACAAAAGGATATTAAAATATCTATGAGTTATGCTGTGGTTTAAGTGTAGTCGCACTCAAATTTTGCTGTCAGCGAAAATCTAGCTGCCACTTTGCCTGAACACAACGACAACTTTATGCTTGCAAGCTGAAAACTGCCGTTACTGGTATCATAGGCACACTAACATGGCAACAAATATTTCCACAAACTGCCGAACGCGTTACATATTTGGCTGTCATGTATGTATTTACTAACTACGGTTATGTGGGTGGCATTGCTTTTGGTACTACATACATACATACGTATGTACAAATGTGCATGCGACTGTTGCCATTGCACTTCAGACTTCACTCAAATGTCATGCGGCAGAATTGTTTGCCATGCAGTTTCGAGTACTCAAATGTGCTGCAAGCGTATTAAATGAACGTTGAAAATGGCAGTAGGACCTGCTGCAACAAAAAACCACTGAAATATACTGCTACTACAAAAAGCGGCAATATGAAAATCTCAAGTTGTAAGCAATGGCTGAAAAACAAACAAATTGCCGAGTTTGCAGTCACCAGAGACACACACACTCACCAAAATGGCTGACAATGCAAAAGTGGCTGAGCTTACAACAACAGTAGTACACTTAGGGAAAGCGATAAGTTTCGAAGTCATTGACTTTGCTCGACTTCCTTCCTATTCAGTTGTTAGTTTTAAAGCCTACGAATTTTTTTTTGTATGAATATTCGATGAATTGGTGCGGTGGAATTTCAAAAATTTACAGCGATTGATAAGATCAATAATGTAGCGCGGCATGCAATGATCGCTTTCCATGTTCAATCGTTTTTTTACGGTCAATCATTTCTGGATTTGTGGATTCGCATTTTACTTTGATACTAACATTTTGATGCTTGGAAGTTTTGCACGAATGGCATCAGTGGTATCTTCCTTCCATCGAGTTCCAAATGCTTGGGAAACTACTAATTCCTAAATTAAAAGGAGGGCTGAAAAGAAGGTAGAAGACTAAAAGGTTTGTAATACTTTCTATTATTGTAAAAGG
>NW_023458556.1:13207309-13215446 GCF_013731165.1 Rhagoletis pomonella | reverse complement strand
CCAAAATGTTTTAATTCTAGTTTCTAGGTTTCAAATATAGAAACTTTGGTTTAAAATCTAAACCGAAATAGAATATGTTTGCACAGCGAATTCTGGTGTTGATTCAAACTCAACATATGAAAGCACATTAACATGCGTGGCTGTAGCTGAGTGTGCAAAGATTCTTGATGCAATTGGTTGCTACCCAGGCTGTCCGGGTTCAATCCCAACCAGACGGAGCATGAAATTTAAGATTGTTTTTTTTTTATTCTTAATTATGAAAATGTTTGGGTTTAACATTTAAACCGAATTGTTTAAATTCTAAACCCAACATATGTGCTCTCTTTTTTATAAACTTGGAAGGTTTGTATTTGAAACTGAATTTAGTTTGGTCATATATGTATGTAGTCCAAAAAGTTTAAAATTAAAACCGAAATTTTTAACCGTGTACCTATTTCTCTCACTTCATTATTTTTGCTGTATTTTGTAATTGTGTTAGACACAGACTTTTTCTCTCCCTACTAATACCTCGAGGGAGTTAAACTGCAGAAAAGTTCGAAATTTGTACCTTCAAGAGCCATTTTTTAGGTGCAGATTTCAGTTTAATTGAAGGCGTGTTTGTTAGTACCTAACGGTGTAAAAAATATATTAGGGCTCTGGCAAAAATGAATTCGATGAAAGTGCAAATATTATCTGTAAAAAGTGTTTAATCCCAATATGTATTTCCATATTAAAGTAACATGAAACTCGAGCTGTTCCGAGAATTTTCCGAGAATTGCACCGTTTTTTGAGTGAAAAATTATCAATTGCTTAAAATAGCCAACTTATAGTTAGCTCACTTTTAATTAACTGTGACAAAACCAACTTAAAGTGAGTTGCATGGTCGCTCAGGAGTCATTCAGACGTTTGTTTTCAAGTTCAAGCTTCTATTTAAAAATCCTCATACAAAAACTACTTTGAAAACATTTTTTTCCGCACCTCACTAATTATTTTCCGAATTCAGGACAAATAAAATGAAGTTCGAAATTTTATATCATTATTATTTTGATGTTATGTCTGACGGAATTCTAATATGGGACCACCTACGGCAGAATCTGGAAACATATAAAAAAAGTAGATGCGTCTGGGCCACACTGGAGAAGTGAAACTTACGTTACATATCTAGTGTGTCACCTAACCAATATACATATATAAATATGTACATATGTACGTACATCTGCTTTTGCTTAAGGTTGTATTTTTTGTCTTTTTTCTATCTAGATCCCTACCTCTATCCCTAGTAGTTACATTTATCTTAATCAGTTTTCATTTATCTTTATACTCTATCGATAACAAAATTGATTAACTTCCATCAAAATGCCGATAACAAAACCGATAAAAATATCAATAACTAATTCGATAAAAAATTCGATAAAAGTATCGACAGAAAAATCGATAACAATATCGATAGAAAATCGATAACAAAATCGATAAAAATATCGATAACCAAATCATTTACTTATCGATAAAAAGATTGATAAGAAAACCTATAAAAAATATCGATAAAAATATCTATAACCAAACCGATTACAAAATTGATAAATATATCGATAACAAAATTGGTATAAATATCGATTAATATATCGATAAGTTCCGAAAATATCCCATAGCTAAACGGGTAAAAATATCGATAACAAAACCCATAAAAGTATCGATTATTATATCAATAACTTTCGAGAATCACGAAGATATCTAAAATTCCAAAATAGTTCCCAGATTGTGTCTCTGTGGCTCTATCTATATCCTTTTCTCTTTAACTACTTTTATTTTAATCTTCCTTTTTCTATCTTTATCTTTACTTTTCTCGGTATCTTCATCCTAATGTTTTTTCATTGTACTTATCTTTGTTTTACTTGTATGTTTATCACATTCTTCATCTACATATTCCCCTTAATTTTTACCCTTAAATAAGTAAAATGTTAAATGCATTTATCTTTACGCATCTTAGTTTTTGATTTTATTTTTACCTTTGCTTTTCTTTTCTTCTTTATTTATGTACGTACTCACCTTTACTTTCATTCTTAGTACCATGTGCATACACTTAAGAAGCACTTGTTTCAGGCTCAATCATTTCCGTGTGCAACTTCCGTTGAATTTGCCAATTTACTACCAATGAACCGCCGCTAAAGAAGTTTTACTTCAAAAATATGCAATGTTTAATATAAATTAAATAAATAAAATTGTAATGAAATAAAAATAAATAAAAAGTTAAGAAAATATTTTTATTGATATTTTATGTCAAAAAGTAGTTAGTTACAAGTTAGTTGACATGTAATGCAGATCCGTATCTGTTTTTTTTGCGGCCATCGCCCCGCAAAAGTAGTTAGCTTTTTTCAAACAAAATATACAGGTAATAGTTCGCACTAGCGTTCGCGTAAACAAACTAAAGCTAGGCATAAGCTAACGTCACTCGCTGCAGGGTATTTAGTTGTTATTACGTGAAAATTCCACAAAAATTTTGCGCAAAAAATTTCAGGAGTGTATGGATTAAAAATGGACAGAGTGGTATCAGTTATTAAAATCTCCTTCTTTCGCCAGTTGTTCAACAAATTATGTGAAAAAATATCAACTTGCATTCTAGGGCTGGCTTGCATCTACTGCACATAAAGTTCATTCAGTTGCATAATTGCTTCGCTTGTGCCGTAAATAGAGCTGATAACTTTTTGTAAAGAGAATTTAATACTTAGCTTGTTTTTTTTTATTCAAATAGCATGGTTACGAAATTCAAATAAACACATACATAAATCAAAAGCTGCACCCAATAAATCACAGTTATTTAAGCGGATTTATTACTGTCTGCCTGTTTTTGCGTGGCCTATTTTCAGCACATATACTATATATACATACATATGCAAAGATCAAAACCAATACAGTAAACATTTTTTAAAAATTTTGCTAACAGGCGGAATGCATCTATTCCATTCTATATTTGTCAAATAAAAAATTAATATAATAAAATGATTTATTGTTGGAAATAGTACTGCAAATGTCATAACACAATTGCGACAATGCAAAATTCAAAATTTCATTGTGGCTAATGCTGCCAATGGTCAAATAGCAGGCGGTGCGTGTGTGTGCATTACATATTTGTTTGGTGAGTACAAAAATAGTAAAAGTAAACAGGCAACATAAAATGAAAATAGTAATAATAATAATAATAATAAATGAAAAGGCGACCACTTTTGTGTCGGAAGCGATTTGAATAATGTTACGTATACGCCACCGCTTACCGCTAAGCCATTGGCTACCAATAGTGGCGCTGGTTTTGAAATGAATGTTGACGCTTTTTGTAACAAATACATAATTACTACACACAAGTAGCATAGCTAGCAATTGTATGAAGTTGCACTTTTTGTTTTGATTTTCATTTATGGTATTTATTTTTCAATAAATCCATAAATACTTAGTGCAACTCGGCTATTGCTAGAATTTGGGCTTTCAATTTATTTCATTTCTGCACTGCAGTTGTTCATAATTGGGAGTTTGCTGCTATTGTGCGTTCATCAAATAAACACGAAATTAATTCCACGCAATCTCATACTATGTACATTTAACTACATACATAGTATGTATGCACATTAGGGTGCATCATGTGGCATAACAAATGGTACTGTTTTTCATCGGAATTCATCAAAATTTGTCGGAAAAATATTAAGATATATAAATTAAATATAATTAGTTAAAAAAATTCCAAGTAATCACCTTAGCTGATAGAAAAGTTAAAACTTAAAAGCTCTGCAGAAGAGTGCCAAAAAATTTTATCAACTGCATCAAAATAATAAGATTTTTGGTGGTACTTTCAAATTGGTCTAGCTCACGTAAATATTATTATTTTTCTGAAATAATTTAGCGGAAGTTTTAATATCATATTTTAATAATATTTTGTAACTCCGGGAGAAAACCCGCATCTTTTTTTTTTTGGTGACGCACCCTAATATACATAGATATAATGCATTCTGCAACACATTCCTGCAGTAATAGTAACGCGCTGTTAGCAACAAGGCAAACTTTCTGTTTATGTGTATAGTGTATTGTGTAACACTTCATTTGCACCACATTTGAATGCTGCAAAATGATTTGGTCTTTAATTTCATTTAATTAGAATTTATCACGTTCATGCACTACAACTATGTATACTACATAATAAATGCAGCTTTTGAGTGCAAACAAATATTTTCTCACATTTCCATTCAGTGCATTTTATTTATGTAAATTCATTACAACTCATTTAATTTTATTAGATTTCATTTGAGCGCGCATTGAGTTTTGCTATTAAATATTTATGCATTGCAGAAAGAACAGCCATTGCACTAAATTGTGTTTGGATTTGAAAACAATTTGCAAAATATGGCAAATTTACTTGGGTGGTGCCACTACAACAAGCACAAATTGTAAACTTTGCATGGAATATTCAAGGGATACATATATTTATAGTGCCAAAGCGGCAAGTTGGATGTGTAGAATAGAAACGAGTTGCTACATACATACATATGTGAGTGTGTTGAAGGCACTTGTTGAAAATGTATATTTAATGCCACTTATTTGAATTTTCAAGTAATTAATTATAAATAAATTGCTAGTTGCTAGTTGTGAATTGTGTAATTTTCCATTACTGAATTAGTGTATAATTTAAGTGTTAAAATGGCACTTAGTGATATAGAATTAACTGCTGCCACAGATAGGATAATTATGTGGTAAAATTATGAAGTTTTACATGGAAAAAGTTGAAGTGCTTGTAATAGAGCATCCCATAAATTATTAAAAATATATCGAAAACAATTCAGGATGCGAAGTACACTGAGCGATAGTCGAAACCAGCCTAAACTTTTTTAATACTTTCTGATCGTATACCCATCCAATAGTAAAACACTTGTAGGTCGTATTTTAATTTCATGGCCTGCCAAGATTTTCATGTCCCTGCCTAAGTAGCTTCCAAAATTGTGAAAAAATAGTTTAAACAAATGTCCGAGCGAAATTAAAGGTTAAAACGTATATAGTTAAATTTAGTGGGAAATATTTTCGTAGAGCATTTCAACCCATTAGCTCCGGCCTGAAAGCGTCGTTTTAAACCTTACTTCAAGAAACCCTCGCAAAATACAAATTTGGAAGTTCGTTAGAGGATTGATGCATTCTAGAAAATGATTCTTTAGTAAATTTTATGAAGTTTTTGCCTGAGAAGAATCCTAGCAAAGCTAAAATTTTTTTTTCCAATTTCAAATATAATAATGCTATCACCAAAGCATAAAATACGCGTAAACATTTTACAAACTACATTCCAGAAAATCGCTATGAACGAAATATTTATAGTTGGTAAACGAATCCAACAACTCAGAGAAGTGGGTGTCGGGAAATTTGGTCCTAACAAAACAAGGCCATGCTGCCTTTGTGAGCTTATTTATGCATTGCAAAAAAAAGTATGATCTAAATTCTTACCCCACAAATTGTATTATGTTTCCAGAGTCAGTTAAGTTCGCCATGCAGGATAATTCTAGCTTTTGGGCTAATATTAAAATAATACTTGCAAATATGAGCCAATGGAAATCTTTATGCTCGGATGTCTTTGCATAGACGCGAGCATACATACTTACCATTGAAATCGTTCGTTTCATTAAGTCAAAGACCTGCCTTTATTTTTCACTTACAATTTATTACTTTTTACGCGCATAAAATAGTAAGTTACATGTACATATAAACAATACTAACTGATACATACAACAGATACTAAATCGTACAGAATAAAACTATTACATACCTATTTTGCAAGCCAAATTCATATAAGTAATTGTAATTATAATTTTATGACTAAATTATTTTTGCTTTATTTTGTTATAATTCTTTACACAGACATATGTATGTAAATATTTATTTCCCCTTGTTAATTTTATAATTTTATATGTATACAGATATGTTGCCAAAATTAAATGCTTTTTTTTTAAATATGTTTATTTGTGCGAGTATCGCAATGAAGAGGAAAAAAATAAATCGGATATAGAAAAAATTGCCGTAATAATAAACAATCTGTCTTCCAAATGCCCAAAAGGTTTTAATGATATGTCAAAAAGTGTTTCTAATTACATATATGTATGTACGTTAGTATGTCACTGTATAATTGAGTGCGTTTGCTTATTAACTTCCACGCACAGCTGTTTTTTTTTGCTTGCATTTAACAGAAAAACAACGAGCCTTGTCGCATGTCGCTGTTTGCTGATTACTTTGTATTTTTTTATAACATTTTTTTTTTATTTGTAAACATTATTTTTTGTTTTAAAATAATTTTTTATGTAAATTTATTTCGTATTAAATATGCATGTTTGGTTGCGCACACATTTTTGTTTAAGTGTGCATTTATGTGTCATCGAAGCTTTATGCAATTGCATACATTTATAAATTTTTATTATTTTATATATTTTTTTCAAGTTTTTTCTTTACACAAAAATAGTGTCTCTCTACTGCACGTGTTTTAATCTGCTGCTGTTAATAAGCTATTTGCGCATTTATTTATTTTTTGTATCTGTTTAAACACAAAAAATATTTTTAAACTTTAATTGATATTTAATATGCAATTAATTTTACACTCTGGTTAATGCCGCGTGATTCCAATATTTTCGTTTTCCGTTGCTGTGTGTTGTTTTACAAGAATTTATGAAAAACCGATATTAAATGTCGTATTTATAAAGATATTGTGTATATGCTGGTGTGTGCACCTTTCCAAAGCCGACTGCAATAAAATACTTCCATCAGGAGTGGTGACATTTTTCTTCAATGTGGGGAAAGTCTAAAGTCGAAAAACTAAAATATCGACTACACTGATGTCTATGATTCCGTGCGTTGGCTAACGATTTTTTAGCTATGTTTGAGTGAAAAATGTGGCTCTTTTAATTAAGTATGCTCAGCTGGTAGCGCTATAGCATACAGTGGTACAGCTCTGTAACTATATTGGAAAAAAATTGGAATGAGTTGGCGTATAACCTCAATTTTCCGTATGAAACATTTATGGACATAAGTCAAAAAAAAAAAAATGAAAAATTGGCCTGATCGATTTATTTTAAAGCATACCTCCGATATAAACCTTACTTCATAAACGTCTTAAAATGCCATAAAAGGTACACCGATGAATACATGTATGCACCCAAAATTGTGTCCATATGATTTTAAAAAAGGTTTATATGAACTCCAAAAAAATTGACGTAATTGATTTTTTATTTATTTAAGATTACCTCTCATATAAACCTAAGCTCAAAAACGTCTGAGAATACCATAAAAAGTACACCAATTAATATATGACTCCGAAATTTTGAATTTCCAACAATTTGGCGTAATCGGTTTAGTTCAAAGCATATCACCAATACAAACCTAACCTCAAAAAAGCCTTTAAAAGGCCGTAAAAACCGAACGTTGAGCATATCATTCCGAAATTTCGCCCTTATGTTAATTATGATTATAATAATTACTAATAATATTATAACTAAACATAAACAAGTAGCACATACCTCCTATGCAAACTTAACCCCAAAATCACCTTAAAAATATCATAAATGCCATAATTACTATTTGAGGTTATGATAAAACTCGCAAATATGTATGTGCCATTTTTTCAGAAATCGATAGAAATTATTCCGTTTTTTAACTTTTTCATAGTAAGGAGGCCAAGTAAGACGAAGAAAATATAGCTTTTGTCCATCAAAAGTGTCAAAGGTAGCATTTATAAAGTGATTTTTTTCTCCATTTTGACTAGTAAGTGCTATATTTTCATAACTTACAAGTAAAACAATAAAAAAAGATGCTTAAGTGAATAGAAGTCTCAATAGGTTTAGTTGAAAAAAAAATGTTCTGAATTTGGTAGCTTTTATAATAAATTTTTCTTATTCAAATATCACTTTGTCAGGCTAACTAAACCATTAAAATATCAAAAATGAATATTAAAAAAAAACTGATTTTTCTCCACCGAAATACCACTGTGTAGCACAGAGAAAGTTCAAAAAGCTGCTTGTAGGGAAGATAAACGTGGATCGCGTTGTACATAGATAACACAGGTCCATATAGTTTTCTTTTGATATTAGAGAGGTTTCCTATATATTTTTGTACGCTGAAAATGATTCAGGGGAACAAAAGTGCCCGT
>NW_023458556.1:13205395-13207209 GCF_013731165.1 Rhagoletis pomonella | reverse complement strand
AGCTTAGCGTGCCACAACAAATGTTGCTCATACTTTTGTGGCCACCAGCTACGTTACGCATATGAAGGCAAAATACTTGTGGTCAGAATGAGCTAATGTGTGTATGTGTGTATGTAAGCCGCGCTATGAATTAAGTTAACGAAGGAGGATGAAATTACTCCTTTTAAGAATGGTACTGGTCCATCAAGTGGTGTGTTTTGTTCATATTCACTTGACGATGGGATAGATCCAAAGTTAGAACACGGCCCGTTGGATGACCGCCATGGGCTCAGTGAATTACCATCTGGTTTTTTTATACCTCCATTTCCTAGAAGCGAAACGATTTTTGGTTCTGGTGAAAGTCACAAAATCCAGAGATATTAGCTGTACTCGGTTCAGCCAAACACTCTAGAAAAGAGTTGTGGAACGAATGCGGACGGGCTCTCGCTAATGCGCGGTAATAACAATCCATAGATAATGCTCCAACCTTTTGACTTCCTCTATATCGCGTCATTCCTTTGTAGACCCATGCTGTCGGAATGCATTCTCATCAAGCTATGGCCGGTAATAACCCGGATTGATTGTCGAACGACTGATGTGCTATTTTGAACGCAGCCAAAATCACTTAAGCGGTTATAGCGAAAATAAATAAGAAGAAGATAGGTCGCACGTTTGATAAAGTTACTTCAACCTGAGATTGCAAGATTATAGCGAGGTACTCGGACTAAGAGCGCCATTGATTTTCCTTCAGACAAGGAGGCTGTCATCAACTGTCATATATTTAGTTACCTGTAGCTAGTCAGCCATACAAAAGATGTGGTGTGCCTCATTACCAGTTCATTTAGAGTTGGCATCTACAAACGCCTCAAAAATGCATTAACCGTAAACTGACGTTGAGCAACAGCTCTTGCGAGTAAACTCCACTTCCCATATTGAGGTTTAATTTGGATGCATCGGTGTAAATGTGTGCTCTTCCTAGTAACTCCTAGAAAGACGACTTTATTATTATATACACCGTATAGTCTGAGCACCTAAAAATTTCCGGAAGCTCTTCCAAAATACTGTTTCAACGCGGTCAAGGCTGAACCAAACCGCTAAACCGAATGTGTACGTACATGGACTATGTACTAAAAGGGTAATGAGAAATGGAAATGCAACATTAATGGTAACTTTCGCGCCTAACTCGTTTAGGGACGTACTGCACTCGACAGCCACTTTCGAAGATGTGCTGCTGCGCTGCAGCGATTTAATCTCTGCTTGGTTGTCAGAATAAATGATAGAGGAATGTATAGAGCCATAAGCCGGTCTCCTTTATTGCAGTTAATTCGATCTTTAAAATTATACAGTGCTACAGTGAGCGCCGGTTTAGTGAGAGGTCGTTTGACTAAATTTCGCTACCAACCTTGTTGTCGAGCTTCGCCCTAACCGTAGACCATTGACTAACTCCGAGCGGTTTATCTCAGTTCTTTCCTAATTCCACAATTCAGTATCATTATTCAGAGGAGAATTCATTAAACTACCATTCCTGGATCTGGTAAACGATATAATCTTTATATTCCAAAATAAGTCGAAACTATTTACTTGCAGATAGGCTCTGAGGTGTTTCGGTTAAAAAAATTATTTTGAAAGGAACTCTGAAATCAACTCTGAAGTCAAGGAGTATCATGATTATTGAATCATGAAGGGATACCAACATTGGGGCCAACAGGAAAGTTTCAGAAACGATAGAATGCAGTCAATTTTTGCTGACACCTGGAAAATTACTCTCCAAAGGAAACTGTGCCATTCGGAATTACTGCTGGGTATATGCAAAGATATTTATGAGCTTATGGGTA
>NW_023458556.1:13203730-13205295 GCF_013731165.1 Rhagoletis pomonella | reverse complement strand
TACCCATAAGCTCATAAATATCTTTGCATATACCCAGCAGTAATTCCAAATGGCACAGTTTCCTTTGGAGAGTAATTTTCCAGGTGTCAGCAAAAATTGACTGCATTCTATCGTTTCTGAAACTTTCCTGTTGGCCCCAATGTTGGTATCCCTTCATGATTCAATAATCATGGTACTCCTTGACTTCAGAGTTGATTTCAGAGTTCCTTTCAAAATAATTTTTTTAACCGAAACACCTCAGAGCCTATCTGCAAGTCAATAGTTTCGACTCATTTTGGAATATAAAGATTATATCGTTTACCAGATCGAGGAATGGTAGTTTAATGAATTCTCCTCTGAATAAAGATACTGAATTGTGGAATTAGGAAAAAACTGAGATAAACCGCTTGGGGTTAGTCAATGGTCCACGGTTAGGGCGAAGCTCGACAACAAGGTTGGTACCGAAATTTAGTCGAACGACCTTTCACTAAACCGGCATTCACTGCAGCACTATATAATTTTAAAGATCGAATTAACAGCAATAAAGGAGACTTATGGCTCTATACATTCCTCTATCATTTATTCTGACAACTAAGCAGAGATTAAATCTCTGCAGCGCAACAACACTTCTTTGAAAGTGGCTGTCGCGTGCAGTACGTCCCTAAACGAGTTAAGCGCGAAAGGTACCATTAATGTGGCACCCGGGCACAGTGAAATAACTGGAAACTGCGCGCACGCCACACCTTTTTTATGGCTTACATGCGACAATGATTTATCAGGTCACTATATGGCAGTTGAATGGAGGAGAGCCTTCTTGTCTGAAATCCATGGCACCCTTAGTGGGAGTATCTCGCTATGATGTCGTAAATTCAGGCTGAAGTAACTTTATCAAACGTAATAATAGAAGTTTGTCTTTAGAGCACACATGTGGGACAGAAAAACGCATCTGGCCTAATTTGCATAAGGGAAGATTTAGTATCCCTTTCCAACCGGAGCGACCATAGTTTCGACAAGACTTAACTGATTTTGGCCGAGTGCAAACTAGCATGTCAGTCGTTCGACCATCGATTCGGCTTATTACTGGCCACAGCTTACTTACTTGATCCGATATTGAGGAAGTCGAAAGGGTAGAACATTATATATATGTGTAATTTACGCGTATTAGCGAGAGCCCGTTCACATTCGCTCCATAACTATTTTCTTAAGTGTCTGGCTGAACTGAGTACAGCTAATATGTATGGCTTTGTAACTTTCATCAAAACGAAAATTGGTTGGAAAGGAGTAATATACTGAGCCCATGGCGGTTTAGGTATGCTTTTTCCAACTTTGGATGAGGGTAGTCATCATAATCAAACTTCATCTATCTCATCGTCATGTGAATATGAACAAAACACACCACTTAGTGGACCAGTACCGTTCTAAAAAGAAGTAATTCCGTCTTCCTTCGTTAGCTTAATTCACAGTGCGGTTTACATACACACATACACACATTAGCTCATTCTGACCACAAGTATTTTGCTTTCATATGCGTATCGTAGTTGGTGGCCACAAAAGTATGAGCAACATTTGTTGTGGCACGCTAAGCT
>NW_023458556.1:13203301-13203630 GCF_013731165.1 Rhagoletis pomonella | reverse complement strand
GTGTGGTGAGTTGAGGTGTGGTGAATTAAGGTGTGGTGAATTTAGGTGTGGTGAGTTGAGGTGTGGTGAGTTAAGGTGTGGTGGGAGAGTTGAAGTGTGGTGAATTACGGTGTGGGGGTTAAGTTGTGGTGTGTTTCATCTTCATCTTCATCTTCATCTTCGTCTTCATCTTCATCTTCATCTTCATCTTCATCTTCATCTTCATCTTCATCTTCATCTTCATCTTCATCTTCATTTTCATCTTCATCTTCATCATCATCTTCATCTTCATCTTCATCTTCGTCTTCATCTTCATCTTCATCTTCATCTTCATCTTCATCTTCATCTTC
>NW_023458556.1:13200533-13203291 GCF_013731165.1 Rhagoletis pomonella | reverse complement strand
TCTTCATCTTCATCTTCATCTTCATCTTCATCTTCATCTTCATCTTCGTCGTCTTGGTCTTCATCTTTATCTTTTCCTTTATCCTGATCTAAATATGTCCATTCTTTTCTTCATTTACATATTCACCCCCACCATTGTTATTAGGTTAGGTATTTAAATTTTCCTTCCTCTTTGTCTTTATATCTAGGTTTCTTTACTTTTATTTTAATTTCTGTATTTATCACTTTCTTCTTCCCCATACTCAACTTTACCTTCTTCCTTGTTTGAGTCTAATCTTTTCATGTACATACATACATACGTTTTATTCCTGAACTGCTGCTTAGCACGTTTCTTTAATTCGCTATCAATATTAAAGCATACATTTAGGGGGCATTTCCGCCCCAACCATGTACATGTATGGCATTGGTATTGGTGTGACTTTTGAATTGATTTTTTCGCTCTATTTTAAACTGATTTGAAATTTTAAAAATTGCCTGCACATCAGCATCAAAATACCTTTCTAATGATATATAATTGTTTATACCTTAGAAGTATAGTTTAGCCGTAAAAGGGGTGTAAAGGAAACATGATTGCCTATTTATATATATGATTTTATGTAGTTATATAAATAATAAGATACCATTCGGAAAAAATTTCTCTTGCAGTAATTTCTACGTGGTAAGTGCCCCTCCATTATTTGGTTTCATAGGGATTCGGATACCTTCCTCATTGAAGTAGTAAAGAAAATTCGCTTAAGTGCTTTTTTCGGTTAAGCACACAAGTTTTTCGTGCAAACAAGGATGGGCAGCTAAGCAAAATATACTGTATATATGTATTTACGTAGAATACGCCGTTGAGGTGAGGTGTTTTTGCATGTTTTTAGGCGCACAAAATTACTGCAAATTCGCAAAAGCTAGACAAAAGCACACTTTCATAGTGAACAGGTAAGTATGGATGTATGCATGTATGCCTATCCATATATGGTTTGTTCAGGTTTTAACGAGTGAGAGTTTATTTTGCCGAGCCTCTGCTAGCAAAGTTATTCCCAAAGTATGTTATTCACATACATACGAATGTACGTACTTATGTGTGTTCAGTTGAACGTTATGTTTATAGGGTGATACAAAACGCAAAGTTATATATTTATATATAAATAAATTATATATATAATAAATTATATATAAATTTTCGCAGTTATTTTTATGCTTATTTTACTTTTCTTTATTATTCAGTATAACTGCTCTGGATTTTTTGGTATTAATTTTTAGAAACATCTTGGGACCAGTCAGTTTTTTTTTTGTTTTTGAGAATTGTTTGTCACTTTTTTGACATTTTTTTCAATTCAATTCAATTCATTAGTAAATTAAGATTAAGATTCGTGTTGTTTTTGAAACTTTTGTGGATCTTTTAAAATTTTTGGAGCACTTCAATTTATCTATGTTTACTTAAGTTTCATTCATTTTATTTCCAATTGAAAAGGGGGCTTATACCTAATAATCACTCCCTTACTTTCAAAATTTTTTCAAGATCTCTGAAAATTTTCCGGGATTGTTATTTAAAACAAACAATGGTTTTAAATAGTAAATAAGCCTTTTACTATCACTCACTTACTTTATGAAGAATAAGAGATTTTAACGATATTTTTTTTCGAATTTGCGGAGTTTTTGTTCGGAAATTTTTTCAATCTTGAATTTGTGCAAATTTTCATAATTTTTCTACTTTGAAATTTGGAAACCTTTCAGGATTTATTTTCATATAATAAAATTGTAACAGGTCGATGTCTGTATATTATAGATATTAAAGAAAAGTTATTATGGGTGGTCTTTATTAGAGCAATAGAAGCCAAATCAATAAATTTTAGAATTTCTGTCTGTCTTTCTGTAGGTTTGTACGCGCATCACTCGAAACTAATGCATGAAATTGAATAAAGTTTTCACCAATGTATAGCTAGAGGTCTAATTATAGAAAAAATATAGAAAGAAAAAAATGTTTAGAGTTGCCACCTGTTTGAAAATTGCAGTTTAAGTAAATTGATAATATAAGGTAAATTTGCAATATGGCTGTCAAAAAAATAGGTACATAGGTTTAAAAAGGCTTACAGCTGAAAATATTTTTGTGGAGGCTGCCACATATTTGAAAATTTTGATTTAATTTAATTGATAAGATAAATTAAATATTGCAATACGGGCATCAAATTGAAGAGGCTTAGGAAATTCCAATGCTGAAAATATTTTTGAGGAGGGTTGCCACCTGTTTGAAAAAATTTATTTAATTAAATTGATAAAATAATTGAAATATTACAATACGGGTATCAAACAACACAAAAATACTTTTAGGGCGCAGTGAAGCACGCTGGGTATTTGCTAGTAAATAATAAATGTTTTGCCAACATCCATGCTGCTTTCTAATCGGTACCTTCATGATGTTTGCTGGGTTTTATCAAAATAAATGACAAATAATCAATACAATACTCGAATGCATGCCATTTATTTCTGGAAAGATATTTTTTCCATAAATTGTATACTCCGTCGATCAATGATTGAAACTGAGTCCGTCCGGGTGATAGCAGGCATCCTTTCCTATTCAGCTGCAACGACCAAGTATACTAACCAAATGGAATCTTAATTTTTTTGTTCATTTAACGATCTTCTGAGTTATTATTGAATGACTAAGTAAAACCACCTAATTTTTTAAAAAGTCGAAGCATAAAAAACTAAGCAACTCAATGACGAGCACGGAAAGGCGGTATACCATCCACCCACAAAAAACAAAAAAAAAA
>NW_023458556.1:13190467-13200433 GCF_013731165.1 Rhagoletis pomonella | reverse complement strand
TGGTGGCCACAAAAGTATGAGCAACATTTGTTGTGGCACGCTAAGCTGTTTTCACAGCAGGCATGTTGGCCAAAGCAGGGTGTCGAAAAAAAAACGTTTTATTGAGATTTACTTTACTTTATGAATAAAAAGGGTAATCATCGGCGCCAGTTTGTTTTTTTTTTGTGGGTGGATGGTATACCGCCTTTCCGTGCTCGTCATTGAAGCTGCTTAGTTTTTTATGCTTCGACTTTTTAAAAAATTTGGTGGTTTTACTTAGTCATTCAATAATAACTCAGAAGAGCGTTAAATGAAAAAAAAAAATAAGATTCCATTTGGTTACCGATTAGAAAGCAGCATGGCTGTTATCAAAACATTTATTATTTACTAGCAAATACCCAGCGTGCTTCACTGCGCCCTAAAAGTATTTTATCAATTTAATTAAATAATTTTTTTTAAACAGGTGGCAACCCTCCTCAAAAATATTTTCAGCATTGGAATTTCCTAAGCCTCTTCAATTTGATGCCCATATTGCAATGTTTAATTTATCTTATCAATTAAAATTTTCAAATATGTGGCAGCCTCCACTAAAATATTTTCAGCTGTAAGCCTTTTTAAACCTATGTACCTATTTTTTTGACAGCCATATTGCAAATATGCCTTATATTATCAATTTACTTAAACTGCAATTTTCAAACAGGTGGCAACTCTCAAGTTTGATATTTTCTATATTTTTTCTATAGCTAGACCTCTAGCTATACATCGGGGAAAACCTTATTCAATTAGATGCATTAGTTTTCGAGTAATGCGCGTACAAACATACAGACAGACAGACAAAAATTCTAAAATTTGTTGATTTGGCTTCTATTGCTCTAATAAAGACCACCCGTATTAACTTTTCTTTAATATCTATAATATACAGACATCGGTCTGTTACAATTTTATTATATGTATAGAAATCCTGAAAGGTTTCCTAAAAAAAAATTCAAAAGTGGAAAAATTAGGAAAATTTTTAATTAAAATTTCCGAACAAAAACTCCGCAAATTCGAAAAAAATATCGTTAAAATCTTTTCTTCTTCATAAAGTAAGTGAGTGATAGTAATAGGCTTATTTACTATCTAGAAATCTACGTTTGTTTTGAATAACAATCCCGGAAAATTTTCAGAGATCTTTAAAAAAAAATTTCAAAGTAAGGGAGTGATTATTAGGTATAAGCCCCCTTTTCAATTGGAAATAAAATTAATGAAACTTAAGTAAACATAGATAAATTGAAGTGCTCCAAAAATTTTAAAAGATTCACAAAAGTTTCAAAAACAACACGAATTATTCGAGAAAAAACTGAGTTTTTGCAAATATTTGTATACACACTTTCATCTGCGCCTTACTTGTATCTTAATTTACTAATAAATTGAATTGAATTGAAAAAAATGTCAAAAAAGTGACAAACAATTCTCAAAAACAAAAAAAAAACTGACTGGTCCCAAGATGTTTCTAAAAATTAATATCAAAAAAATCCAGAGCAGTTATACTGAATAATAAAGAAAAGTAAAATAAGCATAAAAATAACTGCGAAAATTTATATATAATTTATTATATTTATAATTTATTTATATATAAATATATAACTTTGCGTTTGGCATCACCCTATAAACATTACGTTCAAGTAAACACACATATGTACGTACATTCGTATGTATGGGAATAACATACTTTGGGAACAACTTTGCTAACAGAGGCTCGGCAAAATAAACTCTCACTCGTAATAACCTGAACATACCATACATGGATAGGCGCATACATGCATACATCCATACTTACCTGTTCACTATGAAAGTGTGCTTTTGTCTAGCTTTTGCGAATTTGCTGTAATTTTGTGCGCCTAAAAACATGCAAAAACACCTCACCTCAACGGCCTATTCAACGTAAATACATACATACATACAAATGTATTGTCTCGCCGGCCTAAATCAAAATCTGAGTTTGCCGGTCTGTAACCGCAACAAACTAGCACAATGATGTACAGTAATAGCATGTGTAATAACTAAAAAAAAGCAAAAACAAGAAAGCAAGAATAATTGTGGAAAGACATAATCAAAATCTGGCGTAGTTAGTAAAAATAAATGAAAATCTTAAAAATTTAAGTTAAAGAAAATATAAATTTTTAGCATTTCGAGTGCAGTGGACATGCAAGGACTTTGTTTTGTTTTTGGCTCTTAAAAGCAAACGAACATTAATAAAGTAACATAGAAAATCATATAGGTACTTACATACATGTGTATATGTATAAGTGACTTTAAATTTTCTCCCAATTGAAAATACAGTACAACCCGGGGAGAGTGGACTAATCGTTATACATACATATTAAATGTTATACATATTATTAAACTTAGAAATATGATGTTTCAACTCAATAATACAACAACTTTTATGTTCATAAAACTCAAAAGTATTGTTTATTTTAAAGTCCTTGTTAGAACTAAATCCGCTTTTTATTCATTGAGCAACCTTAGAATAATAAACAGTTTAAGTTCAAAATATGTTTTTATGTTAATTTAAAATTAAAGCGAAAACTTTTGAAGCCAATTTATTTAAAAGTGCGCAAAGTGCTTCTGGTTTTGAACTCGGATTCTTAATAAGGAAAGAACATAATTTATTGCAGTACTGTAAAACTTAAAAGCGCTTTGCGCATTTAAAAAAAAAAAATGATTTTGAAAATTACACTAGCAAAATGTAGGGGTTAGTCTAGTTCTTTTAAACAATTTTTTTTAACACATAATTACCAAAAAATGCACCTAAAAAATAAATCAACTTCATTTTAAGTAATGAAAAAAAAAACAAAATAACGAAATGTAATATCGCTTTCTTACAGTAACAATTTGAGCTGCACATTTGAATTTCACGGGTTCGAAAGAAAAAAATATTGTTCAAATTTGTCAAGTGTGGACACGCATACATATCTCACAGCCGAAAAACGACAGAAAGCTGAAAACTTACCCCCTAAAACGTAGAATTTAGTGGGGTTTAAAATTTTTTTTTGCCAAAAAAATAGCATTTTAAAAATTGAGTTTTGACCCAGTGTGATATTTGCTTAAATTTATCCGTTTGAATATATTATTTATATTAGAGCCTGTATGACATGTATGCAATTTGTATGTTTATTCATATACTTATGTACATATGTATGTATGTATGAATGACATTTTTCCGTATCTTACGGTGCTTATGCTTGAAAATACGAAATATCCCAATTATGCACACATTTATAAATACATACACACGTATATTTTATTGCAAAATGTTAGAAAAACCTTAAACAAATTACTTTGCTCTTAATTGCCGTGGGACATGGGGATATTAGTGAGGATCCGTTGTTTGATTATGGTCAAAAAATCATAAATCATTGTTAATCCACATGTGGTATCACCTCCCAATTATGTATGTATGCATGTGTGTTCATTAGTACCATTGAGTATATGTATATTAAAACTTCAATAATATTTAACATAGGCGCTCACATACATACATACATACATACATACATACATATGTAAAATAAGTCCTCCGTAACGCTGCTCTGCTTCCAGATACATAAATAAACATATACGCACATTTATGCCACCCATAGAATATAATCTAATAAATATACGCCTCATGTGTGTTAATGAATGATTGGCCATTGAGTTCGGGGAAAACTCGATTCGAAAATACATACATAAATTGCTTGTCACAATATTTAGTAGCTAAACTTTTCCTACATTTGTATGTATGTATGTATGTAAATTCGTTTTGTCAAATGACAACAAAAAAGTATGTAGCTAAGCAATAAGTAACACAAATAGTTTCGATTTGCAGACAGACGTCCAGAAGTTTGATTGCTTTGGTATTTTTGATTACTTTTGCATGTATGTGTCTTTTATAGTTCATGAAATTTTCTGTTAGAAAAATTTAAACAGTTGTTCAACAATTTGGCTAAGGTATTAGTATTTATGGCACTAGTTCGATGGTGGATAGTTTTCAACTAGTTTCAAAGTTAAAGTTGTTGAGAAACGAGGGTTAGAAAAATATATGTATGCATATAAATTTAGCTGGAGTTACTCTATCAGGGCCATACTCCCTTTTGAGGCCCATTATCAACTAGTTTGTCTACTGATATGGTGCTCATACCTAGGTTAATAATTTGTTGTTTAAATAGTTCATACATATATGAATGTATGTACGAGCTCATTAATCCGTGACAGAAAAATAATTCGCCGTACACCCCTGAGTCTAAAGTATTTTTTCGTGACAATTTTGAAGTTTTTTTTTTGACGGAACGAAAGGGTTGTCCTTTCACCCCTTTCCTTTGTCCATTTCACGGTATTTGCAGTCGGATCTTAAAGTATGATATATATGTCGATGTTCTTGTAAATTTTTTTTTGTTCCAAAGTTCATTGGCTTCAAGTATGTACCTCGTTCTATCGTTCCCACCAGATCTCAGTTTTCATAACCATAACGTACCACCCTAACGTTAGTAAAATTGAGGTTCTACAAAAATGATTTATTTTGGAACGAATTTCTGTCAACCTTGTCAAGTTTGGTTTGAAGACAAGCCGGTTACAAATAAAACATCTTACCAATCGGTAGGAAAAATCAGCCAACACCAATTTAAAATAATCTTCCACTTTTGCTAAATAAAGAATTATTTTGATAATTCCGGTAGAACTATGATTTGACTGCAATTTAAAGTTTCTGCTTTACAAAATAAACATTATGACCATGATATGCAGATGTAGTTGTCACAAACTCGGACAGTACATTTTTTGGAAAGAGTTAGAAGACATCGGCATAGAACCTCAATTTTCCATATGTAACATTTATGAACATAAATCAAGAAAAAAGTAAAAATTAGCGTGGTCGATTTATTTTAAAGCAACCTCCCATATAAACCTAACATAAAAACATCTTAAAATGCCATAAAATGTGCACCGATGAACAAATTAGTCCGAAATTTTGTCTAATATTTGCAATTACGTTGTACATGAACTCAAAAAAAAAATTGGGGCAATCGATTTTTTAAAGCATACCTCCTATATAAACCTAGTTTCAAAAGTGCACAAGAGAGCAAACAAATACTGTATATGACTCTTAAATTTTGTTTAAATATTTTTAATAACGTTATGTGTGAACCCTAAAAAATTGGGCGTAGTCAGTCTATTTCAAAGCATGCCACCCTTATAAACCTAACCTCAGAAAGGCCTTAAATTGGCCACAAAAAACCGGATCGATGAACATATAATTCCGAAATTTTTCCCATAAGTTGGTGATATGTATTGTTATAACTAAACATAAAAAAGAAATCCATACCACCCATCAAACCTAACCCTAAAAACGCCTACAAAATACCAAAAATGCCATCACTGCTATATGAGGTTACTTTAAAAGTCGCAAATATGCGGAAAATTTGTTTCAGAAATCGATAGAAAATATTCCGGTATTTAATTTTTTATGGCAGGAAGGCGAAGGAAGACCAAGGAAACATAGTTTTTGTCCGTGATAAGTTAGCATTTATAAAATGTATTTGTTTTTTCGATTTATAAGCTAAACCATTCAAATATAAAAATTTAATATTAAAAACATTTAATTTGTTTCGCCGAAATACCACTGTGCGTCATCCAGTCGGCAAATTAAGAAAAGCCTTTTTAAATGAGGAACGCTTTTTTCTAAGGCAACGGAAGTCAAACCAAAGAAAAACTCGCCTATAACGCTCCTGTACAGTTGAATCGGAAGACTGTGAGACTCTACCCATTCTATAGATAATAAAAAAGAGTGAAGAATCAAGCAAGGGATCCCTATTGATTCAAAACATGCGGCTCTTTATTTCAAATTTTTCCGATTAATGTTATTAATATTTCGGCGCTTACACTTTTGCCAAGGCTTGGGCCGAGCTCGTCCTCTAGGCCAAGGGGCGACCGCTGTTTTTTTTTACAATGATGTTCCGACAAGGGATCGAACCTTAGTCCTACGGGGTGTTAGTATGCACCTCTAACAACTCAGCTACAGTGGCTGCCAATTTGGCAGATTGGGAAATTTTTATTTTTATTATATATATCGCTAGCTTTGAGTGCAAAAGTGCAAAGTGAATTTTTTTATTTTTACGGGAACGAGAAAAAATAACAAGTACCTTAATCCTAATCAAAATGATCCATTTTTGAAAACAACTTTTCACTCTAAGCTGCGGCATGAGCTTCATACACTACTTTGAAAACTATTTATGGAGGACCAAAACCATGTACATGTATATGTTTGTTATCCAAGTAAGTTTTTTCAATACATATGTAGGTAGGTGTAAAAAGCGAAGCAGAGTTAGATATGGGTTGAAGAACTTCTTAATTCCAACTATAAAGTAATTTAAAGACTTCTTTACAATTCACTACTACAACCATAACTCAGCTTGCAATCATAGAAAAATCGTACATATAACAAATATTGTAAATGCTCAGAATTAGGGCTGTGCGATTATTCGATTACTCGAGCAAGTTGGTTAATCAATTATTCGGTTAATCAATTACTCGAGTAATCAAGATTTCGATTACTCAAAACGATGATTAATCAAGTTACTTGAAATATGATTACTCAAAAAAAATAATTTTGCTCGTTAATAGAGTTTGCGTTGGAAAATGCTTATTTTCTTTTTTACATTCTGTACATGAAAAAAATTTTTTGTTTTAATTTTTGAAAACAGAAACGTTGTTTTCAAAGTATCAAGGAACTTTAACTACTTTATACATATGTAAAGAGTTGAAATGTTGATTACTCATTTTACTCGAAATGTTGATTAATCATAAAGCATTTTACTCAAATATTTTGGTTTTTGGTTAATCAAAAATCTTGATTACTCGAGTAACTGAACTTTTGAGTAATCATAATTTCCAATTAATCGAATAATTGAATTATTTACTTTATGATTAATTAAAATTTTGAGTAATCAATTAATCGCACAGCCCTACTCAGAATCAATATTCATCTATGACTGGGGTGCCATTTATCAATTTGTGCCGGCGAATGAATATTATTACTTGAATATTATATTTTCTTTCAATCACCATATATTTGCCATGCCTTGCGGTGAGGGCAGTTAAGTTCATGTCATTGCTTTGTATTTAGAATTTAAGCTTTCTATTTGCATTTTAAGAAAAGTTGAAGGTAATAAAAATTCATAGACTTCATTAAATGAATTGGAAATGTAGGAGAATTTGGTGAATACCTATTAAATTTCACGAATTCAAAAGGTGTTGTAATGAGTCGTATTGTCGTAAAGTTAGAAGTAATAAAATTTCCCGCCAGAATTTTTCTCTTATTGAACTTTTAAATATTTGAATATTATTTTATTTTTTTGTGTACTATTTGCTCTGTAGTGAATGCTAGAACATAAAGAGTGCCTTATTGAATACTTTGATTGCGTATTGATTGTTTGAAAAATTTTGGTAAATTGAAGGGGTCACATGAACGTGAAAGAGAAAAGAAAATTTGACCCCATTAAAAAAAGATCCAAGCATTTCACCAACGAAATTAATAGGTAAAGTGGACTTTTCAGAATCTGTTGGTCTTAGAAATAAGGTCCAAAAAGTTCTACATATACAAAAGCATTGTTAAGAACTAGGCTGCAAAAGAACGAGTGAAATAACACAAACACAGTGGTTTTTAGTTATTTGTATGATGCAAAATTGGACGACAAGACCTACTTTATAGCGGACTTTTATAAGATGCCTGGACATGTGTTTCTAATAGACGATTCTTGACGAAATGTCCTAGAAACATTTAAAGCAAAAAAGTGGAAAAATACACTAACAAATGGATAATCATGTAGAAGCTATTTTCATACTAAAAACCGTTTTATTACTTCTCCATAATAAATATTGGCTTATAATATTTCGTTGCATTGAAGCATCTGAAGAAGAGCCCGGAAAGATAACTTGAAAGAATTTCTTGACATGGAATCTGGTTTAAAGCAGATCTTACAAATCTTCATTTTCAATTTTTAAGGTAGTACTCTAAACTTGGAGTTTTCTTTCCTTGAATATTAATTTTGTTGTACGCCCGGTGTGAATAATACCGCTGGAAAGTTCAAAAATCATCTGTCGAATTGCTGGAAAAATTAATGAACTCAATGACTGAAAGTTTCTTCGTTTCATTTCTTTTTCATTTTGCTCAAAGTGAAGAGATTTTATGTTTTCTTTTTCGAAGCTATGCGTTGCAATTGGATCCCTTTTATTGAAGTTTTTTTATCACTCAAAATATTTTTTTCAATTCAAAATTTTTATTCTTCGTATAATACCAAAAGCGCATTGTTTGACATAGAGTGAGTTGCAGTTTAGCGATTTATTTCTTAGCCCTAAGTACCCAGCCCGTGTTTGTTTTTCATTGGAAACTATTTCTTGTGACAGAGAGACTGTATATCAACTTTTCGGAAAATTATTTCCTCCGTAGTAGCTAGCTTTTGGATCACCCTCTCACCGCATAAAGGAAATAATCGATTTGCATGGATTACTTCGAAAGTAGTATTTTGTAAAGCTCAGATTTTAGCCTTGGAACTCAACTTATCTCGGCGGCGGCCGCTGTGGTGTAGTGGTTAGCAGTGCGCGCTACCATTCCCCAGGACTTGGGGTTCAAGCTCGGTTCAATCCAATATCAAAAAATAAACAAGTTTTTTTCTAACAACGGCCGCCTCGTGGCCTCCGAGTGTATTTCTGAAAAACATCATCTCATAAAAATACAATTGGTTGGCTATCGGATTAGAAGAAAATTTGCAACTACTACTGTTATTCACTTCCTACATTCGTAAAAAATATCATATTAGAGCCTTCGGTTTTAATAATCATTGTGAAAGTTTCTCAGCAAAATCCGACATGGAGTCACCTAAACATTGGCAAAAAACCGTTAAAGTATCTTCCCAAACTATGAACCGGCTTTTGAAAAACTTCAAAGATTATCTAGATTTTATTTTATAAGAAATGGGATATAGTACAATGAGTGGATCAAGGGACCTTCGCAGAGCTAAAATTGTCAGCTCTGAATCATTTGTCCGTAAGATGAAAATGGAGACTGGCCTTAAGTACAACAAAGTTGAGAAAGTCCTAGATCGGAATGCCACGAGGAACGTGGCGAGTAAGAGACAATGTTAAAGTTTTTTTGTGAGGTCTGCTTAAGTACTTCATTTATTAAATGTTGTACGCTGTTTAATTTTAGACTGAAGAGGAAAGTGCACTCAACTATGACTCGCTTTGGGTTCTTTCGATTTTTTTTTAATTTACATATAACTTTTCTAACTAAAAACTAAATGGGTGGCTCTAGACTCTACAATTCCCATCTTATTACAGACCTCATACTTGTATCGTTAAGCAGAATTTTATGAAACTTTCTGCTACAAAAACAAATCTAAAACTTGTTTGACACTTTATATGCTCCAATAAATAACTTTCATGTGTGGACGGTCAAATGTCATATACATACATACATACATATGCATGTATTTATGTATGTATGTATGTACGCAGTGTCAGCGATGTGTGCACACCACTGACGTTTATTGCTCCAATAATCTAAACATATGTACTTTTGTTTGTTGTCAGCTTCCAGCCATTTTTATGTTACTATCTATTGGTGAACGCTTCTCATCCAGTGTGAAACATTTATGTACAAATGCATTTACATGAAATGGAAAAGGAAATATGAAAATCTGTTCGCGTAAGTGTATAAGTTGATCTGTACATAAGTATGTGTAAGATCACAAATGTGTGACATGCCATTAATTGAGTACGTTAAGGTGATTTTGATCGGTGTTATAAAAGCGTATGCATGTACATCATGTATGTAAGTAAACGAATTTATGTAATTACATTTGTTGCATGCGACTGAATGAATATCTCTTGGCAGCTGCGAGAATAAATGAACAAAGTATGGTATGACTACGGTGACCATCCGTTCTATTTTTACCAGAACCGTCCCGT
>NW_023458556.1:13162971-13190367 GCF_013731165.1 Rhagoletis pomonella | reverse complement strand
TATATTTTTGTACGCTGAAAATGATTCAGGGGAACAAAAGTGCCCGTGACGCCATGGTTTTGAAAAAAAATGGGGCAAAACTAAAAAAAATGTGTTTTTGGGTGCTTTTACCCCTACTATCCCACAGAAACCTGTCGACATATAGAATTTGACCGCTGCTCAAATTAAAACTTGGATCTTAACCATATATGCAAGTTATAAAAAAATAAACAGTAGATAGTGCATTGATAAAATGACAACCAGAAATTTTAAAACTACTGAAATTATTTTCATTCGGATTTGTTGATGCGTAAACCAAGACTAATTCACAAGTCTTACAAATGAAAATAAATCAACTATTATAGTAATGCTGATCTTTGATATAGTTCGGGACTCTTTCGAGATAATTTCGGGACAAAATCATAAATTTGTCGAGAGTGGTTGAAGACTTTTTCGGGATCAATTAGGGTCTAGTTAAGGGCGATTCCACGCGTATTGGGACACACGTCTTTGTTGGCAGCTATAACATTGAAGTAAACACCACTAACAACGTCAGCCTGGAGACCAAGCGAAGAATAACTCTTGCCAACGGGTGCTAATTTGGGCTCGGTAGGCAATTGATAAGCAGAGCCCTCTATCGACAAACAAAAATCACGCTCTTCTACAAATATCTCATCATGCTCATCCTTTTACATGGCGCAGAAACTTAGACGATGTCGAGCAAAGGTGATAAGGCTTTGGGAGCTTTCGATAGAACTATTCTACGCAAGATCTACGGATCAAAGAAGAACCAGAAGAAGGGCTAGTTCAGGACTTCTTCGGATCTAGTTAAGGCTTAGTTCGGAACTTTTTCGAGTCTATTTCAGGATTTCAGGAAAATTTCGGGTACGGTTCAGGACTTTTTCGGCACCATTTCCGGTCTAAATCGGAAATACATTAGGACTAGTTCGGGACACATATCAAATTTCATGAGTATCATGCCTTTTTTTATATGAACTTTGCACCACACCAAATCATAGTTTTTTTCAGTACATTCGGGGTTTGCGTATTTTCGGTTTTTGCTCTACATTCAAAATATTTATTTGTGGAATTCTCATTTTTCATATGCACTTGAAATAAGCTTTAGTTGTATCCATACCTGTGTCATTCATCTTCACATGAGTTCAAATTTTTTTTAATGCCCAGTTTACATGTGTTAATTGCCACTTAAGCATTTTCATGAATATAAAATATAATTACACGTTTAAACATATACAAACAAAATATTTATTTAGTTGTCACTTTGTAATATCATAATTCATTACATACATACATACACATACACATATCTACATAGCCGAATGCACATAAATCTGTATTGTTTGTTGCTCATTTACTTGACATTCATATATTTATTGTGTTCATTTTCTGTGAAGTGCATTGTTAATATGCACATATCTGATGCTGAGTATGAAACCTTCATTTGGATTATGTGTACGGTGACCATATTTATGAGAGCCGAGTACAGGGCAAAAAAAAATTTTGCAAATTTTTTCCCCAACAGCTTACAGATCTTAGAGCCTTCTTCAATGATCCTAGATGTATTAGCCCTGAAATAGTATCCCTTTAATAACATCACAAATTTGTAGGATAATTTTCACGAGATTTTTACCCCGTAAAATTTGTTAAAAAAAATTCGTTAAATTTTAGTATAATAAAGGGCAACTTTAGGTCGCTAAGGCTTACCATTAATTTTTGGAAATTTTTTTTGTTGACGGTGTTATGCATTTTTTTCATACAAAGTAAGTATGTTCGACCTTTTTTTTTTGAAAGCGAAGCAAATGGGCAGCACTTTCCACTCGCACTTTATTATATTGAATTTTAATGAGTTACAAAACTGCAAACCAAATTTTTTTCTAAAGATTCTAGTTAAAAAGTTTGTAATTTTGGTGAAACATTGCAGAATTCATTTTTATAGTATTTTTTTGCACAAAGTTGGAAATTTGGTATTATATGGCTTTTGTTAGGAAAAGGCTTTATTTGCATAAAATAATTAATAAACATTAAATAAACTATGGAAAAATAGCCAAAACTTACTAAAATGTCGGGTCTCAATTTCTATTTTAGCCCCCTGTATGTATTCCTCGATTCGAATCACAGGCATTAAGATTAGAAAATAATAACTGTTTATGGAGAAAATTACGATCATATACCAACATCACTTAAAACTTGTTCATAGGCATGCCATTTTAATGAGCTGTTAATGCATCAAACTCCCAATACGGGACAAATGCAGGACATTAAAAGAAATACAGAACGCTTCGCGTGCCCTATAAAATAAATAAATTCCCATGACAATGGGTCGAAAAAGAGGACTGTCCCGTATAATACAGGACGGATGGTCACCGTAATTATGTGATATGTAGTATGCTTGTTTGAGTGATGCGTATGCAAATGGTGCAGTCAAGTGAAATCGTATAATACATAAGTGCATATTATAGTATATGGGTACAATCGACAATTGAAATCTAAATTAACTTCCAGTTAATTATTTCAGCAGTTCAATGATGTGCGAACAAAGGTGAATTGTAGATGAATTTGCTCGGATGATTGTACATAATTTTTGTTATGAAACAATTATGTGCAAGCCGACTGTGAAAACTTAAAGCATTATATAAAAGTGAACTTTAAATGAAGCAGAGATAGTTTCATAAAAGCGGCTGAAACTCTCTGTATAAATTAGCATGGTAATCCATTGATTGAGTTTAATGCTAGAGAGTGAAAAGTCTCAGTGCGTATTATTTAGGTGAACCCGGGTTCCGACCACCGTACTTTATGCTTTCTCATTCTCGGGAAGCTTTGATCCAGGCAGACATGAGTTACCCAGTCTTGTTTCACCAAAAAGCTTGGAAAATGCACTTGAAGCAAGTATTTGAGATTACCACCTTAAGCGTTCTACACTGAAAGTCTACTTCGAAAGAATTATGAGCAGATGACAGGACTTAGAAGGAGGGCTTATTCTTGGACTTTTGTAATATGGTTTAGTAATTTTTAGCGCGGAGTGTAGTTGTTGTGCAATGAAGTTTCGTAAATGCCAGTTTACGCTAGACCAGGTTATGCTGGCTGGCCATTAAATGTCTAATTATTATACTAAAATTGACTGGGCTAAAAAACTGCATACTCAAATTTTTTCTAGAGAGCTTAAATAAAAAGTGCAATATTTGAATGAAATTTTGCAGAATTTTCTTTAATTTCGCACAAGGTTTGGAGCTTTTCTTTTTGGGGTTTTTGTTGTAGAATTTACCATATTTTTATAAAAAATTAGCGAAAAATAAAATATTTAATAAATAGTTGCCCGTATTGTAAAAAATTCGCTGTACCTAAACTTTATATTAATCTGATAAATATGACATATTATCGAAACATAAATATTCACACGAATTCATAAATTCGTTGAGTTATAGCGGGCCAAAGCCGAAATTTTGTCGAGATTTCGCGAACTAAAAAAAATCAAATTTTTTAAAATTCTGGTAACAACCCCAATATTTGTAACCGCGTTCAAAAAAAGGAGGAGGCTAACAATTCATTGGTATGTATTTCTTTTTTATCGGAAAAATGGTACTTAGAGGGTGGTCCTGCTCTAATTTGGTTTAGTTTCGAACATTGGATTATGAAGAAATTAACGGTAATTCTAAATTTGAATATGAGTATTAAAGGCGATTGAGTTTTTGCTTAAAAATTACTTGTTTTAAAATTTGTTTAAATTTTTGTGTACGTTTTTATTATAAGGGGCTGCCTCCTGATGTTGGTATTTTAAGAACCACCCTAATGTGTATGTGTATGCATTTACATATGCACGCTCTTATAAATGCTTACTTTTCCTGTTTCATTCTCTGTATCGGCTGCTCTCTTGCGTATGCTTATTATTGTAAAATTGGTTCGGGTTGTTTCTGGGCATAAAAATTCTGATCTTAGTTTAATTCTATTAAAGCTTAATAGAGAAGAATGCATAAATATATGTATGTGTAGATGATGTACATATTTATGTAAGTAAATATTTGTTAGTAAAAACTTGTAACTCTGTTTGTTGAAAATAAAATCGAAAAAGTTCAATTTGCCAATCAAAAAGTCAAAATCAATTTATATACAAAATCGTTTTCGCGCAGCATTGCATGATTTCGGTAGATTTTTGGATTCTAGTAAAAGAAAAGTTATTCAATTCAACGGGTGTTGCGAGAATTAATGAAAACGCCTTTTCGTAAGATTTTTTTTTTAATTTTTTGAGTTGCTTTGCTTCATTTGCTGTGTGATGTGTTGAGTTGCACAAGCAGCTGTTGTTTGTGTCTACTTTCGCGCTCTATTTGTGCATTTTGCGGTAGTGCATTGAAATTTGCCTGCATTTGATTCCGCTTCGCTTTAAGTCTGTATGCTTTTTTTCACTTCTCTGACTTAAACTTCTTAAATACTATTTTTTATATTATCTTTTTCATTTTTTTGCTATTTCTTCTGCATTCGCTTTTAAATCGCCGTCTGTGTCAATAATTCGATTCACGCTTACGTTTCTGTCTTCGTCCAAGTGCTTGTGCTCGTTTTTATTTTCATCGTCGCTGCGTATGTCTCCCTCCCGTTTCCGTTTTCGTCTTCGTCTTCGTCTCCGTCTATGTCCAAGTTACGTTCGCTGCCGCAGTCCTTGCAGTGCAGTGAATTTAAGGCATTGGGTAGTGATTCTGTTCGAAATCTTTCTGCCGCTCCAGCAGCGCCTTCCTCGTAGTCTCTAGCCGGCGATCGGTGATAGCCACAAATGGCAATCGTTGCTTGCGTCCCGTGGCGCCGGTGCCCACCAGACGCGGTGACGCATCAATCACTCGATGATAGACGAAGGAGCTAATTGTGCGACCCATTCCGCCATTTGCTATGCCATCTCCTTCGTCACTGCTGCCGCTACTCGGCGTTGCCGTAACCGCTGTTGCTGTGGTTGTGTCGGCCAAGTCGGCACCACCACCCCCCATGCCGTCACCCGCTGCATGCCACATAAATGGCGGCGGCGCTGTGGCGCTCGTCGCGCTCAATGCGGCAGCGGCTGTTAGCGTTTTATGCACGTTCGGTTTATAAGCGCTGAAGCGAGACAAAGATTTATGGTGATTACCGTCAATGCCAAGACCATTGCTGCTGCCGACGCCATTACCAACACCACCACCACCGCTGCTCCCGCTGCCATAAATATTGCTCCAACGATTGCCGTGAAGGTCATAGCTCGCGGGCGCGATAAAAGCAAGTTTGCCACGGCTGCCACCGCTTGGTGCGAATTGCGCGCTACGACTACGCGGTTTTCCAATAAAACTACCGGCTATAGCCGGATATGAGGGCAAACGAAAAATGGCTGCCTTCGGTGAGCTCGGCGCGACAGTGGTGTGGTGCGCGTGCAATGGATTGGGTGTTGTTAATTTTTCGATTTGCCATGTCATTTGCGCGCTTCCTGCCAATTCGTTTGCATTCGATTTATTTTCGATTTCCTTTGGCCAAATGTCAACGTCACCATCGTCGGCGGCGTAAGAGGCGATGTCGCTGTCCGTGTCTGTCTCTGTGTCTCTTGAAATGCTAACATCATCGTCTGGTAGCTGGTTGGTTGATTGCGCTACCTTTTCGAGCGCACCGCGTAGTATGTCTGCGTCGTTTTGCAACTTTTGCGCTGCCGAGACTCCTTCTCTATTAGCTGACACAGCTGGCGCTTGGCGCGTGGCCTCGCTGGTGGTTGCTGGCACATCTCTTTGCGGGGCAAATAAATCTTCATAACGATTTGGGTCGTCTTTGCGGTTAGCTTTGCCATTGCCATTTGCACTGCTGCTGCTGCTGCTGACGCCGGCACTGCTGATGTCACGATTGTGATAGCGTTTGCGTTTCTCTTTCAAGTAATCGTCATCGATGCGTACTCGACCAATACTGCCGCCACCCGCACTGCGGCTGCTTGCATGCGGTCCCGGCTGCAGCATCGAGCTGGACCAACTGCGCATAAGGGCAGGTGGGGGGCGCGTCGGCGGTGGTAATGTGCCTTCTAGTAGATTCAGCAGCTGCTTATTGCGGCGGTTGTACTTCTTAATGTACGGCGGCAAGTTTGCGTCCTCATCGTGACCACTTTGTGCCTCCTCCAGCTCTGCAGCGCTTTCGTAGTCATCGTCGTAGTCTTCATCTGCATCCGCGTTTTCGTCGTCAATGCCAACTTTCATTTCAGGATAGAGTTCAGGGTGGGCTTCGCGGTAATGTTCATCGTAGACCTGGAACTGTACGCGCGCCAAGTGTGGCCATTTGGCGTAGTAGCGTTCGAACTCCTCCAAGTCGGTTATCTGATGGCCTAATTGCAATGTGCCGCTACCAGTCGTACCTGCAACCGCAGCCGCGACAGTTTCCTGCTGATGTTGCTTGATGTATGACGGCGGTGGTATAGGTGTCTGCACCATACCCAGCTCCACGGCGGCTTGTGTGGCTGAGGCGTGCGGCGATGGCGGATCGAGTGCGCTTGCCGGCAATTTGTGCTGATGTGAATCGGTTGTGTGTTGCTTTTGCTGTTCCTGCTGGTGCTGACGTCGATCGGTTGATTGATAATGTTTACTATGTTGACGATGCTTGTGATGACTACCACCACCACCACCACGCCGATGCGAATGTGTACCGTGCTGTGTCTGTTGTTTATTTGCATGCGTATGCATGTGCGCGTGCTGACGACGATGATGTTGCTGTTGATGTTGATGCTGATGGTGCTGTAGAAAGTGATTGCGTTGATGATGATGCGTGTGCTGGTGTTGATGTTGATGCTGATGTTGTGGTGCGGCATGTTGCTGCTGTTCAGTCGGTTGGTTTTGTTGCTTGTGCTCGTCTTGTTGACTACCTGCCGTTTGGCCGTGCTGATATTTACCTTCATTGCCCAAGACTTTAATACCGTTACGCAGCACTGGGCTTACACGCCGATACCAGTTGTTATGGTCTGCTGCTATCATGCGCTCCATGCTGCGTCCGTGCGCCCGGAGGCGTTCCTCCCGCTCCCTCACCAACGCTGCGTCAGCATTTTCTTTACCCTCACCACCACCTCCGACTGCCAACTTGTCGGCTTCTCCACCCGCTCTTGTATCCTCCGTGTCGTCGTCGTCATCTCTTGTCTGTAGGTAGTAGTTTATTTGCCCTTCGTAGAAAGGATTTGCACCAACTCCGCCACTAGCACCACCACTTCGATTGCCGACAACAAATATTGGCGATGCTGGTAATCCACGTGATTTTTCCGCTTCAATTTTCCTCGCATACTTTCGCAACTTCTCAGCGTGCTTTTGTGCTGTTGCGTAGGTAACCGGCTCCCCTTGCTGCTCTTGCTCTGACTCTTGTTTGCGATAGTAATCGTTGTAGCTGCTATTTGTCAATTTCGCCTGTATCGAGTTGTTTGTGTGCTTAGCACTCGTTGCAGTTGCATTTGCCACAGCCGACAATGCTGTTGATATATCAGGCGCTTTTGTTGTTGTTGTTGGCTCCATTGCTGCCCCCCTCGCTCTGGCTGTCAACGAGGATATTGTTGCGTAATTCAGGTAATCCTTGTATTTTTTCTTGTACATTTTATGCCCGTAGCGCCGACTGTTGCGCCGTTGCGCTTTGTAGCGTTCAAAAGCTGAGAAATGTGTGCCATAGGATTCACCAGCCTCATCCGATGGCTCGTCTGCCATTGTGATTGTGCGGTTATTGTTATCATTGTGTATCGATAGTGTTGCCATAGTAGGTCCGTAATTAGAAATTCGAATTGATTGCGTGATGACGTCAAGCCGCATAAACGAGAAAAGAGAGGGCGAAAGAGAGAGATGAAAAGGCAGAATTATTCAGTGAAGCATAAACAAGTATTTTCCTTTTATAATAAACGTATGTCAAACATTGATTGCTATTGGCTTTATGCGATTGCTGACAAGAATCTATTTGACTTGCAGTTGTTGCACATACGCACTTCTTTCGTAAATTGAAGATTACTTATGTGTGTGCATATATGTTTGAAGGTGTACGGATATCCGCCTGCATAACTACCTGTTGGCTTTGCGCCTGGTGCCGCTTTATTTTTATACTACGGTTATATGAAATCCTTTTAATATTACACCCCGCTTCACTTGAACAGGTACACATATTTGCCTTAAGATCTAAGCTTACAACTGAACTTGTGGGCATCAGTGAAGTTTCTTTTTTACGTTCATTTTATAGAATGATTAAGTTTGACGAAAAGTGGTGAAAACAAAGAAAACATCTTGATGACTTCGGAATTTAATTCCACTTTTTATCAAACTAAACGGAAATTATGTTTTTTATTTTGATTCACTTGAATAGGTAAGAGGATGTGCGTATGGCGAGTTCATTAAAATTACATTTAAAAATTAAAGGATAATTAGACCTAAAACACAAAAAGAATGGGTGAGCAGGCGCACTTTCAACTGCAAAAAAATGCATAAATGGAGAGCTGTTTGGATCCAGAACTTTGCAGGCAATTTCTTGAAAATAAAACTGATGGAAATGCAAATGTTTTTTTTTTACATAGAATTGCATGAATAAACAGAAAACAAAAGCTCAAAAATATAACTCCATTCAAAATCTTTTCGATTTCTCAAAAACTGCATCAAATTAGCTACAATTTTAAGTATTTAAATTTTGGCAAAATTACTACTATCCGGAAAATCCTAACGAATTAATTTCGTTAAATTCGTGAAAAATAGTACCATATAGTCACGTTAGGCGGCGTGGGTAACTTTCTGGTTAGTTGTATTAAAAAACTGAGTACGCCATTTGCTTTAGCGGCTTATTCTTCATGATGTTGAATATATTTTTTTCTTTCTTGTGCAAGATGAATGTTTTTTGATATATGGACCTAAACCTACAGCAAAACAGTCTTATAAATAACGGATTTCGGAGAAGCTCATCCAGTTTTTGCAATAGTTAATATTATTATCGATTTTGTTATCGATATTGTTATCGCTTTTGTTATCGATATTTTTATCGATTTTGTTATCGTTTTTGTTATTGTTTTTGTTTTCGACTTTATAATCAACACAGTCGATCGATCGATTTTATGATCGATTTTTTTATAGATTTTGTAATCGATATTTTGATCGATTTTGTTATAGAATTTGCTATCGATTTTGCTATCGATATTATTATCGATTTTGATGTCCATAGGCGCTGGACTGTTCCTTTTTTATTTTTGCTTATGGTGCTACGCATTATCTTCTTTTATACAAAGTAGGTTCGATGATTTTTTATACGGAGAAAATAAGCGACACCTTTAAAGAAAAAGTTAGAAAAAACTAAAGGTGAATCCTAGTTTCTTTTAGTTTGCATTTTATTTTATTAAAATTGAAACTGCATACTCAAGATTCAATTCAATTCAATTCAGTTTATTGAGGTTATATTAGAACAAATAATTACATAAAGGTAAATTTAAGAAAAAGCTACTATAAACTTGGATACTAATATAATAAACAATTTAAAAATAGATGGCCAGTCCAAATTATTTATTAGCATTCATTAAAATAGACACTGAAGTTGCTTCTGTTAAAGTTGTTTCTTAGATTCCATAAAAGTATAGCATTGACAGAGAACAGTCTCGTTGATGATATTGAGTTTAAGAGAAGGACAAAAAAATCTGTTGCTCGAACAGATTTGGCAAATTCTAATTTAACAAAGGGGTAATGTGGAGATTTCAGTGTGATGAGCTTGTAAAAAAATATGCAGTTTAGAGCTTTAAGATATTCAAAAATCCCACTTGCGAAGTCTCTTGCCTCCATGGCGTGATATACCTTGAGAGACCATAAATATACCGCGTTACCTCTATAGGGCAAGACTACGCCTCATCTTCGGTGGAGTATATGGTTGAGATAGTCTTAAATTTCTCCTTAGAATAGCGTATACCTTTCGGACCATTGCATTAATATGATCGGTACAAGTTAAGATTTCATTGATAACAAATCCTACTTTTGTTAATTTACTGACAATTTAATTTGGTTTGCTCTTAATGAGATCTTTCTAAAAATCCAATTAAAAACTCGTAATTTTTACGACAGTTTTTAGTTATTGTTTTGCTAATATTTCACAAAGTTTTAAACTAATCTAACCATGAATACTCAATAAATATCAAATACAAATCAATATACACCTTTAAACCTGAAATATTTATAAAACTCAGTTAAAGGCGTAATTTTGAAGATTTCCAATCAAACTAAGTAAATAAGCACATGGTTCTTTAAAAGCGCTGTAAAATTCGTCTTAGTAACATAGCAGTTGAGCTGCCATAAAGAATATATGAACGTATGCGCACACATTGTTATCTCCTGTAGTGTGCCACACTCAATCATTTCAATCAATATCCGGGCTGCCAATTTTCGTGGCAGCATACTAACATATTTCAAGGCGTTTTCGACACCACATGAACTGTTTCATGCACATATGTACATATATACTTACATAATTCACTATTACGAACACTCAATGGAATACCAATTGTGCAATTTATAGTAACACATATATGTACATATAAATAAGCACCAGTCTGGTGTGATTCGCATGTGTTTGTATCAATCACCAAATCATAGGAAGCGCGCCAACACGGCGTATGAGCAACAAAACCGCGTAAATGCGCCTGGGTAACAAAATCGAGTTGCAATCAGTTGCGGCGCACAAATAAGGTCATTGAAACATGCTAAGAGAGAGTGCGATGCAAGCACTAAAAATATATATATGTGTACGTACATATGTATACTGTGAGTTTACTAGCTGTCAAGTATTTGGCGGCAGTCAGAATTTTCATTGGTTATTGATAAGTTGGCAGTTGAATAGTCGGATGGGCGAGTAAGGCGAAAGAGTTCTAACTAAACAGCGCTTGTGTGGCGCAAAGCGAGGAATTACATAACTCGCGTTTCCTCACGTATTCAACGGTAGATGGCATGTCTTTATTTTTAGTTACATTGTCTGCATTGCTGATTTTCGAATGCGCTGCTGCCGTTGCTGCTTCTATTGCTGAACAACTCATTCTCAGCTACATACACACGTACATATGTGTATATGGGACCATACTGCGGCTAGTTGGGTTAAAATTGCCGACGCTTAAGTGTGCATCGAGCAATGGTAATGTGGGCCACTGCACAGCAACTACGTGATTGGTTTCCGCAATTGTTCTCAAGAGAATACTCATTGCCAGCATTTCAATTTATTGTATTTATTTTATACATACATACTATACCGTACTACTTTTGGGGTTTATTTTGGCTCAAAATTTGTACAGCAGATCGTTGCTTTAAGTATCAGTCTGCTCAGAAATACATAAACTCAAGGCTATTTTTTGAAATGCCCAAAGCAGAAGTAGGCAGATACTTTTGTTACATAATTAATTACAAGTTATCCCTTAGGGCGAAGGCAAATGTTATTGTAGTGAATTAAATATTTGTTTAGGATTTGTTTTGATGTTTATTTGTGAAAGCTGTACGACTCAGATGAATGAAATAAAACAAGTTTTTCACTGTTCACTGTTATCCTCATAGTGTTCAGGGTTTCTTATGAAGCAACTTAAGAATATTTTGAATGATTTAATGCCAGCAATCATTTATAGTATGAAATTGGAGAAAATTAGTGCAGTTCTTTTGGTCTTGCATTCTCATTTTGAATACTTTTACTGAGCATATCTTCAAAGGACCTAAACTTCTTAACTTCTTAAATATACTCTTTTTTTAATTTAAGTATTCCGTGAAAATAATTTTATACTTTTTGCAAAACTTTTTGATTAGTGCACTTGCACGGCCAAAATTATCCAGGCTTTACCCGACCAAGATATATGTTTTCTTCTATTTAACTCTGTTTATACTGGCGAAACGTTCTAATAGTTCTTCGTCCCTGGAGTAGCACTTCGTATGATGGACTAAAATCGAGTCTGACCTCGGTACAGAGCTCTTCTTTTGCTGTGCATGCAGAAAAAGCTCCACTTCTTTTAGGTGCCACACATGCCACCTGAGGACCTCATCTGGCCTTAGGCCACATAGGAAGTAGAGAGTATTTCTTATGGCAAGCACAGCTAACATGGCCACTTAATTTAGATAACAGCATACACGCATACGCCAACGAAATATGCACAGCATACATGACCGATATATCCATGTCTCTTAAAATAATTTTTTTTTTCCTTTTCGGCTTAAACTTTGAGCCTTGGAAGTATTCTCTAGGGATGTTAATTTTTTATTCCGAGATTTTCAGGATGTCATTATCACAATCCCGGGATTTAGATATTCATTACTTCTCAACAACTTAAATCGAAAAATTGCTTCTATATTTTTTGACAAGCTCTCCTACCATAAAATAAATAATAAATAAATGGGTTTGAAACCCATTTAAAATGGCGTTTTTACCCCTAAACATTCTCCGAAGTGTAATCAATACTTATTATAAGCAGTATCCTTTGTCTTATAGTCTTTCCACGCTACCAAGGACAGCTAACCAGATAATTTAATTTTATAATACTCTACTTATCCCACTTATATCATTATACAGCAATGGAAAACAAAATCACAGCGAGTGATTAAACACTCCACAACCTGCGGCATATATAAATTTGCCAACACACTTTCCACTTTCTATTTATACGTACGAGTATACGTAAATACCGATTACAATCAACAAATATTGTTGTCTAAATATTTTGCCAAATTAAACACATTGAGGGTAGCTTAAAGGCAGCTAACATCTTCGGCATGATTGCGCGCAGCCAACACTTGCAGAAACAATAAACCAACAGAGTACTAAAACTCACACGCTGGGGTAAACACCAACAGCAGCTTATGGGCGAGTATGTTGGCACACTTTCATACATTCATACGCATATACACATACATCTATGTATATATGTATATCTATGTTCGTGCACTGCCTCACAGTCAAGCTAAGTACACACATTTAAAAATATACGCATATAAATACATATTTGCTTTGCCAAAGCCTTCGAAAGTCAACACTTACCCGCTAGCTTTTGTTGCAGCTGATGTTGTTGTTGTTGTTGTTGACTTCTTGTTGCATGCACTGGTTCACGGCTTCTAGCCGCATCATCGCTGTCAGCAATTTTCGAAAAACTGTCTGTTGTTTTGGCCGAATTTTCAGAGGTGTTCAGTGGCAGCAGCTCCTTCATTTCGGCTTGCTCTTCCTCTTGTTCTTGTACTACTAACGCCTTTTCGCGCTGCTCCTTCTTCGAGCTGTTTGCCAAGATGCCAAAATAGGTTATTGAGTAATCGTCGCGTGAACCCTTTTCACCACTGTTGTTGCTGTTGCTGTTGCTGTTGCCGCTACTGCCATTGCTGTCAGCAACTTCATCAATGTGCTGAGAAAGATTTTCCTGTTGATATTTTTGTTGTGGCTGTTGTTGTTGATTTTTTGGCTTTGCAACTTTCTTTGCAATTGCTGCCATTTGTGCGTACGTGTTTGCAACAACTTCACTTTCCTTTTGCGGATGGCGCTTATGTGGGTGCCTGTTGTTGTTGTTGTTGTTGTTATCACTATGTTGATTTTTGCTATTCTTGTTGCCATCGTCGTCGTCGTCGTCGTCGTCGTCGTCATCGTCGTCGGTGTTATCATCAACATTGCTATGGCTGGCACTTTGCGCTCGTTCATGCCGCTTCCATTTCCTTCCAACGAATTTTACCTTTTGCTGCGCATCTTCGCCATCATTTTCAGCCATCAATGAGAGTGGCAACTTTTCACTTTCGCCTCGGCTTTCTCCGTGCGCTACCACATTTTTATGTTGCTGCTGTTGCCACCGCTGCTGTCGTTGCGGCTGTTGTTCTGCCTGCAATGCATCTTCATCTTCATTACCAAATTTGTCCTCTATATCACCGATCGCTGTTTCCGCCGGTTGATTACCGTCGCTGTACTCCATTTGTGATTTATTGTTTACTTGTTCGCTCATAATGTTGCCTTTGTATTTAGCGTGGCTTTTGTCGCTTTCGCGCTGCTTGTCAGCATCATCACCATCATTATTATCATCATTGCCATTGTTGTCGTCATCTCTGTCATATTTTATGTTGTTGTTACTGTAAGCGTATTTGTTTTCACTCGCTTTGTCATTGGTGGTGGGTGTTGTTTGCCCAGACGCTTTATTAAATTTTTCTGCAACTAAATTTTCAATAAATTGCAGATGCTGACCAGTCACATCCCTGGTCGTCTCTTCCTCACTTCCTTCGTCTGCTGCTATTAATTTGGGATTTTTTTGTGCTTTTGGATTTCTCGTAAAATTCAAACTTTTCTCCGCACGCGTACTGGGCAACGCCAATGGCTCCTCATCTGTAAGGTCCGATCCATCGGCTTCATCCATTTGATCCATGTTTACAGCTGTGTTGTCACTGTTGTCATCATATTTTCTGTTGTTTTTGTTGCTGTCGCCATTGTTTGCATCGCTTTTCAATTTGTTATTTCGCTTTCTTACAGTTTTTCTTAAATGTTCATTTTTGTTTTTATTGGTTTTGCCTTTGTTGTCGCCATCCCTGTTATTTTGCCCGTGATATTCTTCTTCTTCTTCCCGACTACTTTCTGAAGTGCTGAACTTTTGCGCGGCAAGGATCTGCATAAATTTCAATAAAGTAAAAGAAAAACGTGCGTAAGTAAAGAGCTGATGTGAGTATAAATTTAATGGACTATTCATAATACAAAGGATATGGAGATTTTAAAGATTTTAATGGTTTGTTGGTAAAGAAAATAAAAAAATTCTTTTTTAGGGGTTCGGTTTTTAGGTCAAGATTGTTCTTCATTCAATCAGACTTATAAAAATGACCCTAAAAACTAAATTTTAGATTTTTTGAATTTTGTTTAACTTAAACACAGCTTCCAATGAACTTAAAAAGCTCAAAATTGCATTTTTCGGTTTCTGCAACCATGGAAATGTATTCCTTGATGTAAGAAAAAATATGTGTTGAAAACTTTTCGAAAAAATCATTGCATTTTCACGTCAAAAGAAAATAAAAAATTTAAAATCTTCTCTACTTGACGATTTTTTAAAGCTCAACGGTAATTTGTTTATCCAACTTAAAAATTGTTTCTGAATAATTCATCTTAAAAGCATTAAAAAGCAGTTAGCTCTATTTCCCTATCACTTCTCGGTCTCTAGAGATTCTATTTTTTTTTATTTTTCTATAAAATCGAACACAGTGCGGCCTGCCAAGAATCGTGGGTTGCGTGTTCTCAATTGAAAGTTGAATCTAATGCTGATTAACATTCATTTATTATTCATTCGACGAATCAAATCATGAATAAAGTTTATTTGTTATTTGCTTCGTCCGACAAATAAAAAGCAAAATCTATTTTGGATTTTATTCGTCGGCAAAATAAAAAATTAAATCTATTTCTGATCTGATTTGTGGAGCACAGCAATTTGATTCGTGATTTTCCAGCTAAAAATATTTTTTTTGTATCTAACGGCAGCAGTATTTTCGGGAAAATAAAATTAATTTTTTTATTTAGTTCATCAATTAAATCAAATCATAAATAAATTTAATCTTTTATTTGTCTGACGAATGAGATCGCAAATATTTTTTTTTTCCGACGATGCAGATCACAAATAATTTTTTTTTTTAATTTGGTCGAGGAATCAATTCTAATTCTTAATTAATAGCGGATTAAAAATCGAAAAGCGTTTTGAAGCGCCCAACCCTGCAAGAAAATTTGCCTTCTTAACTTACTTAATTTTGTTTTGAATTAAAAATTTTAAACTTATAGCCACGTTTTCAGACAGAGTTTTCTTTTAACCTACTATGTGCTTTAATTTTTCAATTAAGTTTGAAACTTTTCTACATCTTCTTAGCTATTTCTTTCCGCAAAAATGTTCAAACACCAGAACATCGCATTGTTTGTATTTTGTATTGAATTGTTAAAAATTTTGGCAGCTAACTTCTAGATTTTTTTTGTACACGAAAACTTTCTCCACCTCAGCGTTTCATTGCTCTCAGTGCATACATATATATTAGGGGTATTCTCGAAGTCTTGCACGTAGCGCCGATTGTATAGAATGCAAAAATACTAAAAATTGTAGCTTTCATAGTTAGCAAGCAGCGAAACTCTGTATCAAATACAAAAACAAGATAAAGCAAAAAAATGCAAATGAGTGGAATATGTAACGATTTCAACAACTAAACAACCAGCACAGGGTGGCATTTATCTTGCGATGCTTTTGTGCAAAATATATACATAGGTTTCGACGTTGCATATTTTGCAGCGAAATGTGGATTTCCATGTATTTTGTTGTTGTGTGTTTGAAAGTTATGCAATCCGTGCAATCGGTGCTACGCGCAAGGGCTTTGCAAGATTTCGAGAATACCCCTATTGTTTTTGTTCCCGTTGTTATGGTATTGCATTTCCTATTATTCGACTTTTTAGCTGCATTGTCATGTATTACCGTTGTGAAACTGACTGCTAACTGACTGCTCTCTTGCCTCATGCACTTTGATTCTTTTATTCTATTTTATTTTACCTTGTTTTTGTTTTGAGTACTTGGTGTATGGTAAACTATGATAAACTTTTCATAGCTAAGATGCTTATGCTAGACAATAGGTTTTAGATATGTAGGTAACTGCAAATATAAGTGCTTATGTATGTATGTATACATATCCATTTGCTCTATATAGTTGCTTGTTGGTTGCGCCTTTGCATTGCACAAAATATTAACTTTGGGCTGAATTTGTGTAAAATACATAAATTGGCGTAATTGTATATAGTTTAGCTTTTCTATTTATGAAATCAGAAAATATCCTTTTGTTAAAAGCAATTAAGAAAATAATTTCTGGATTTGTACTAACTACTATGTATTTCGATTACTCCGAATAGTTCTATAAACAATGCAATCAAGAATAGTAAAAGCTAAAGTAATACTAAATTCTTATATTTGTAAATATTTTGTTATAAACACAATGTTTGTTTAGGTTGAAGTGGTTGTCAGTGACGATACCAGCACACCTATGTATGCACCTATGTTTGCAGTCCGTCTGTCTTTTCGTTGTCGGGTATATTCCATCCAGCTTTTGAGTTGCACGCGAACCGCTTCGAGATGCGACTGGCGAAAGAATTCCTTCCTCCCTCCCTCACAAAATGTGTCACCGAAAGCATTTTGTATTGCGCAGAAAATCGAGAACATTTGCTGAATTTAAGTCGAAAGTGCCCGGTTAATACAACAACTATTAACCTTAAAGAGGAGCGCTCCAGACATGCGAGAACTTTAGATGGCTTTTTATCGACTTTTGGTTGGATTTGTGGGATTCGTAGCTCGTCTGGTGTTTATCTCTTCTATGAAGCAAATCACCACTTTGAATTTGCAAGAGACTAGAGATATGCCCACTTTAAGAGCTGAATTTACCATTGAAACTTTGTCTATTCTCTTGTCAGCGATTTACTAGAGACGTCCCTTTACCCAAGGATTCATACAACGATTAAGGGAGGTTTTTGGGTCTGCGGGTTTAGAACTTTTCTGCATTAAGCGGCTACCTTGGACGTTGTTCGATTGAATTTTAAAGATTTAGTAGCAGCCTGGCAATGTTTAAAATTAGGTCGTAAGAGGACTGAAAAACGCTGTATTGGTCGGGTAAACGAAAACTTAAGTTTAAGTAGTGTGAAATAACTGCAGCAAATCTCGCAAATTGCCCTGTCGTTTAGCATAGAATCATCCATTGGATAGCCGTCGACCCTAAATCTCGGTCTGTGGCATCTTTACATACATATATTTCTGTCATGCGTATGGAGAGTAGAGGTATAGTCTAACTTCCGTAAATTACTCGCGAAAATTTCGGTGACCCAGTAAAAGAGAATGATTCGATATGTGGTCGCATTCTTAATTTTTTTACCTAATTATTGCCGTCTTGCGGATGTACAAGATGGACATGGTTTCGTGGAGTGGTCTTTAACGTTTCATATTCCGTCGAGTTTCCTGTCGTTTTAGAATTACTCCACGCTAAGAGGTGAAATTTAAAATTATTATGAAATGTAAAGTGATATTAATTTAACAGTTGGTAAGGTTGAAGGTCAAGGATTTTGCATAGAAGAAAGCGCAAGGTTTATGGCTAGCTTGAAATATTTAAGCAATTCGTTAGTGAATCAGTCAGGTATGTATTACAATTTAATAATCTTTTTTCATACAAAAATAAAAAAATATAAATATATGCAGATTCTATGGACGATAGAAAATTTAAGATTCTATGTGAAATTGATGTTTCACTACCAGCAGCACCGGTGTATAAGCACACAAGTATACTGTGCGCAAATGTGTGTGCCACCTCTTAAATAAGCTGTGTCAAGTTTTTGTGGTTATTCTGTGTACAACTTGGTTCAAGTACACTATAGTTTGGAAAGTCATTCATTCAATCATACTTAAAGTAAAGCATCTTACGCACAAAACTACGAGCGCAAGCCCATATGCATGTACCTACATAAATATGCATGGTATATGTAGATAGTTATATGTATGTATGTAAATACACAACCACCGGCTTGCAAAAAATGTAAAATTCTTGTTTTCCTCCTTCCACCTTTTGAGGGAATTTGGGGTGCATATTCGATTTATTTTAAAAACAAAATTGTATACCCACTAGATGCTTATGGCTTTCTGTGCGATTATGACCTTACTCCACTTACAATATCTGCTTCTGGTTCAACTGCCGAATAACCATCCATATCGCCTTCACCAACATATTGCATACTGTCCGCATCAATGGCATCGGCATCGTCTATGTGTTGTTGGTCCAAAATATCCTCGGGTATAGCAGCCTCTGCTTGCATATTGAAATCTATCAGATGAAAAGAAAGTAAACAGAAAAAAATGAAAGGTAAAAAAATTGACAATATTTGAGATAAGTTGAACAAAAGTGCATTTATGTATATTTGTGTGGTGTGTGCGTGTGCATGAGGGTGTACACATATATACATGTTAGCGGTTTTAAGCGAAAAGAGAAACTTAACAGAAACAAAATTATTTTATATACACACCTACCTACATACATACATAAATACTTACGATATTTAAATATAAGTATAGGATGTTACGGAAATTTGATACGACTAGATGAGAAATACTATGTTCTATTGGTGTACTCTAATCGCTGTGTATGCACGTACATACTTATTGTACATAAGTATATGTGAGTAAGTGTGTATCCGATATGCTTTTTTACTTCTTTGACGAACAAACGTAGATATAGCCTACATACCCACTGGGAAAATGGTTAAGAACCTTACGTGGTGATATACATGTCTTCTTTCAGCTTTTAGAACCAAAATTGTTACCATGACTAATGTTATCTACAAGTAACAAGTAATTACTTCGTAATTGAAATGCAGCTTCGTAATAAAGATAAATGTGATGATGAAGAAGTAAATGTGAACGATTAAGACACTAAAGTGATGGCAGAATTGAATATAAAGACGAAAATGAAATCAACGAGATATTTCATTGATATTTTTCTATAGAAATCGAAATAAATTCAGTCATAAAAAAATTAAGTTATCGAAAGTTATTATTGATATTTATTAATTTACTGAAACTTGTCAATACATCGAATCGAAGTTTCTAGAATTTTCAAACTATATCGAGTTATCGAAATTTCAAGGTTATATAAGTTATCGACTTATCACTGCTTAGCCATTTTTATCGCGTGAATTTTCAAAGTTTGTCGATGGCTTTTGAAAAATATGGAGCTATCAAAATTAACAGAGTTATCGAAATTTATAGATTGATGCAAAGTTTATCGAGTTATCGATTTATGTTGAGCAATATACATTTCTAAGTTATCGAATTTGGTCGAGTTATTGAATTTTTTTGAGTTATCGGATTTGAAAATTTTTGAAATTCATTGAAAAATCGATATGTGTCACATTGTCGAAATTTATCGATAAAATTGAATGTATCGTGTCAATTCCAAGTTCTGCCAAAGTCCTCTAAAGACCTTCAATGATATAAATAAATTCTAGTCATGTTTTAATTCCAAAGCTAAGTGAGAATACATCTTCAAGGGTCTAAAACAACTAGAAAAACGGTCGGAATTCGACAGTAACTGGTACTCCTCCTAGTCTAATAGTAAAGTACTAAATGAACAACTCCGATGACGCTTACATTGTAAGTTGTAAAATAATGCGCTGCCGAAGATACATTCGAACGCCAAACTACTCCGAGTGACACCGTACCTTTTTTGGTAAGGCGGCTTAAAAGTATCTCTAATGCCAGAGGTAAATTCTAAACTCCTAATTCCATACGGGGTACGTAAATAACTCAATGCATATGTGTGTATATCAAAAGAACAGCTCTCATCGGTGTATAAATATTAGTGAAATGTTTCAAAGGACAAAGTTTTTCATAAAGTGTTGGTTAGTATCAAAGCGTTAAAAATTTCATAAATGTGAATTATTCGAACGAGGCAGAGGAACTAGTTGGGTTTGTTTAAATTTTGAGTCATTCGTTCTTGTACGGTAATGGCGGATCTTAAAATGTAGGTACTATATAATAGATCGATGCCTTCGTCAAGGGGACAATTCCTTTGTTTCAATGTACAATGACGTCAAGTACACCGTTATAGTATTAAACTTCTGTTCGTATTTGAACAACATTTTTCTATTGTCGAAGGTATGTTAAGGTGGGGTGAAAAAATTAACTTTCGTTATTCGATGGCCTTCGGGCGAAATAATTGTGACGTTTCGTTTAGAATTACGAAAAATCTCACGCAGAGCCGAAGTAATGCCTGAACGTCTTTAAATGGAACTCAGAAAATAACTTTTCAGATATGTATGAATAGTTATTTAGCAGTTTTCAGCAGGGACGTGAACCGGATGAAAAATTCGTTTGGTTCGGTTCAGCGGGTCGAACCGTTTTTGCACTTTTGGATTGGTTCGTCAAAGCGGTTTTTTTGGTCTTTGAACCGGGGTTTCGGTTCGGTTCAACGGTTCGAAAAACAAAAAAATTACGCGCAAGTTTAAGTGTCAAGTGTCAAGTGCAACAACGCGCAAGGTTAAGGGTCAAGTCTCTGTCAAATGAGATGGGTTGCCTTTACATTTGATATTGTCACAAGTGAAAACAAGTGGGTACATTTATCTATTGAAAATTGGTTGAAACGAAAAATTTGTATTGTAGCGGCATATTTTTTGCAGCTGCAAGCTTTGAGGCGCAGTAGAAATCACAGCAGTGATGAGCTAAAGTTTGTGACTTTGTTGGAATACGGCTGTTAGTGTCAAACTTTGATTTATATGGTTTATGTTATACGATGAACAATATTTTCATAAATATTTTATGCAAATTATTTTCCATGCAAATAATTGTGAATACTATATAGAAAATGGTGTACACTTTCATTTGGCGCCTGGTGTATGGGGAAATCTTTTGATATGGGATTTTTCAATTAAAATTTTTTATTTTTTTTGTCAAAATCGTAGCACAACTTTTTCTACCGTAAATTAACAGTTGCCACTTATTAGAAATAGTCAGATTAACAGCCATGATAATGGCACATTTACCCATTGGTGAAAATGCTGTCAAAATGAGCATCCCGCTCTACCCACGCTGCTGCTGCAGTAGCTGCAATTTAGACGAAAGTAAGGAAATTGTTTTTTCCGAGTGCCCAGCATTGGCACACATAAGGAAGATTCTTCACCCGAAATGTTCAGAAGATTCCCAAATGCTTCATTACTAACATAAAGATTTTCATTACTAACATAAAGATTTAGATCAATATCAGCACCAATTAGAGCCTTCTGGGCGCTTCTACCAACCAACCAAGCATAGCTCATCCAACGCCTGTACGCAAATTTGTATGTATAAAAATTTAAAATCTCAAAAGGAAACTTCAGTAATCTATAAGTAAATACCAACCAGTAAAAGTTTGTAATCCGTATTTTGAGAGTTTGCTATGAATTTTTATTCCATTTCGTTGTACTCAAATGTCTCAATTATCAATAACTAAAAGTTAACTGAGTGGCTTTGAATAAACGCATGTAAATATAAGCTGCCTTCACTTTATTACACACGAAAATATTCGGAAATTAATTAAATATGAATCTTTTGGTAACATTTTCGTCTGCAATTAAGTTACATCACTAGCAAAAATTGTAATTGTGGTAAGCTAAGCTAAGGCGAATGTAGCGGCGAGAAAAAATGGTGAAACATTACGTCCCCACAGAGGACTATGAGAATTGCGCTGCGTTGGGTTAAACCCACTGACATTTGCTTGCCACTCGCAGCATCAGTCAACACTACGCCCCCCATTAAATCCCGCCACCCATCATTCCGGCAATTCAAACAGTACTCAAGATACAACAAATGTATCCAATGTCCCAGACATAATCATAGTAATTAAACTCTAGAGAAACCAAACGAAACCCGATGCCGTTGATTGAGTATATACGTTATGGTATAATGGTACGGAACTGCACACACACACACATAAATACATAGTTTTTTTTTTTTTAAATGCGAATGTGCAAAGTGCTGGGACCTCATGCTACGTGGTCACACGCGAGTGCGGCTTGCATCCGAGCCGCCGAAGCACAGTGATGCAAACGCTAAATTTACTATTAAAAAAAAAGTTCTAGAGCTTACAATCCTGTACGTGTTTGGTTTTTTTTTTGTTATTGAAAAATAATTGTATTCTTAAAAGGTTTAAAGAGCCAAACAATTTTCACGAAAATAAACGTTTGTATAATTTTTAGAAAACCTTTATAAAGTTTTATAACCTATTAAATTAAAGATTATAAAGTGTAAGTTTAAAGTAATAAAGAATTTTTCGTTGATTTTTAATATTTTTTTTTTACTGAAATTTAGAGCACCGTTCACCTATGCGAAAAAAATGCGTGGCGCCATCAGCAAAAAAAATATTAAAAATCAACGGGAACTTTCAGCCACTTGAAACTTTTGTTTTAATGGGCTACTTATATACTGGGTATACTTAAACTTTTTGCTAAAAATTTTAAGTTAAAAATACATATATATATTTTTTTCAAATTGCGTACGGTTCCATATTAATAAATTCCAGTTAAAAAATTAATTTTTTACTTAACTAAATATTTAAAATCCTTCAAGAATTGTAGGCTGTTTACTTTTTTGAAGAGTAAATTTCGCGTTTGCCCCACTGTCGATGCCGCCCGACTCTCGATGCTTGGTTTGGGCGCTTGACTGGTTTTTCCGCGCAGCAATGCAAAAGTTACGTGGAGTGAAAAAATTAAAATGTTAGCAAATGCCACTATGGCTCAGCGTAGCTGGCATGGCGAGAAGCCTCAGTGCCTCAGTTTTTTGCAAACTTCTCTTTCTTCACATGCAGTGCAGCGCACGCAGACTGCCATGACAGTAATGCGGTTGCAATAAGGATGTGGCATTCAGTTTGCTCGCTCTCTGTTCTGTTGGCGGTATACCCCTGGGGGCTGTGAATGTGACATTTACAACATTTAGTAATTTTTCCTGCCACCAACAGAGCTAACGCCAGTGTCGTGGGAGTTCAGAGACGGTATGTCGGCACATTCGCTTCCTAGGGTACCCTAGAACCACTGGGCATACTACATAGCTATGAAACTATATAAATACTATCTAAGCGGTTAAACCAAAACCAATGCTTCTGGTGCTAAACAAAGCTAACAAATGAGTTTTTGTCCCGCTAGTAATTATTTCTATTTGAGAGCTTACACATCCGCACGCAGGCTGGCGTTTAGTAAGCGGTTATGAAGAGCATAAAATGTAAACACATTTTGGCACTCTTATGGAAAGTAAATTTAATTTAATCTTGTTAAAATAGCGTAATTAATTACTGTCAATGTGCCCCGTGTGTGTGTGTGTCTGTTGGTCGCGTGCAGTCTATGGGTGGTTTTCAGCTCTGTAGTTCCCCTTCGAATGCTCAAAATATGTCAAAATCAAGAGAAATTGACACTTTCCTTGCGCTGAGTAATATTCAATATTGAATATGGCGTTGTTCATAGCATGAACTAAGTAAGCATTAATTAGTCGAGTGGAGCCACATTTTTTGTAGGTTTATTAAATTATGTTAATGTTAATATAATGAACAGTGGAATGAGAGGACGGGGTATTAGTGCGATTTATTCATATTATCGTTAAGTTCGATAGGCCAACGGTTAAAAGGCGAATAAATCGAAAGCTGGCCTTTGGAAGGCAGGCATTGGCAAACCTCCGAGTGAATTCAGCCATGAAAAAGAGTTTCTCATAAAAATACAATCGCCTTTCGTTGTCGGCGTAAAACTCCCACCTTTATGTGACCACATCAAAGCGCAGGCCACAAATCGGACGAGAAGCTCGATGAAACAATAACACATTGTGTAAACGCCAATCTAGATATTATTACAAATCGAAGTTTTGCTTTTCCTGTTATGTATTTATGTATTTATTACTTTTTCCACCCAACGGTGTTAGTTTATTAAAGTGGTTTGTCGCCTTGTCGACAAGCAATTAGCCGTTTTTAAACCGCACGCTCATGCCCACCACCTGTAGCCACTTTTCATCTGCATTTTTAAATATATATTCTGCAGGAATGCCTCTCCATAGCAAGGGCTGCACATTCGCAGAGAAAGTAATCAAATGACTCCTTCGAAACTGGATCTTGAGGCTGCAGAGGAACTAGTTGAAAGGTATGGCGATCTTTCGGCTACGCTAAGTGTATGGAATTTATGCGTGTTACAGTAGAAGTAGTAATTTATTTCAATAAAACTTAACATATTTAAACGCAACCAAAGACGAAGACGACTTTCACATGTTTTCTTTTTAACCCTCTTCAACAAAATATTTTAAAACCGCAACCTTATTAGCTCGCTTTCGTTTGCTATTGAAATTGGATTTATTTTTTAGATAGGTGGCAACCCTCTGAAATGAAATTTTTTCAAAACCATTTCCATTCATACCCATATCGTGGCAATTCATCTAAATTAATTGAATTGAATTTTTAAGAGGTGGCAACTTTTTTCTTATTCTTACCTTGCAAAGAGCGTTGACATCTTTTGTGATGTCTACTTTAACAAGTAAAAGCGAGCTGCAACTAGAAACGATAAGGACCTACAAACCTTAGCTCATCATCAGACTTCTTCTTCTGGAGTTCATTGGGAGTTGAAACTCGCAACTTCGGTTGTCAAAGCCAGTGGTCTTAGCCACTGAGTTAAGTTCGCCAGGTAAACTTTTGTTGTTTTTTCTACTTAAATTTTCGGTAATATGTTTAGTAAGCTAAACTGTATTTGATATATAAATCTTTACTAAGTGTGACAGCGTACATGTAATTTATTTCACATGTTGGTGTGTGGCGTAAAATGCTGCTGAATAATATTTGTAAAGGCAACATCAGCAAATCGGAGAGATAATAATTTTAATAATAAAAGGAGTTAAAGCAATAATGCTTATAAATGTAATTTGCATACAAGCGTTATAACACGATTACGTAGCAAGTAAATTGACAATCCGAATACATGTGCATATGTTCATATATAAATATTAGGGTGGTTAAAATTTTTTTTAGCCACCCCATAGAATTGAAAAATACCGAAAAAAAGTTTTGTCAATGTTATTGTGGTTTGTTAACATTTTATTTTTTAATATTTTTATTGAGCTTTGTACCACGATTGTTTATTAGAAATAATTTGTTGCTATTTCAATTATTTCTAATAAACAATCGTGGTACAAAGCTCAATAAAAATATTAAAAAAAGAAAAAAAGTTTTTTTTTTGAACTCGGTTAATACTTAATCATGCCACCGCGGCTTTTAAATTTTCCATACATGTATTTCATATGAGAAAACTATATTTTTTCGCAGAATCGTTAGAACTAGATACTCTTTGACTGAATTAAAATTTAAATTTCTTCAGAAATTTCCAAATCATAGAAAGTTTATGTACATTCAACTTTAAAAGTTTACTAACCAATTTTACATTACCAATAATCTCATCCCGTGCATACTAAAATTTGTTTTTTCTTTAACCATTTAGAGTTAAATTTGCATCACAATGCTTGGAAGATTTAGAAGCGAAATACTTGCATTCGATCTACAAATATTTATTTTTAATGGATTTTATATTAGTTCTATGAAAAAAAAAAATTATGTTCCGCATATGAAATGGTATATCATGGGCTTATATTCAATACTCTCTATCCGCACTTTTTACAAAAACGAAATTCTGCTATAAAAATCCACTTAATACTTAATTGTTATCGGTGATGTTAATGTTAACCTTGCATAATGTTTGACAGAAGAATTTACTATTAAAGTGCAATGTCCCAAATGGGTTCTCACATCGCAAAGAGTTTTTGTGAGAATTGCAGATAGAGGGTATTGAATAAAGCCCTCGAAAAGGAAAGCTGCAAATGCCCGGCGTGTTCAAGGAAGTATCGGATCTCCTTATTTTACATTTTCTATAATTTTGGGAGCTTGCAGCAAGAAAATTCCAAAAAATGTATTTTTCTGTGTATTTTTGGACCACCCTTATATGAAAATTTACGTAATTATATATGTATACATATGTGTGTAAGTTCGCACTTAAATTGCCTTGCAAATCTCATACTGCATGCCATTGTCCTGGTGGACATTTTAATTATCCTTCGGTGGTTTATGCGGTTGCCTTTGTCTGCATTAACTAATTTGCAAAAACAGCATAATGTTGGAGCGCCAAGCAGTGGAGGGGTGAAAGAATACAATAAATTAATTTAGAGGCGGATCTATGGGCATTTGTTTAGGTATAAATTTACATATATGTATATACGTAGGCATATATGTATGTATGTGTCGACATATCCGCGCTTAAATGCACTCACGCACGCAATCAGGCCAACCGCGACAGCAGTGAACAAAATTAAATTCCGCTGAAAGCTGCGAATAAATTCTAAACTATGCTACATACATATATCAAAGTATTTATGTACATACATATGTGTTAGCATAAAAAGTTAGTTAAAAAATAAATAAACAAAAATGTTTGAAAAAGAAGAGCATGCGTCGTTCTGCTTAAAAAACTCGCAAATAATTCAAGCTGTCAGCGTGGCGCGGCTAAAATGTGCCAAGTGGCGTACGCGAGGTACGCGAAAAAGTTACTAATGTATGTATGTATGTATGTATGTATGTATGTAGTATGCGATGGAGCTTAGCGTGAGTGCAAAAAAGTTTAGGAGCACCATGTAGAGTTTATTATATGTGGCCGTTCGTCATGCGAACCATACGTTTCCGTACCCCCTCCTCGTTTCACTTGCGTGCAGGTAGTAATGATTGTAATGGAGACATACGGTGCGCAAGCACCCGCACATTTTCACATCAACGAAGACTTATACGGCATATATGTATGCCACGCTTGTACCAGATACCACACATGCACATACACATTCGCATACGTACCCCAAACATTTCATGTTTTTTGTGCCACATGAGGTTAATTTGAATTTTAAATGCAGCCGCAACTGTTTTT
>NW_023458556.1:13128669-13162871 GCF_013731165.1 Rhagoletis pomonella | reverse complement strand
TATATTTTTGTACGCTGAAAATGATTCAGGGGAACAAAAGTGCCCGTCACGCCATGGTTTTGAAAAAAAATGGGGCAAAACTAAAAAAAATGTGTTTTTGGGTGCTTTTACCCCTACTATCCCACAGAAACCTGTCGACATATAGAATTTGACCGCTGCTCAAATTAAAACTTGGATCTTATCCATATATGCAAGTTATAAAAAAAATAAACAGTAGATAGTGCATTGATAAAATGACAACCAGAAATTTTAAAGCTACTGAAATTATTTTCATTCGGATTTGTTGATGCGTAAACCAAGAATAATTCAGAAGTCTTACAAATGAAAGTAAATCAACTATTATAGTAATGCTGATCTTTGATATAGTTCGGGACTCTTCCGAGATAATTTCGGGACAAAATCATAAATTTGTCGAGAGTGGTTGAAGACTTTTTCGGGATCAATTAGGGTCTAGTTAAGGGCGATTCCACGTGTATTGGGACACACGCTTTGTTGGCAGCTATAACATTGAAGTTAACACCACGAACAACGTCAGCCTGGAGACCAAGCGAAGAATAACTCTTGCCAACGGGTGCTAATTTGGGCTCGGTAGGCAATTGATGAGCAGAGCCCTCTATCGACAAACAAAAATCACGCTCTTCTACAAATATCTCATCATGCTCATCCTTTTACATGGCGCAGAAACTTAGACGATGTCGAGCAAAGGTGATAAGGCTTTGGGAGCTTTCGATAGAACTATTCTACGCAAGATCCACGGATCTAAGAAGAACCAGAAGAAGGGCTAGTTCAGGACTTCTTCGGATCTAGTTAAGGCCTAGTTCGGAATTTTTTCGAGTCTATTTCAGGATTTCAGGAAAATTTCGGGTATGGTTCAGGACTTTTTCGGCACCATTTCCGGTCTAAATCGGAAATACATTAGGACTAGTTCGGGACACATATCAAATTTCAAGAGTATCATACCTTCTTTAAAATGAATTTGCACCACACCAAATCATAGTTTTTTCAATACTTTCGGGGTTTGCGTTTTTTCGGTTATTGCTTTACATTGAAAATATTTATTTGTGGAATTCTCATTTTTCATACATATGCACTTGAAATAAGCTTTAGTTGTGTCCATACCTGTGTCATTCATCTTTACATGAGTTCAAATTTTTTTTAATGATCAGTTTACACGTGTTAATTGCCTCTTAAGCATTTCCATGAATATAAAATATAATTACACGTTTAAACATATACAAACAAAATATTTATTTAGTTGTCACTTTGTAATATCATAATTCATTACATACATACACACATGTCTACATAGCCGAATGCACATAATTCTGTATTGTTTGTTGCTCATTAATTGACATTCATATTTATTGTGTTCACTTTCTGTGAAGTGCATTGTTAATATGCACATATCTGATGCTGAGTATGAAACCTTCATTCGGATTATGTGTACGGTGACCATATTTATGAGAGCCGAATACGGGGCAAAAAATAATGTTGCAAATTTTTTCCCCAACAGCTTACAGATCTTAAAGCCTTCTTCAATGATCCAAGATGGATTAGCCCTGATAATTTCATATTCATATTCATATTTATTCATTAATCAACAAACAGTAAGTTCACAGACTGTGTAGCAAAATTATATTAGGCTTAACATAATCAATAAACAATAATTAGTAAAGTAAAGCTATGTTAAGTGTCTTATGAGCAGGCTCTTAAAAGTAAACTTGGTATAGCAAAAGTCAAATCCCAAAGAAAAAGAAAAATCATTTAATTCCGAAAGTGTCCGTCTTATAGGAGCATTCATCGCATAAACTGTTCTAGCAAAACCCACATAAAACATCTCGTTACAACGAAGGATCCGTGAAGGTACATTAAAACTAATTTTCATGAGTACGTATGAGCAATCGATTAAGCCATTAATAATATCATAAACAACGCACATCGACAGCAGTGAACGTCTCGACTCTAGTGACATGAGACTTATGAGCAAACAACGAGAACTATAGGGTGGGATCGGTTCCAGAAAGTTCAACCGCCGCAGGGCGAAACGTACGAAAGCCCTCTGGACCGACTCCAATCTCCTAATATGAACGGCATGAAAAGGCCTCCAGATAAATACTGCATATTCTAACTTCGACCGAACTAGAGACGTGTACAATACTTTTAAAGTGTATGGGTCAGAAAACGACGAACAGTTACGCCGAATAAAAGCCAACATAGCATACGCCTTAGAAACAACAAAATTTATGTGAGTGGTAAAGCTGAGTTTGGGGTCAAAGTAAACACCAAGGTCTTTAAATTCATCAACCTTTTTTAGCGCAACATTCGAAAGACGATACGATGTTGGAAGATTGTAAACGAGTCTACCATAAGAGGTATAGTGACACTTAGCAATGTTAAGAAATAGGCGATTACGTCCGCACCACTGGAACAAGTTGTCAAGCTCGCCCTGTAGGACGAAAGAATCTTCTAAGGACTTAATTTCAGAATAAATTTTTAAGTCATCCGCGTAGAGAAGAAACTTACATTTTGAGAAGCAAGAGGAAATATCATTAATAAACAGAATAAACAGCAAGGGACCGAGGACGCTTCCCTGGGGAACCCCAGAGGAAGCTACGAAAGAATAAGAAGACGCACCGTCGAGGCGAACGACACAACGTCTGTTGTTTAAATAGGATGAGATCCACCTCAGTAATAGAGAGTGGAATCCTAGTATTTCCAGTTTAGCTAAAAGAACTCTATGGGATACTCTGTCAAAGGCCTTTGAAAAGTCCGTGTAAACCGCATCAATCTGAAATCCTTTTTGAAAAGAATCCAGGCAATCTTCGGTGAACTCTGCTAAATTAGTTAGGGTAGATCTACCCGGAACAAATCCATGCTGTTGAGGACAAAGCAAGTGTTTTACCTCAAAATATATTTTATCCTTAATTATACACTCAAACAATTTCGACACGGTGGTTAGTTTGGAAATCGGCCTATAATTTTCAATGTTGCTTTTATTGCCGCTCTTGAAGATAGGCGTGATAAAAGTTAATTTCCAAGCATCTATAAAAATGCCAGAAGACAGAGACTTATTAAAAATATGCAGTAACGGAGCAATCAGAGAAGAGCAATTTTTCAATAACACAGCAGAAACACCATCAGCGTCAGTTGTAGTTGACATATGCACGAGACTTTGAGACGAGACCCCATGAAATTTGTTTAAAACAATTCGTTAAATTTTAATATAATAAAGACCAACTTTAAGTCGCTAAGGCTTACCATTAACTTTTGGAAACTTTTTTTTTTGTTGACGGTGTTATGCATTTTTTCATACAAGGTAAGTATGTTCGACCCCTTTTTTTAGAAAGAGAAGCAAATGGGCAGCACTTACCACTCGCACTTTATTATATTGAATTTTAATGAGTTACAAAACTGCAAACCAAATTTTTTTCTACAGATTCTAGTTAAAACGTTTGAAATTTTGGTGAAACATTGCAGATTTAATTTTTATAGTTTTTTGCACAAAGTTGGAAATTTGGTATTATATGCTTTTTGTTAGGAAAAAGCTTTACTTTCATAAAATAAATAATAAACCTTAAATAAACTAAGGAGAAATGGACAAAAATTACTAAAATCTCTTGTCCTAATTTCTATTTTAGCCCCCTGTATGTATTCCTCGATTCGAATCACAGGCATTAAGATTAGAAAATAATAACTGTTTATGGAGAAAATTACGATCATATACCAACATCACTTAAAACTTGTTCATAGGCATGCCATTTTAATGAGCTGTTAATGCATCAAACTCAAAATACGGGACAAATGCAGGACATTAAAAGAAATACAGAACGTTTGGCGTGCCCTATAAAATAAATAAATTTCCAGGACAATGGATCAAAAAAGAGGACTGTCCCCTATAATACAGGACGGATGGTCACCGTAATTATGTGATATATAGTATGCTTGTTTGAGTGATGTGTATGCAAATGGTGCAGTCAAGTGAAATCGTATAATACATAAGTGCATATTATAGTATATGGGTACAATCGACAATTGAAATCTAAATTAACTTCCAGTTAATTATTTCAGCAGTTCAATGATGTGCGAACAAAGGTGAATTGTAGATGAATTTGCTCGGATGATTGTACATAATTTTAGTTATGAAACAATTATGTGCAAGCCGACTGTGAAAACTTAAAGCATTATATAAAAGTGAACTTTAAATGAAGCAGACATAGTCTCATAAAAGCTGCTGAAACTCTTTGTATAAATTAGCATGGTAATCCATTGATTGAGTTTAACGCTAGAGAGTTAAAAGTCTCAGTTTTCGCACTCTCGGGAAGCTTTGATCCAGGCAGACATGAGTTACCCAGTCTTGTTTTAAGTGTTCTGCACTGAAAGTCTACTTCGAAAAAATTATGAGCAGACGGCAGGACTTAGAAGAAGGGCTTATTCTTGGGCTTTTGTAATATGGTTGAATAATTTTTAGCGCGGAGTGTAGTGATTGTGTGACGAAGTTTTGTAAATGCCAGGTTACGCTAGATAAGGTTATGCTGGCTGGCCATTAAAGGCCTAATATAGACCAGGACTTCGATTTTTTTAGAGTATGGAGATACCTTTAACGAAAAAAATGTCTAAAATCAACGGTAAGCTCTACTTACGGAAAACTTGGACTTTTTATACTAGAATTAAATCGGCTACGAAATTGCCTACTCGAAATCTTTCTAAAGGAATGTGAGTATGCGTTGTATGTAGGGAAAAAATTGCGCAAGAGCGTGAGTAAAAAATTTTTTTTAAGTCAATGGTAATTTGTAGCTACTTCAAAATTACACTTTCTAAATGTCAATGGGCTAAAAAACTGCGCACTCAAAAAATCGTAGAAAAAAGTTTGAAATTTTGAACCTTTTTTGTAATTTTCTGCAAGGTTTGAAACTTGCAGTTATATGGGTTTTGATAGAAAATGAACTATATTTCAATCGTATCTCTCTCGCTCTCATTATTGCCATAATTTTGGCTTGAAAAAAACTATAACGATCCAGTTGCTTACAAGACCAGCTAATTCTTGGTTCAGAGCAGTAGACCGCAGGTCCCACTACTTCGTTAGCTTTGACATTCTTACAAAGAGTGACTCCAATACACTTAAATTAAGAACCATATCCTTTTGCACAGTTGATCCAAATTGATTGGCAGCTTAATATACTTGCGACATTCCTTTATAGTGCCGATATTGAACACCTTCTGACACAATTAACGGCCACACATAAAGGACACAAGTGCACTTAAATTACCCTTGTCTATATATATAACTCAGCCAGCACTCATTTGACTGTCTATTGCTGGTTTAGAAGTTTTACGATATAAATAAATAAGTCTAAGAAAAATAATTAGGGGATTCACAAGACGTGTTAACCGTCGTAAAATCTTAAGCTTAACACTTGTTTATGTAAAATAGCGGTTAAAATGGTTGGGGGGTTGGCTAATTATATATTCTTTATCAGTTTAAAAGAATTTCGGTTTAGTTAGAAATCCCCTAAAACCATTTTAATTAAAAAAGATGTTAACCTTAAGATTTTACGACGGTTAACACGTCTTGTGAATCCCCTAAATGTAACAGTGGCGAAGTCTTGACGGAGAAATAACATTTTAAGCATTGCAACTGTAATGCGGATAATTATTGTCAACACTTTCATAGCTTCAAGAGGACTTTTGAAACTCAGGTACGGCACCGCTTGGTCTATTCCTTCTGCCAAGGTTGACGCCAATGCATTCTTTATCCACTTGTCACATTCAGTTTCAACTAAAGTTTGCTGTCCAGTAAGTTTTCCAGGCACCCTTTGCTTGGATTTGGTTCTAAAGTGGTCTCCACTAACAGTTGTTTGCTCTGCACTGGGATCTTGTATTTCCTAGTGAATAGTGTAAAGTAGAGCTTCTCCGCTTAACCTTTGCAGCCCAGTCGCTGATTGTCTAAAGCGTCTGCTTCGTCAGAGAGCTCTTAGCAATGAAGCTTCAGTCATCATCGTAAAATGCACTGGCAATGGGCCGGTCCAGCGCCAGGCCAAATGAAGCGAGTATAGACTTTTCACGTTAGGGTTATATGTATATCGATGGTTCTGTGGAATAACTACACAATTCAAAATTTTTGTTTTTGAATTTTGAATTGTGTCGTTATTGCACAGGACCAACGAAATGTACACACATATGCAAATAAGGCATTTAGAAAATCAATGCTTCTTTTATTTGGAAGTAATTTGTCAAGCTTCTAAAGTAAACATTCGTGAAGGTTTATGGTGGATTCAGAATTTGGTGGGGTAATGCAACTTTTCAACTAATGAGTGTGTAGGTATGTGTGTATGTATGTTTCTGGGATTTTCCTTAAAATATTAACATTTAAATTCTGTATGGAGCAGACATTTATTTTGCTCTAAGTACAAACTATAGACATCCCCGAAAATTTTAGAAATAAAAAAAAATATTTAGAAATTTCTAACTGAGTACGGATACATCTTTTTTTTTAAATCGCAATAATTTTAAAAAATTTTGACTTTAACATCGAATTTCAAGAAAGCAATTTAAATGTAAAATGATTTTAATTTTTTGAATTTTATGTGGAGTTTGACAGAAAATAAAAAACATCATTTTCCATTTAAATTGCTGGTGAAACCGGCTGTAAATCTGATAAGTTTTACATATATGTTATTGAAACATATTCACGCGAATTCATAAATTCACTGAGTTATAGTCGGCCAAAGTCAAAATTTTGTCGATATTTCGGGATCTAAAAAAATTTAAATTTTTTAAAACTCCCAAGATTTGAAACCGACTTAAAAAAAGGAGGAGGCTAACAACTCATCGGTATTTCTCTTTTTTATCGGAAAAATGGTACTTCAGGGGTGGTCCTCTACTACTTTGGGATAGTTTCGATCATTGGTTTATGAAGAAATTAACGGTAATCCTAAATTTGTATATGAGCATTGAAGTCGATTGAGTTTATGCTTAAAAATAACTTGTCCTTATATTTTTTTTTTAATTTCCGTGTAAGTCTTTATTATAAGGTGCTGCCTCCTGATGTTAGTATTTTTTAAGAACCACCCTAATGTGTATGTGTATGCATTTACATATGCACGCTCTTATAAATGTTTCTTCTTCCTGTTGCAATCTCTGTATCGGCTGCTCTCTTGCGTATGCTTATTATTGTAAGATTGGTTCGGGTTGTTTCTGGGCATAAAAATTCTGATCTTAGTTTAATTCTATTAAAGCTTAATACAGAAGAATGCATAAATATATGTATGTGTAGATGATGTACATATTTATGTAAGTAAATATTTGTTAGTAAAAACTTGTAACTCTGTTTGTTGAAAATAAAATCGAAAAAGTTCAATTTGCCAATCAAAAAGTCAAAATCAATTTATATACAAAATCGTTTTCGAGCAGCATTGCATGTTTTCGGTAGATTTTCTGATTCTAGTAAAAGAAAAGTTATTCAATTCAACGGGTGTTGCGAGAACTAATGAAATCGCCTTTTCGTAAGATTTTTTTTTTTTTAATTTTTTTAGTTGCTTTGCTTCATTTGCTGTGTGGTGTGTTGAGTTGCACAAGCAGCTGTTGTTTGTGTCTACTTTCGCGCTCTGTTTGTGCATTTTGCGGTAGTGCAATGAAATTGGCCTGCATTTTATTCCGCTTTGCTTTAAGTCTGTATGCTTTTTTCACTTTTCTGACTTAAACTTCTTAAATACTATTTGTTATATTATCTTTTTCTCTTTTTACTATTTCTTCTGCATTCGCTTTTAAATCGCCGTCTGTGTCAATAATTTGATTCACGCTTACATTTCTGTCTTCGTCCAAGTGCTTGTGCTCGTTTTTATTTTCATCGTCGCTGCGTCTGTCTCCCTCCCGTTTTCGGTATCGTTTTCGTTTTCGTCTTCGTCTCCGTCTATGTCCAAGTTACGTTCGCTGCCGCAGTCCTTGCAGTGCAGTGAATTTAAGGCATTGGGTAGTGATTCTGTTCGAAATCTTTTTGCCGCTCCAGCAGCGCCTTCCTCGTAGTCTCTAGCCGGCGATCGGTGATAGCCACAAATGGCAATCGTTGCTTGCGTCCCGTGGCGCCGGTGCCCACCAGACGCGGTGACGCATCAATCACTCGATGATAGACGAAGGAGCTAATTGTGCGACCCACTCCGCCATTTGCTATGCCATCTCCTTCGTCACTGCTGCCGCTACTCGGCGTTGCCGTAACCGCTGTTGCTGTGGTTGTGTCGGCCAAGCCGGCACCACCACCCCCCATGCCGTCACTCGCTGCATGCCATATAAATGGCGGCGGCGCTGTGGTTCTCGTCGCGCTCAATGCGGCAGCGGCTGTTAGCGTTTTATGCACGTTCGGTTTATAAGCGCTGAAGCGAGACAAAGATTTATGGTGATTACCGTCAATGCCAAGACCATTGCTGCTGCCGACGCCATTACCACCACCACCACCACCACCGCCCCCGCTGCCATAAATATTGCTCCAACGATTGCCGTGAAGGTCATAGCTCGCGGGCGCGATAAAAGCAAGTTTGCCACGACTTCCGCCGCTTGGTGCGAATTGCGCGCTACGACTACGCGGTTTTCCAATAAAACTGCCGGCTATAGCAGGATATGAGGGCAAACGAAAAATGGCTGCCTTCGGTGAGCTCGGCGCGACAGTGGTGTGGTGCGCGTGCAATGGATTGGGTGTTGTTAATTTTTCGATTTGCCATGTCATTTGCGCGCTTCCTGCCAATTCGTTTGCATTCGATTTATTTTCGATTTCCTTTGGCCAAATGTCAACGTCACCATCGTCGGCGGCGTAAGAGGCGATGTCGCTGTCCGTGTCTGTCTCTGTGTCTCTCGAAATGCTAACATCATCGTCTGGTAGCTGGTTGGTTGATTGCGCTACCTTTTCGAGCGCACCGCGTAGTACGTCTGCGTCGTTTTGCAACTTTTGCGCTGCCGAGACTCCTTCTTTATTAGCTGACGTAGCTGGCGCTTGGCGCGTGGCCTCGCTGGTGGTTGCTGGCACATCTCTTTGCGGGGCAAATAAATCTTCATAATGATTTAGGTCGTCTTTGCGGTTAGCTTTGCTATTGCCATTTGCACTGCTGCTGCTGCTTACGCCGCCACCGCTGATATCACGATTGTGATAGCGTTTGCGTTTCTCTTTCAAGTAATCGTCATCGATGCGTACTCGACCAATACTGCCGCCACCCGCACTGCGGCTGCTTGCATGCGGTCCCGGCTGCAGCATTGAGCTGGACCAGCTACGCATAAGGGCGGGTGGAGGGCGCGTCGGCGGTGGTAGTGTGCCCTCTAGTAGATTCAGCAGCTGCTTATTGCGGCGGTTGTACTTCTTAATGTACGGCGGCAAGTTGGCGTCCTCATCGTGACCACTTTGTGCCTCCTCCAGCTCTGCAGCGCTCTCGTAGTCATCGTCGTAGTCTTCATCTGCATCCGCGTTCTCGTCGTCAACGCCAACTTTCATTTCAGGATAGAGCTCAGGGTGGGCTTCGCGGTAATGTTCATCGTAGACCTGGAACTGTACGCGCGCCAAGTGTGGCCATTTGGCGTAATAGCGTTCGAACTCCTCCAAGTCGGTTATCTGATGGCCTAATTGCAATGCGCCGCTACCCCTCGTACCTGCAACCGCACCCGCGACAGTTTCCTGCTGATGTTGCTTGATATATGACGGCGGCGGTATAGGTGTCTGCACCATACCCAGCTCCACGGCAGCTTGTGTGGCTGAGGCGTGCGGCGAGGGCGGATCGAGTGCGCTTGCCGTCAATTTGTGCTGATGTGAGTCGGTTGTGTGTTGCTTTTGCTGTTCTTGCTGGTGCTGACGCCGGTCGGTTGATTGATAATGTTTACTATGTTGACGATGCTTGTGATGATTACCACCACCACCACCACGCCGATGCGAGTGTATACCGTGCTGTGTCTGTTGTTTATTTGCATGCGTATGAATGTGCGCGTGCTGACGACGATGATGTTGCTGTTGATGTTGATGCTGATGGTGCTGTAGAAAGTGATTGCGTTGATGATGATGCGTGTGCTGGTGCTGATGTTGATGCTGATGTTGTGGTGCGGCATGTTGCTGCTGTTCAGGCGGTTGGTTTTGTTGCTTGTGCTCGTCCTGTGGACTACCTGCCGTTTGGCCGTGCTGATATTTACCTTCATTGCCCAAGACTTTAATACCGTTACGCAGCACTGGGCTTACACGCCGATACCAGTTGTTATGGTCCGCTGCTATCATGCGCTCCATGCTGCGTCCGTGCGCCCGCAAGCGTTCCTCCCGCTCCCTCACCAATGCGGCGTCAGCATTTTCTTTACCCTCATCACCACCACCGACTGCCAACTTGTCGCCTTCTCCACCCGCTCTTGTATCCTCCGTGTCCTCGTCATCATCTCTTGTCTGTAGGTAGTAGTTTATTTGCCCTTCGTAGAAAGGATTTGCACCAACTCCGCCGCTGCTGCTGGCACCGCCACTAGCACCACCACTTCGATTGCCGACAACAAATATTGGCGATGCTGGTAATCCACGTGATTTTTCCGCTTCAATTTTCCTCGCATACTTTCTCAACTTCTCAGCGTGCTTTTGTGCTGTTGCATAGGTAACCGACTCCCCTTGCTGCTCTTGCTCTGACTCGTGTTTGCGATAGTAATCGTTGTAGCTGCTATTTGCCAATTTTGCTTGTATCGCGTTGTTTGTGTGCCTAGCACTCGTTGCAGTTGCATTTGACACAACCGACAATGCTGTTGATATTTCAGGCGCTTTTGTTGTTGTTGTCTCCATTGCCGCCCCCATCTCTCTGGCTGTCAGCGAGGATATTGTTGCGTAATTCAGGTAATCCTTGTATTTTTTCTTGTACATTTTATGCCCGTAGCGCCGACTGTTGCGCCGTTGCGCTTTGTAGCGTTCAAAAGCTGAGAAATGTGTGCCATAGGATTCACCAGCCTCATCCGATGGCTCGTCTGCCATTGTGATTGTGCGGATATTGTTATCATTGTGTATCGATAGTGTTGCCATAGTAGGTCCGTAATTAGAAATTGGAATTGATTGCGTGTTGACGTCAAGCCGCATAAACGAGAAAAGAGAGGGCGAAAGAGAGAGATGAAAAGGCAGAATTATTCAGTGAAGCATAAACAAGTATTTTGCTTTTATAATAAACATATGTCAAACATTGATTGCTATTGGTTTTATGCGACTGCTGACAAGAATCTATTTGACTTCCAGTTGTTGCACATACGCACTTCTTTCGTAAATTGAAGATTACTTATGTGTGTGCATATATGTTTGAAGGTGTACGGATATCCGCCTGCATAACTACCTGTTGGCTTTGCGTCTGGTGCCGCTTTATTTTTATACTACGGTTATATGAAATCCTTTTAATATTACACCCCGCTTCACTTGAACAGGTACACATATTTGCCTTAAGATCTAAGCTTACAACTGAACTTGTGGGCATCAGTGAAGTTTCTTTTTTACGTTCATTTTATAGAATGATTAAGTTTGACGAAATGTGGTGAAAGCAAAGAAAACATCTTGATAACTTCGGAATTCAATTCCACTTTTTATCAAACTAAACGGAAATTATGTTTTTTATTTTGATTCACTTGAATAGGTAAGAGGATGTGCGTATGGCGAGTTCATTAAAATTACATTTAAAAATTAAAGGATAATTAGACCTAAAACACAAAAAGAATGGGTGAGCAGGCGCACTTTCAACTGCAAAAAAATGCATAAATGGAGAGCTGTTTGGATCCAGAACTTTGCAGGCAATTTCTTGAAAATAAAACTGATGAAAATGCAAATGTTTTTTTTTTTACATAGAATTGCATGAATAAACAGAAAACAAAAGCTCAAAAGTATAACTCCATTCAAAATCTTTTCGATTTCTCAAAAACTGCATCAAATTAGCTACAATTTTAAGTATTTAAATTTTGGCAAAATTACTACTATCCGGAAAATCCTAACGAATTAATTTCGTTAAATTCGTGAAAAATAGTACCATATAGTCACGTTAGGCGGCGTGGGTAACTTTCTGGTTAGTGGTATTAAAAAACTGAGTACGCCATTTGCTTTAGCGGCTTATTCTTCATGATGTTGAATATATTTTTTTCTTTCTTGTGCAAGATGAATGTTTTTTGATATATGGACCTAAACCTACAGCAAAACAGTCTTATAAATAACGGATTTCGGAGAAGCTCATCCAGTTTTTGCAATAGTTAATATTATTATCGATTTTGTTATCGATATTGTTATCGCTTTTGTTATCGATATTTTTATCGATTTTGTTATCGTTTTTGTTATTGTTTTTGTTTTCGACTTTATAATCAACACAGTCGATCGATCGATTTTATGATCGATTTTTTTATAGATTTTGTAATCGATATTTTGATCGATTTTGTTATAGAATTTGCTATCGATTTTGCTATCGATATTATTATCGATTTTGATGTCGATAGGCGCTGGACTGTTCCTTTTTTATTTTTGCTTATGGTGCTACGCATTATCTTCTTTTATACAAAGTAGGTTCGATGATTTTTTATACGGAGAAAATAAGCGACACCTTTAAAGAAAAAGTTAGAAAAAACTAAAGGTGAATCCTAGTTTCTTTTAGTTTGCATTTTATTTTATTAAAATTGAAACTGCATACTCAAGATTCAATTCAATTCAATTCAGTTTATTGAGGTTATATTAGAACAAATAATTACATAAAGGTAAATTTAAGAAAAAGCTACTATAAACTTGGATACTAATATAATAAACAATTTAAAAATAGATGGCCAGTCCAAATTATTTATTAGCATTCATTAAAATAGACACTGAAGTTGCTTCTGTTAAAGTTGTTTCTTAGATTCCATAAAAGTATAGCATTGACAGAGAACAGTCTCGTTGATGATATTGAGTTTAAGAGAAGGACAAAAAAATCTGTTGCTCGAACAGATTTGGCAAATTCTAATTTAACAAAGGGGTAATGTGGAGATTTCAGTGTGATGAGCTTGTAAAAAATATGCAGTTTCGAGCTTTAAGATATTCAAAAATCTCACTTGCAAAGTCTCTTGCCTACATGGCGTGATATGTTCATACCTTGAGAGACCATAAATATAATGCGTTATATTATTAAATAACCCCTTGACCTTGCGTAACGAGTTACTATTCAGCTTGCTGTAAACTAGTTCAGAGTACGTAAATTGAGGGAGGATCTGCTGTAGGGCAAGCCGACGCCTCATCTTCGGTAGAGTATATGGTGGAGATATCCTTAAATCTATCCTTAGAGTAGTGTATACCTTAAAACTTAAGTTTGCATAGATAACAAATCCTAGTTTTGTTACTTTACTGACAATTTTAATTGGCTTGCTTTCAATGAGATCTTTCTAAAAATCGAATTAAAAACTCGGAATTTTTACGGCAGTTTTTAGAATTTTTTGTCAATATTTCACAAAGTTTAAGCCTAACCTAACCACAAACCATAATACACCATTTTAAACCTTAAATATTTATAAACCCCAGTTAAAGCCGTAACTTTGAAGATTTTCAATCAAACTAAGCACATGGTTCTTTAAAAGCGCTGTAAAATTCGTCTTAGTAACATAGCAGTTGAATTGCCATAAAGAATATAGGCACGTATGCACACACATTGTTATCTCCTGTAGTGTGCCACACTCAATCATTTCAATCAATATCCGGGCTGCCAATTTTCGTGGCAGCATACTAACATATTTCAAGGCGTTTTCGACACCACATGAACTGTTTCATGCACATATGTACATATATACTTACATAATTCACTATTACGAACACTCAATGGAATACCAATTGTGCAATTTATACTAACACATATATGTACATATAAATAAGCACCAGTCTGTTGTGATTCGCATGTGTTTGTATCAATCACCAAATCATAGGAAGCGCGCCAACACGGCGTATGAGCAACAAAACCACGTAAATGCGCCTGGGTAACAAAATCGAGTTGCAATCAGTTGAGGCGCACAAATAAGGTCATTGAAACATGCTAAGAGAGAGTACGATGCAAGCACTAAAAAATATATATGTATGTACGTAAATATGTATATTGTGAGTTTACTAGCTGTCAAGTATTTGGCGGCAGTCAGAATTTTCGTTGGTTATTGATAAGTTGGCAGTTGAATAGTCGGATGGGCGAGTAAGGCGAAAGAGTTCTAACTAAAACGCGCTTGTGTGGCGCAAAGCGAGGAGTTACATAACTCGCGTTTCCTCACGTATTCAACAGTAGATGGCATGTCTTTATTTTTGGTTACATTGTCTGCATTGCTGATTTTCGAATGTGCTGCTGCCGCTGCTGCTGCCGTTGCTGAACAACTCATTCTCAGCTACATACACACCTACATATGTGTATATGGGACCATACTGCGGCTAGTTGGGTTAAAATTGCCGACGCTTAAGTGTGCATCGAGAAATGGTAATGTGGGCCACTGCACAGCAACTACGTGATTGGTTTCCGCAATTGTTCTCAAGGGAATACTCATTGCCAGCATTTCAATTTATTATATTTATTTTATACATACTATACCGTACTACTTTTAGGGTTTATTTTGGCTCAAAATTTGTACAGCAGATTGTTGCTTTAAGTATCAGTCTGCTCAGAAATACATAAACTCAAGGCTATTTTTTGAAATGCCCAAAGCAGAAGTAAGCAGATACTTTTGTTACATAATTAATTACAAGTTATCCCTTAGGGCGAAGGCAAATGTTATTGTAGTGAATTAAATATTTGTTTAGGATTTGTTTTGATCTTTATTTGTGGAGATTGAACGACTCAGATGAATGAAATAAAACAAGTTTTTCACTGTTCACTGTTACCCTCATAGTGTTCAGGGTTTCTTATGAAGCAACTTAAGAATATTTTGAATGATTTAATGACAGCAATCATTTTTAGTATGAAATTGGAGAAAATAAGTGCAGTTGTTTTGGTCTTGCATTCTCATTTTGAATACTTTTACTAGGACCTTAACGTACATACGTACTTACTTATAATGAAAAATGTCTTTGCATTTGAATTTATTGTAAGCTAGCAAATTTGTGTAACGCAACTTTTCTTTTGCTTAAGGAAAAAACAAAGCTACAAAGTTTTATTCTTTTCTTAACAAATCAATATTTTTATTTGACCTCTTTCATATATATTCTTATTTATAATTTAAGCCTTCCGTGAAATTAATTTTATACTTTTTGCAAAATCCCAAGAAATATTTTTTCTTCTTTTTAACTCTGTTTATACTGGCGAAACGTTCTAATAGTTCTTCGTCCCTGGAGTAGCACTTCGTATGATGAACTGAAATCAAGTCTGACCTCGGTACAGAGCTCTTCTTTTGCTGTGCGAGCTTCACTTCGGTTGGTTGCCACACGTGCCACCTAAGAACCTCATCAAGCACAGCCATCATGACCACTTAATTTAGATAACAGCATACACACATACGCCAACAAAATATGCACAGCATACATGACTGTTATATCTATCTCTCTAAAAAATTTTTTTTTCCTTTTCGGCTTAAACTTTGAGCCTTGGCAGTATTCTCTAGGGATGTTAATTTTTTATTCCGAAATTTTCAGGATGTCATTTTCACAATCACGGGATTTAGATATTCATTACTTTTCAACAACTTAAATCGAAAAATTGCTTCTATATTGTTTGACAAGCTCTCCTACCATAAAATAAATAATAAATAAATGGGTTTGAAACCCACTTTTTATTTAAAGTGGCGTTTTTATTTTTTCTCTCTAATGTCAGGATTTATTTTAGAGCACTTTGTAATTTCAAAGATAAGGTTAATTCCAAAAATGGTTTAAAAAACTTAATGCAATGTAGAATAAAAATATGGGTACCAAAGTTAAGAGAAAATTTCTTTTGAATTAGAAAAAATTAATTTTTTTGGATTCAAAAGGACGAATAGTTAATTTTTCTAGCTGATAATCTTAGAAGAGCGAAATTCGAGGATGTTATCTAGTGCATATAAGTCCTTAACATATAATTTTTTTAAAAACAAATATTGCGAAATTTCAATGATAAAATTTTAAAAGGCCAAAGTTCGTATAAACCAAAAAATTGAATCTGTTTAAATTAAACAGAATTCCCTTTTCAATTTCATACCCATACTTCTCTCTAAGCACATTCCACTGAATTTTTTAAATAATTTTTGAATTAATGACGTCAGAGTGAAAAACTAAAAACGCAATTTTACTATATTTGGCCCTTACTGTCGCAAGGTGTATATGTATAATGAGCTACTCATTTATAAATAAATATTAATTATTAAATAAAAAAAGAATACTGGTCAAAATAACCCAGCAAACATTTGGAGTCATAAATGAGTCTTTAAGGAGTCCCATTTCGGAACCTTTGTGCTCATAATGAGCTCATTTAAGAGTCCGAAATGAGGGTGTTTCCCTTCCTGCGAAGGTCGACCTATATGAGCTTAAATTAATACATCAAATGAGCCTCAATATGAGTCATATTGGACTCTTATTGGCCTCATATACGGCTCATTTTGGACTCTTTTTGAAGCTCTTAAATGACTCTTATTGGCCTCATAAATGCCTACTTTCGGAGCTCCTTGTATGCTGTTCTGTGACTCTTATTGGCTTTATTCTTCAACTCTCTTAATGAACTTACTTTAGAGCCATGTTAGCAAAGAATTCATTTATATGTACATATATTGCAGCATTCATGTAATAGCAGTTGCTGCAGCTAAATTTTGTTTATTTTTCCTTCCTAATTATTTTTCATATCTGTATAAACAAGTTTAGATATAAATTTCTGGTCGTTATTGTTTTTATACTGGTACAAAGTGCTGGCTCATAACTTGGATCATATATGACTCCTAAAAGATTCATATAAGGGCAAAAAAATGTTTGTTTTTGAAACTCATATTTCTTACTTACCTAGGACTCCTTTCCGACTCATATATTCTGAGCGCTCAGAATATGTTTGCGGGGAAGGAGTTTCTATTATTACGACTAATACGAGGACGCATACATACATGGCCAACATGAATGTACAGTGACGAGCAAAACTGTAATATGATGTAACACTTTTTATTTCAGCCACCGCTATCTTTCATAGTTCTAACGACTTTCATACTTTTGTTGTATATTCTTATTGGTACACTCCTACTCCCGCTCTCATAACGATTTGAGGTCAATCCAACAACAATAAAAAAATCTGGAGACAAAAATGTAAGTTAAGGCAAATGTTACAGTTTTGCACTCACTCTCAGTTTTGCATTTTACAGTTATCTTTTGCTTATTTGGAAGTCAGATGACTTTTTTCTGTATTGTAATTTATTCAAGAAGTGATCACCAATAAATAATATGGTTAATCAGGAAACATAAATGTAAATAATAGATTTACTGCGAAAAGGCGGGACCGCAGGGAAAGTGGCAAAAAATTGTGGAGTTTGCCACATGAAAATGTTAAGACTGAGAAAAAATATAGCCTAAAGTGTTACTAAGGACAAAGAAAGTCTGTCAAAATATATTACAGTCCGATATCTTGTGAACTTAGTAGCAAGTAGCGCTGCAGGCACTACTACAGAAGCGCTTAAGGTATTAAAATTGAATGCAAATCAGTAGATAGTGAGGCGAAAAATTGCCAAATTGAGCAAAATGGATCATAAAAGAAGAAAAAAGCAAATTTGATCAAAATACATGTGCGAGTGTGGCAGCGTTTTGCTGCATCGCACGAAACCCGGACCGTTGCCTATTGGGATATGTTAGGCCTTACAGAATGCAATAAAAAACACATTTTTAAGATTTAATTGAGGGTTATTTGGTCTGACAAGACTAAATTAATAGCTTTCAATCAGATGGCCGGGCATGGTATTGGATCAAAGGCCCAAATTAAGCCTAAGCGCATCATGTAAGGCAAACTGTGAATCACAGTGGTCGGTCAATAATAGTTTGGGGTTGTATTTCAAAAATGTTGTTGATCCGTTTGTACGCATTATGCGTAAGGAACAGTATCTGTTCATATTTTAACAAAATTTGCAAGATGTAGTCGAAAAAATTAGAGTTTCTGCTGAAAAAGCAACCAAAACACACTGAACATGTTCGCAAAGACTGGAACAAAAGCAGAAAATTGCTAATTTGAAATGACCTCCACAATCCGAGGACATGAATCTCATCGAGAATTTGCGAAATCAACTAAAAGCGCATCTTACTAAGTATCCAAGTCCGTCCAATGGAGTACATGAGCGGTGAAAGCACACCAAGGATATATGGGAGGCTATACCTCCAGAATTTTTACAGACATACACATTAGGTATGCCAAATTGCAACCAGGAACTAAATAAAGCAAAAGCATACTGAACATTGTGTTAATAATTCTTTTTTTTTGTGAAAATTGTCAAAAAGTTATTAAAAATATATGAGTGCAAAACTGTAACATATGCCTTAATTTACATTTTTGTCTGCTGGTTTTGTAAATGTTGTTGAATTGACTTCAAATCGTTATGACAGAGGAAGCAAAGATGTACCAATAAAAATATACAACAACCGTATGAATGTCGTTAAAACTTGGAAAGATAGCGACAGCTGAAATAAAAAGTGTTACTCCATGTTACAGTTTTGCTCGTCACTGTATATGAACACCAACACAAATACGGAGACGGAGACCAATTCAAAGACGCATACGAAATCTAATATGAAGACGAATACGAACGAAAATACGAGACGACTGCGAAGGCCAATACGAAGACGAAGGCATATCAATAAGAATACAAAATCATAAAAGAAAAACCCGTTAGGTTTTGTATATTTCTTAAGGAAACTAGCGCTTTGGCATTATATTGTGGTTGAGACCCTACCCAAAACCCCTAAACATTCTCCGAAGTGTAGTCAGTACTTATTATAAGCAGTCTCCTTTGTCTTATAGTCTTTCCACGCTACCAAGGACAGCTAACCAGATAATTTAATTTTATAATACTATACTTATCCCACTTAAATCATTATATGTACAGCAATGGAAAACAAAATCACAGCGAGTGATTAAACACTCCACAACCTGCGGCATATATACATTTGCAAACACACTTTCCACTTTCTATTTATACGTACGAGTATACGTAAATACCGATTACAATCAACAAATATTGTTGTCTAAATATTTTGCCAAATTAAACACATTGAGGGTAGCTTAAAGGCAGCTAACATCTTCGGCATGATTGCGCGCAGCCAACACTTGCAGGAACAATAAACCAACAGAGTACTAAAACTCACACGCTCGGGTAAACACCAACAGCAGCTTATGGACGAGTATGTTGGCACACTTTCATATATACATATGCATATACACATACATATATGTATATATGTATATCTATGTTCGTGCACTGCCTCACAGTCAAGCTAAGTACACACATTTAAAAATATACGCATATAAATACATATTTGCTTTGCCAAAGCCTTCTAAAGTCAACACTTACCCGCTAGCTTTTGTTGCAGCTGCTGTTGTTTTTGTTGCTGTTGATTTCTTGTTGCATGCACTGGTTCACGGCTTCTAGCCGCATCATCGCTGTCAGCAATTTTGGAAAAACTGTCTGTTGTTTTGGCCGAATTTTCAGAGGTGTTCAGTGGCAGCAGCTCCTTCATTTCGGCTTGCTCTTCCTCTTGTTCTTGTACTACTAACGCCTTTTCGCGCTGCTCCTTCTTCGAGCTGTTTGCCAAGATGCCAAAATAGGTTATTGAGTAATCGGCTTGTGAACCCTTTTCACCACTGTTGTTGCTGTTGCTGTTGCTGTTGCCGCTACTGCCATTGCTGTCAGCAACTTCATCAATGTGCTGAGAAAGATTTTCTTGTTGATATTTTTGTTGTAGCTGTTGTTGTTGATTTTTTGGCTTTGCAACATTCTTTGCAATTGCTGCCATTTGTGCGTACGTGTTTGCAACAACTTCACTTTCCTTTTGCGGATGGCGCTTATGTGGGTGCCTGTTGTTGTTGTTGATGTTGTTATCACTATGTTGATTTTTGCTATTCCTGTTGCCATCGTCGTCGTCGTCATCGTCGTCGTCCTCGTCGTCGGTGTTATCATAAACATTGCTTTGGCTGGCACTTTGCGCTCGTTCATGCCGCTTCCATTTCCTTCCAACGAATTTACCCTTTTGCTGCGCATCTTCGCCATCATTTTCAGCCATCAATGAGAGTGGCAACTTTTCACTTTCGTCTCGGCTTTCTCCGTGCGCTACCACATTTTTATGTTGCTGCTGTTGCCACCGCTGCTGTCGTTGCGGCTGTTGTCCTGCCTGCAATGCATCTTCATCTTCATTACGAAATTTGTCCTCTATATCACCGATCGCTGTTTCCGCCGGTTGATTACCGTCGCTGTACTCCATTTGTGATTTATTGTTTACTTGTTCGCTCATAATGTTGCCTTTATATTTAGCGTGGCTTTTGTCGCTTTCGCGCTGCTTGTCAGCATCATCACCATCATTATTATCATCATTGCCATTGTCGTCGTCATCACCGTCATATTTTATGTTGTTGTTACTGTAAGTGTATTTGTTTTCTTTCGCTTTGTCATTGGTGGTGGGTGTTGTTTGCCCAGACGCTTTATTAAATTTTTCTGCAACTAAATTTTCAATAAATTGCAGATGCTGACCAGTCACGTCCCGGGTCGTCTCTTCCTCACTTCCTTCGTCTGCTGCTATTAATTTGGGATTTTTTTGTGCTTTTGGATTTCTCGTCAAATTCAAACTTTTCTCCGCACGCGTACTGGGCAACGCGAATGGCTCCTCATCTGTAAGGTCCGATCCATCGGCTTCATCCATTTGATCCATGTTTAAAGCTGTGTTGTCACTGTTGTCATCATATTTTCTGTTGTTTTTGTTGCTGTCCCCATTGTTTGCATCGCTTTTCAATTTGTTATTTCGCTTTCTTACAGTTTTTCTTAAATGTTCGTTTTTGTTTTTATTGATTTTGCCTTTGTTGTCGCCATCACCGTTATTTTGGCCGAGATATTCTTCTTCTTCTTCTTCTCGACTACTTTCTGAAGTGCTGAACTTTTGCGCTGCAAGGATCTGCATAAATTTCAATAAAGTGAAAGAAAAACGTGCGTAAGTAAAGAGCTGATGGGAGTATAAATTTAATGGACTATTCATAATACAAAGGACATGGAAATTTTAAAGATTTTAATGATTTGTTGGTAAAGAAAATTAAAAAATTCTTTTTTAGGGGTTCGGTTTTTAGGTCAAGATTGTTCTTCATTCAATCAGACTTATAAAAATGACCCTAAAACCTAAATTTTAGATTTTTTGAATTTTGTTTAGATTAAACACAGCTTTCAATGAACTTAAAAAGCTCAAAATTGCATTTTTCGCTTGTTGCGACCATGGAAATATATTCCCTGATATAAGCAAAAATATGTATTGAAACCTGTTTGAAAAGTTCATTGCATTTTCACGTCAAAAAAAAAATAAAAAATTTAAAATCTTCTCTACTTGAAAATTATTTAAAGGTCAACGGTAATTTGTCTATCCAACGAGAAAATTGTTTCTGAATTTTTCATTTCAAAAGCCTTAAAACACAGTTAACTGTATTTCACAATCTCTTCTCGGGCTCGAGAGATTTTTTTATATTTTTTTTTTGTAAAATCGAACATAGTGCGGCCTACCAAGAATCGTGGGTTACGTTACGTTAAACAAATCATGAATAAAATTTATTTGTTATTTGATTCGTCCGAAAAATACAAAATAAAATTTAGTTGGGTTTTTATTCGTCGGCAAAAAAAAAAAAATTATTTCTGATCTGATTTATCGAGCACAGCAATATGATTCGTGATTTTCCAACTAAAAATCCTTTTTTGTATCTAACGGCAGCAGGATTTTCGCGAAAATAAAATTTATTTTTTATTTCCTTCATCAATTAAATCAAATCATAAATAAATTTAATCTTTTATTTGTCCGACGAATCAGATCGCAAATATTTTTTATTTTTTTTTAATTTGGTCGAGGAATCAAATCATTTATAAATTCTTAATTAATAGCGGATTAAAAATCGAAAAGCGTTTTGAAGCGCCCAACCCTGCAACTTACTTAATTTTGTTTTGAATTAAAAATTTTAAACTTAGTAGCCACGTTTTCAGACAGAGTTTTCTTTTAACCTACTATGTGCTTTAATTTTTCAATTAAGTTTGAAACTTTTCTACATCTTCTTAGCTATTTCTTTCCGCAAAAATGTTCAAACACAAGAACATCGCATTGTTTGTATTTTCTATTGAATTGTTAAAAATTTTGGCAGCAAACTTCTAAATTTTTTGTTTGTATACGAAAACTTTCTCCACCTCAGCGTTTCATTGCTCTCAGTTCATACATATATATTAGGGGTATTCTCGAAGGCTTACGCGTAGCACGGATTGTATGGAATGCAAAAATACTATTCCAAATTTGCAAGAGCACTTTCGAGAGTATCAAATACAAAAATGAGTGGAATATGTAGCAATTTCAACAACTAAACAACCAGCACAGGGTCGCATTTATCTTGCTATACTTTTGTGCAAAATATATACATAGGTTTCGACGTTGCATATTTTGTAGCGAAATGTTGTTTTCCATGTATGTATTTTGTTGTTCTGTGTTTGCAAGTTATGCAATCCGTGCAATCGGTGCTACGCGCAAGGGCTTTGCAAGATTTTGAGAATACTCCTATTGTTTTTGTTCCCGTTGTTATGGTATTGCATTTCCTATTTTTCGACTTTTTAGCTGCATTGTCATGTATTACCGTTGTGAAACTGACTGCTAACTGACTGCTCTCTTGCCTCGTGCACTTTGATTCTTTTAAAATTCTATTTTATTTTACCTTGTTTTTGTTTTGAGTACTTGGTGTATGGTTTTCCTATGATACACTTTTCATAGCTAAGATGCTCATGCTAGACAATAGGTTTTAGATATGTAGGTAACTGCAAATATAAGTGCTTATGTATGTGTGTTTGTATACATATCCATTTGCTCTATATAGTTGCTTGTTGGTTGCGCCTTTGCATTGCAAAAAATATTAACTTTGGGCTGAATTTGTGTAAAATACATAAATTGGCGTAATTGTGTATAGTTTAGCTTTTCTACTGACATATAGATTTATGAAATCAAAAAATATCCTTTTGTTAAAAGCAATTAAGAAAATAATTTATAGGATTTTTATTAACTTTTATATCGATTACTCCGAATAGTTCTATAAACAATGCAATCAAGAATGGTAAAAGCTAAAGTAATACTAAATTCTTATATTTGTAAATATTTTGTTATAAACACAATGTTAGTTTGGGTTGAAGTGGTTGTCAGTAACGACACCAACACACCTACATATGTATGCCCGTATCTATGTAGGGCACGAAAGTATATAATTTGCAGTCCGTCTGTTTTTTCGTTGTTGGGTATATTCCGGTGTCCTGTGTCCGATACCATGTGAAGAGCAAACTTTTCAGCCATCCAGTTTTTGAGTTGCACGCGAACCGCTTTGAGATGCGACTGGCGAAAGAATTCCTCAACAACAACTATTAACCTTAAAGAGGAGCGCTCAAGACATATGAGAACTTTAGATGGCTTTCCATCGACTTTTGGTTGGATTTGTGGGATTCGTAGCTCGTCTGGTGTTTACCTCTTCGATGAAGCAAATCACCACTTTGAATTTGCAAGAGACTAGAGATATGCCCACTTTAAGAGCTGAATTTACCATTGAAACTTTGTCTCTTCTCTTGTCAGCGATTTAATAGAGACGTCCCTTTACCCAAAAATTCATACAACGATTAAGGGAGGTTTCTGGGTCTGCGGGTTTAGAACTTTTCTGCATTAAGCGGCTACCTTGGACGTTGTTCGATTGAATTTTAAAGATTTAATAGCAGCCTGGCTGTCAAAATAGTTCGTAAGAGGTCTGAAAACGCTATATTGGTCGGGTAAATGAAAACTTAAGTTAAAGTTGTGTGAGCTAACTGCAGCAAATCTCGCAAACTGCCCTGTCGTTTAGCATAGAATCATCTATTGGATGGCCGTCGACCCTAAATCTCGGTCTGTGGCATCTTTACATACATATCTTTCTGTCATGTATGGAGAGTAGAGGTATAGTCTAACTTCCGTAAATTACTCGCGAAAATTTCGGTGACTCAGTAAAGGAGAATGATTCGATATGTGGTCGCATTCTTAATTTTTTTACCTAATTATTGCCGTCTTGCGGATGTACAAGATAGACATGGTTTCGTGGAGTGGTAATTAACGTATCGTATTCCGTCGAGTTTCCTGTCGATTTAGAATTACTCCACGCTAAGAGGTGAAATTGAAAATTATTATGATGTGTAAAGTGATATTAATTTAACAGTTGGTAAGGTTGAAGGTCAAGGATTTTGCATAGAAGAAAGCACAAAATTTATGGCTAGTACTAAGCTCGAAATATTTAAGCAATTCGTTAGTGAATCAGTCAGGTATGTATTACAATTTAATAATCTTTTTTCATACAAAAATTAAAAAATGTAAATATATATACATAGATTCTATGGATGATAGAAAATTTAAGATTCCATGTGAAATTGATGTTTCACTACCAGCAGCACCGGTGTATGAGCACACAAGTATACTGTGCACAAATGTGTGTGCCACCTCTTAAATAAGCTGTGTCAAGTTTTTGTGGTTATTCTGTGTACATCTTGGTTCAAGTACACTATAGTTTGAAAAGTCATTCATTCAATCATACTTAAAGTAAAGCATCTTACGCACAAACCTACGAGCGCAAGCACATATGTATGCATGTACCTACATAAATATGTATGGTATAGATAGTTATATGTATGTATGTATGTAAATACACAACCACCGGCTTGAAAAAAATGTAAAATTCTTATTTTCCTTCTTCCACCTTTTGAGGGAATTTGGGGTGCATATTCGATTTATTTTTAACAAAATTGTATACCCACTAGATGCTTATGGCTTTCTGTGCGATTATGACCTTACTCCACTTACAATATCTGCTTCTGGTTCAACTGCCGAATAACTATCCATATCGCCTTCACCAACATATTGCATACTGTCCGCCGCATCAATGGCATCGGCATCGTCTATGTGTTGTTGGTCCAAAATATCCTCGGGTATAGCAGCCTCTGCTTGCATATTGAAATCTATCAGATGAAAAGAAAGCAAACAAAAAAATGAAAGGTAAAAAAATTGACAATATTTGAGATAAGTCGAACAAAAGTGCATTTATGTATGTGTATGTGTGTGTGTGTGCATGAAGGTGTACATATACATGCTAGCGGTTTTAAGCGAAAAGAGAAACTTAACAGAAACAAAATCATTTTATATACATACATACATACATAAATACTTACGATATTTAAATATAAGTATGGGATATTATGGAAGTTTGATACAACTAGACTATTCTATTGGTGTACTCTAATCGCTGTGTATGCAGGTACATACTTATTGTACATATATTTACTTCTTTGACGAACAAACGTAGATATAGCATACATACCCACTGGGAAAATGGTTAAGAACCTTACGAGGTCATACACATGTTTTCTTTCAGCTTTTAGAACCAAAATTGTTAGCAAGACCAATGTTATCTGCACTTAAAAGACTAACATAAATTCTGTCACTGTTCGTTTTCGTTTTTAAAATCAAGAACACCGTTGGAAAGGTATCTTTCTGTAGATCCTGGAGAAATTTTATTACTTCAAAATTACGCCCAAAATCGTCACTTAAAATTTTCCGTAATTAATATATAAGTAGTTGTTGTTGCACCCTGTTTAATTTGAGTTGTTTACGCATATTTTTTTTACTTCTTTATTGAAATGCAGCTTCGTTATAAAGATAAATGTGATGATGAAGAAGTAAATGTGAACGATTAAGACACTAAAGTGATGGCAGAATTGAAGATAAAGACGAAAATGAAATCAACGAGACATTTTATTGAAATTTTTCGATTGGAATCGAAATAAATTAAGTCATAAAAAATTTAGCTATCGAAAGTTATTATTGATATTTATGGATTGAATTTCAAGGTTATATAAGTCATTGAGTTTTCACTACTTATCGATTTTTATCGTGTTACAAGAGTATAATGAATTTTCGAAATTTGTCGATGGCTTTCGAAAAGTATGGAGCTATCAAAATTAACAGAGTTATCGGAATCTATGAATTGATGCACAGTTTATTGGGTTATCGATTTATGTCGAGATATATAAATTTCCAAGTTATCGAAATTAATCGAGTTATCGAGTTTTTTTGAGTTATCAGATATAAAAATTTTTGAAATTCATTAAAAAATCGATATGTGTCACATTGTCGAAATTAATCGACAAACTGGAATGTATCGTGTCAATTCCAAGTTCTGCCAAAGCCCTCCAAAGATCTTCAAAGACATAAAAAAAATTGTAGTCATGTTTTGATTCCAAAGCTAAGTGAGTATACAGCTTCAAGGGTCTAAACAACTAGAAAAACGGTCGAATTTCGACAGTAACTGGTACTCCTCCTAGTCTAATACTAAAACACTAAATGAACAACTTCGATGACGCTTACGTTGTAAGTTACGGTAGTTAAGATACTTGCGAACGCCGAGCTACTCCGAAGGACTCTCTACATTCACCGTACCTTTTTTTATAAGGCGGCTTAAAAGTACCTCTGATACCAAAGGTAAATTCTAAACTCCTACTTCCATAAGGCGGCCACGCCTTTGTTAAATCAAGGCATACTCATCATGGCAGTGCAATGGACCGCTGGGTGAAGATTAAGTTTCTGGTAAGGCATTATTATGTGTTCCTAATTCCTACGGGGTACGTAAATAACTGGATGCATATGTGTGTATATCAAAAAAACAGCTCTCATCGGTGTATAAACATTAGTGGAATGTGTCAAAGGACAAAGTTTTCCATAAAGTGTTGGTTAGTTTCAAAGCGTTAAAAATTTCATAAATGTGAATTATTCGATGAAGGCGGACGATCTAGTTGGATTTGTTTAAATTTTAAGTCATTCGTTCTTGTACGGTAATGGCGGATCTTAAAATGTAGGTACTATATAATAGATCGATGCCTTCGTCAAGGGGACAATTCCTTTGTTTCAATGTACCATGACGTCAAGTACACCGTTATAGTACTAACCCACCACACCTCAGTTGCTACGACCCTAAAGTCAGTAGATTAAAGCTCCCGAAAAATCATTAAACTTCTGTTCGTATTTGAACAACATTTTTCTATTGTCGAAGGTATGTTAAGGTGGGGTGAAAAAATTAACTTTCGTTATTCGATGGCCTTCGGGCGAAATAATTGTGACGTTTCGTTTAGAAAAAAATTTAATGCAGAGCCGAAGTAATGCCTGAAGGCCTTGAGGGGTCCCGTATACGCTTTAAATGGACCTCAGAAAATAACTTTTTAGATATGTATGAATTGCTATTTTGCAGTTCTTAGCTAATTTCTTTCTGAAATTACCCACAACTCACCACAACTAGGTGGTGGCAATGCGGGTGTGGCTCATTCCCTTCACCCTACCATCCACGAAGTTATCAAGTTTTTCTCTATTTGGCATTTTCATACATACCGTTAGCAACAAAATTTCAAAACATCAACGCCAGCTCTCGTAAATTGCACTTGGTATATAAAAAAAAACGGCAAAAGCAAAAGTCAATACGATTTTTTCGCTGGTTAAAACTTGAACTTCATTAAACAAAAATTGATTACGGAGCTGTAAACTCGAAAATTCTCTAGAAATTCTAAATAAAAAGTTGAAAATTTTGATAACAATTTTTTTTTGAAATTTTGTGAGCTTTATATTAAGTGTCAAACTTTGATTTAAATATATATGGTTTATATAGTAGAATTAACCATATTATCATAAATAATTAACGCAAATAATTTTCCATGAAAATAATTGTGAATACCATATAGAAAAAGGTGTACGCTTTCATTTGGCGTCTAGTGTATTGGGAAATCTTGTGAGATGTGATTTTTCAATTACACAAATTTTATTTTCAAAATCGTAGCACAACTTTTTCTACCGTAAATTAACAGTTGTCACTTATAAGAAATAGTCAGGTTAACAGCCACGACAATGGAACAGCTGTCAAAATGGCCATTCGCACAACCCACGCTGCTGCTGCAGTAGCTGCAATTTAGACGAAAGTAAGGAAACTGTTCCATATTATTTTTCCGAGTGCCCGGCATTGACACACATAAGGAAGATTCTTCATCCGAAATGTTCAGGAGATTTCCAAATGCTTCATTACTAACATAAAGATTTAGATTAATATCAACACCAATTAGAGCCTTCTAGCCGCTTCTACCAAACAACCAACCACAGCTCATTCAACGCCTGTGCGGAATTTTTTTATGTATGAAAATTTAAAATCTCAAAAGGAAACTTCAGTAATCTATAAGTAAATAAAAACCAGTAAAAGTTTGTAATCCGTATTTTGAGAGTTTGCTATGAATTTTTATTCCATTTCGTTGTACTCAAATATCTCGATTCTCAATAACTAAAAGTTAACTGAGCTTTGAATAAACGCATGCATGTGCCTACATATGTGCAGCCACGAGCTGCCTTCACTTTATTACACACGAAAATATTCGGAAATTAATTAAATATGAAACTTTTGGTAACATTTTCGTCTGCAATTAAGTTACATCACTAGAAAAAATTGTAATTGTGGTAAGAGCTAAGGCGAATGTAGCGTCGAGAAAAAAATGGTGAAACATTACGTCCACACGGAGGACTATGAAAAGTGCGCTGCGTTGGGTTAAGCCCACTGACATTTGCTTGCCACTCGCAGCATCAGTCAACACTACGCCCCCCCATTAAATCCCGCCACCCATCATTCTGGCAATTCAAACAGTACTCAAGATACAACAAATGTATCCAATGTCCCAGACATAATCATAGTAATTAAACTCTAGAGAAACCAAACGAAACCCGATGCCGTTGATTGAGTATATACGTTATGGTATAACGGTACGGAAGTACATACACGCACACGCACACACACACATAAATACATATTTTTTTATAAATGCGAATGTGCAAAGTGCTGGGACCTCATGCTACGTGGTCACACGCGAGTGCGGCTTGCGTCCGAGCCGCCGCACAGTGTGCCCTTTTTCAATTTTAGCGTACCAAAATTTATAACTATGCAACGAATGCATGTGTGATGTAGAAATTTCGCAAGAACAATGCATCCACCAATATAATTTTTTTTGACCATAAATGGGTGTGGCCCGCCTAAATTTTCCCGCACCTTCCATATCAAAAAAAGTATTAAAAATCAACGTGAACTTTTAGCCACTTGAAACTTCTACTTTAGTGGACCACTACTTAAAATTTTTCTAAAAATTAAAAAACAACGAAAATGAATATTGGTGAACATTTTTTTATAACATTTGAAGTTTTTCTTGTGCAATTTTGAGGAGAACCCTGCAATTGTTTTTAACTAGTTTTATTAAGTAACATTCATTAATAGAAAGGAGGAGAATTTCTTTTCTTCAAATTGTCCTCCTTTTTCAACACATTTTGCTAAAATTTTTTGCGTAAACAAATAACAATTTTAAAAGTAGCTCCTTAAAGCTCTTACGAATTGAATTATCCACGTAGTTACTGCCGGTTTTATCAGAAATTTAAGTGAAAAATACATATATATATTTTTTTCAAATTGCGTACGGTTCCATATTAATAAATTCCAGTTAAAAAAATTAAATTTTTACTTAACTAAAAATTTAAAATCTTTCAAGAATTGTAGGCTGTAGACTTTTTTGAAGAGTAAATTTCGCGTTTGCACCACTGTCCGATGCCGCCCGACTGTCGATGCTTGGTTTGGGCGCTTGACTGGTTTTTCCGCGCAGCAATGCAAAAGTTACGTGGAGTGAAAAAATTAAAATGTTAGCAAATGCCACTATGGCTCAGCGTAGCTGGCATGGTGAGAAGCCTCAGTGCCTCAGTTTTTTGCAAACTTCTCTTTCTTCACATGCAGTGCAGCGCACGCAGACTGCCATGACAGTAATGCGGTTGCAATAAGGATGTGGTATTCAGTTTGCTCGCTCTCTGTTCTGTTGGCGGTATTCCCTGGGGGCTGTGAATGTGACATTTACAACATTTAGTAATTTTCCCTGCCACCAACAGAGCTAACGCCAGTGTCGTGGGAGTTCAGAGACGGTATGTCGGCACATTCCCTTCCTATGGTAGCCTAAAACCACTGGGCATACTAGCTATATAAATACATAAGTAAATACTATCTAAGCGGTTAAACCAGAACCAATGCTTCTGGTGCTAAACAAAGCTAACAAATGAGTTTTTGTCCCGCTAGTAATTACTTCTATTTGAGAGCTTACACATCCGCACGCAGGCTGGCGTTTAGTAAGCGGTTATGAAGAGCATAAAATGTAAACACATTTTGGCACTCTTATAGAAAGTAAATTGAATTTAATCTTGTTAAAATAGCGTAACTAATTACTGTCAATGTGCCCCGTGTGTGTGTGTCTGTTGGTCGCGTGCAGTCCATGGGTGACGTTCCCCTTCGAATGCTCAAAATATGTCAAAATAAGAGAAATTGACACTTTCCTTGCGCTGAGTAATATTGAATATTGAATATGGCGTTGTTCATAGCATAAACTAAGTAAGCATTAATTAGTCGAGTGGAGCCACATTTTTTGTAGGTTTATTAAATTATATTATATGATATAATGAACATTATTAGTGTGATATATTTATATTATCGTTAAATTTGATAGACCAACTGTTAAAAGGCGAATTAATCGAAAGCTGGCCCTTGAGGCAAGGCAAATCTCCGAGTGAATTCAGCCATGAAAAATAGTTGCTCATAAAAATACAATCCCCTTTCGTAGTCGGCGTAAAACTTCCAACTTTATGTGACAATATCAAAGCGCAAGCCACAAATCGGACGAGAAGCTCGGTGAAACAATAACACATTGTGTAAACGCCAATCTAGGTATTATTACAAATCGAAGTTTTGCCTTTTCTGTTATGTTTTTATATCCGAAAGTACTAATGTGAAGTGATATGTTTATTACTTTTTCAACTCAACGGTGTCGGTGTTATTAAAGTGGTTTGTCGCCTTGTCGACAAGCAATTAGCCATTTTTAAACCGCACGCTCATACAAATCTGTAGTCACTCGGCGTCTGCATTTTTAAATACATATTCTGCAGGAATGCCTCTCCATAGCAAGGGCCGCACATTCGCAGAGAAAGTAATCAAAAGACTCCTTCGTGCCAGGACCTTGCAGCTGCGGCGGAACTAGTTGAAAGGTATGGCGATATTTTGGCTTCGCTAACTTAACATATTTAAATGCAGCCAAAGACGAAGACGACTTTCACATTTTTTCTTTTTAACCCTCTTCAACAAAATATTTTGAAACCGCAACCTTATTAGCCCGCTTTCGTTTGATATTGAAATTGGATTTATTTTTTTAGATAGGTGGCAACCTTCAGAAATGAAGTTTTTTCAAAACCATTTCCATTCATACCCATATCGTGGCAATTAATCTAAATTAATTGAATTAAATTTTTTAAGAGGTGGCAACTTTTTTCTTATTCTTACCTTGCAAAGAGCGCTGACATCCTTTGTGATGTCTACTTTAACAAGTAAAAGCGAGCGGCAACTAGAAACGATAAGGACCTACAAACCTTAGCTCATCATCAGACTTCTTCTTCTGGAGTTCATTGGGAGTTGAAACTCGCAACTTCGGCTGTCAAAGCCAGTGGTCTTAGCCACTGAGTTAAGTTCGCCAGGTAAACTTTTGTTGTTTTTTCTACTTAGATTTTCGGTAATATGTTTAGTAAGCTAAACTATATTTGATATATAAATCTTTACTAAGTGTGACAGCGTACATGTAATTTGTTTCACATGTTGGTATGTGTTGCGTAAAATGCTGCAGAATAATATTTGTAAAGGCAACATCAGCAAATCGGAGAGATAATAATTTTAATAATAAAAGGAGTTAAAGCAATAATGCTTATAAACGTAATTTGCATACAGGCGTTGTAACACGATTACGTAGCAAGTAAATTGACAATCCGAATACATGTGCATATGTTCATATATATGTAAATATTAGGGTGGTTAAAGTTTTTTTTAGCCACCCCATATATTTGAATAATACCGCAAATAAGGAGACCCCGTTATTTTTTGAACTCGGTTAATACTTAACCCTCTAGTAGGCCAATTTTTTTATGAGTTGACAAATTCAGGAATGGGTAAATTTAGTACGAGAAATCCAAAAACGATGTCCATTTCGATCTGTGACAGTAAGTTTTTCTTACAGGGGAGAAAAACCAAGACCGTCTAGAGACGGGCTCGCCGATATACTTACACATATTTTCAGCTTTCTCTTACACAATGTTAACCTACGAACCGTCAATCCCGTCTGCAGACGGTCAAAAATGCAAACTGGGTTTTTATATGTCGGCAAGCCGGTCTGTGTTCGAAAGCAATTTTCTCCATTTCGAATGGTGACATAATTATAAAACTTATATTAAAATACGGTGCTTTTAACAAAGAAAACCACCGAATTTTTTTATATCAAAAAATTTTTTCTTTTGGAAAAATTTCTTTAATTACGAAATTACTAAATAGCAAGAAATAATTAATTTTAACCGTGTTTCAAAATCTGTAATTCAACTGCCGATTAAAATAAAACGGATTGACATAACGGATTAAAGTTTACACCGCCGTAAAGGTGCGATTTTTTTCTAAAGATCGTGCCTTACGAATATAGAAAAAAATTATTATAGGTGCACTAAAAAGGTGTTTAGTTAACGACCGTCTGGAGGCGGTTCAGCCTACTAGAGGGTTAACTATGCCACCGCGCCATTTAAATTTTCCATACATGTATTTCATATGAGGAAACTGCATTTTTTCGAAGAATCGTTAAAAATAAATACATACTTTTTGATTGAATCAAAATTTTACTTTATTCAGAAATTTGAAAACCATAGAAAGTTGATGCACATTCAACTTTAAGATTTTGCTAACCAATTTTTCATTACCGATAATCTCATCCCTCGCATACTAAAATTTGTTATTTCTTTGTTCTTAACCATTTAGAATTAAATTTTCTGTGTATTTTTGCACCACCTTATATGAAAATTTACGTAATTATATATGCATACATATGTATGTAAGTTCGCACTTAAATTGCCTTGCAAATCTCATGCTGCATGCCATTGTCCTGGTGGACATTTTAATTATCCTTCGGTGGTTTATGCGGTTGCCTTTGTCTGCATTAACTAATTTGCAAAAACAGCATAATGTTGGAGCGCCAGGCAGTGGAGGGGTGAAAGAATACAATAAATTAATTTAGAGGCGGATCTATGGGCATTTGTTTAGGTATAACTTAACATATATGTAATAAAAATGCATGCATACATATATACAAATATGTAGGCATATATGTATGTATGTGTCGACATATCCGCGCTTAAATGCACTCACGCACGCAATCAGGCCAACCGCGACAGCAGTGAAGAAAATTAAATTCCGCTGAAAGCTGCGAATAAATTCTAAACTATGCTACATACACATATCAAAGTGTTTATACATACATATGTGTAAGCATAAAAAGTTAGTTAAAAAATAAATAAATAAAAATGTATGAAAAAGAAGAGCATGCGTCGTTCTGCTTAAAAAACGCGTGGCGCGGCTAAAATGTGCCAAGTGGCGTACGCGAGGTACGCGGAAAAGTTACAAATGTATGTTTGTATGTATGTATGTAGTATGCGATGGAGCTTAGCGTGAGTGCAAAAAAGTTTAGGAGCACCATGTAGAGTTTATTATAGGTGGCCGTTCGTCATGCGAACCATACGTTTCGGCACCCCCTCCTCGTTTCACTTGCGTGCAGGTAGTAATGATTGTAATGGAGACATACGGTGCGCAAGCACACGCACATTTTCACATCAACGAAGACTTATACGGCATATACATATGCCACGCTTGTACCAGATACCACACATGCACATACACTTTCGCATACGTATCCCAAACATTTCATGTGTTTTGTGCCACATGAGGTTAATTTGAATTTTAAATGCAGCCGCAACTGTTTTTCTTCATTTTCTTTTCTTTTTCCTTTTGCTACTGAAATATTTTTTACAATGTTTCGGACAAAAGGATTTACTATACACTTACATGCCATACATATGAACATCCATTGCCGTACCCATAAGCTCATAAATATCTTTGCATATACCCAGCAGTAATTCC
>NW_023458556.1:13083440-13123669 GCF_013731165.1 Rhagoletis pomonella | reverse complement strand
TTAATTTTATCGGTTGAATTTCAACCGCTGGGCGAACACTAGTAATAATAAATAGTTTTCGTTGTTCTGCGAGATGAGCAAAATAAATAATAGCTTGTAAAATTAGGGTAAGTGTAGAGCCAGTGCAGGTAAACGTAATACTTTCTTTGATAATTGATAATAGTTGCAAATTTTTAAGGCAGGTATCGCTAATGTGCAGGTATGTTAAATGTAAGTATCGGAGCAGTTTCCTTATAAATGTTAAAAATAATGCCGCTGATGCGCATTTTGGGTAGGTATCTTAAATGTGCACTCAAGCACAAAGGCAGCAAAGCAAAATATACTGTACATACAAATGTATTGTCTCGCCGGCCTAAATCAAAATCTGAGTTTGCCGGTCTGTAACCGCAACAAACTAGCACAGTGATGTACAGTAATAGCATGTGTAATAACTAAAAAAAGCAAAAACAAGAAAGAAAGAATAATTGTGGAAAGACACAATCAAAATCAGGCGTAGTTAGTAAAAATAAATGCATGAAAATCTTAGAAATTTAAGTTAAAGAAAATATAAATTTTAGCATTTCGAGTGCAGTAGACATGCAAGGACTTTGTTTTGTTTTCGGAAACAAAAAATCCTATAGGTAATTACATGTGTATATAAGAGGCATTCAATTTTCTCCCAAAAGAAAATACAGTACAACCCGGGGAGAGAGAACTAATCGTTATACATACATATTAAATGTTATACATATTATTAAACTTATAAATATGATGTTTCAATTCAATAATAAAACAACTTTTATGTTCATAAAACTCAAGAATATTGTTTATTCAATATATTTCACATACCAGCGGATTTAGGCTTCTCACTAAAGATTTTAAAGTCCTTGTTAGAACTAAATCCGCTTTTTATTCATTGAGCAACCTTAAAATAATAAACAGTTTAAGTTCAAAATATGTTTTTTGTTAATTTAAAATTAAAGAGAAAACTTTTGAAGCCAATTCATTTAAAAGTGCGAAAAGTGCTTTTGGTTTTGAACTCGGATTCTTAATAAGGAAAGAACATAATTTATTGAAGTACTGCCAAATTTAAATGCGCTTTGCGAATTTAAGAAAAAAATGATTTTGAAAATTACACTAGCAAAAAATAGAGGTTAGTCTAGTTTTTTTAAACATATTTTTATTTAACACATATGTAATTCCAAAAAAATACGCCCAAAAAAATAAATAAACTTCATTTTAAGTAATGAAAAAAACAAAATAACGAAACATAATACCGCTTTCTTACAGAAAAAAAATATTGTTCAAATTTGTCAAGTTTGGACACGCATATCTCCCAGCTGAAAAAACGATAGAAAGCTGAAAACTTACCCCCAAACGTAGAATTTAATGGGGAATAAACCTGCGTTTTTATTTTGCCAAAAAAAGCATTTTTAAAAATTAAGTTTTAACCTCGCTTGGTCCCAGTATTATATTTGCTTAAATTTATCCCTTTAAATGTATTTACATATATTAGAGCCTGTATGACATGTATGCAGTTTGTATGTTTATACAGATACTTACGTACATATGTATGACATTTTTCACTAACTTACGTAGCTTAGATATGCTTGGATAAACGAAATGTCACAATTATGCACATATTTATAAATACATACACACGTATACTTTATTGCAAAATGTTAGAAAAACCATAAACAAATTACTTTGCTCTTAATTGCCGTGGGACATGGGGATATTAGTGAGGATCCGTTGTTTGATTATGGTCAAAAAATCATAAATCATTGTTAATCCACATGTGGTATCACCTCCCAATCATGTATGCATATATGTACATATGTGTTCGTTAGTACCATTGAGTATATATTAAAACTTCAATAATATTTAACATAGGCGCTCACATACATACATACATACATATGTAAAATAAGTCCTCCGTAACGCTGCTCTGCTTCCAGATACATATACCTACATTTATGCCACCATAGAATATAATCTAATATACGCCTCATGTGTGTTAATGAATGATTGGCCATTGAGTTGGGGGAAAACTCGATTCGAAAATACATACATAAATTGCTTGTCACAATATTTAGTAGCTAAACTTTTCCTACATTTGTGTGTATGTATGTAAATTCGTTTTGCCAAATGACAACAAAAAAAGTATGTAGCTAAGCAATAAGTAACACAAATAGTTTCGATTTGCAGACAGACGTCCAGAAATTTGATTGCTTTGGTATTTTTGATTACATTTGCTCGCATGTGTCTTTTATAGTTCATGAAATTTTCTATGTTAGAAAAATTTAAACTGTTATTCAACAATCTAGTTAAGGTATTAGTATTTATGGCACTAGTTCGATAGTGGATAGTTGTCAACTAGTTGTAAAGTTAAAGTTGTTGAGAAGCGGGAGTTAGAAAAATATATGTATGCATATAAATTTAATTATTAACTAGTTGGTCAACTGATATGCTACTCATATCTAGGTTAATAATTTATAGTTCAAATAGTTCATATATATATACACCCCTGAGTCTAAAGTACTTTTGCAGGGCAATTTTGAAGTTTTTTTTTATCGAACGAAGGGGTTGTCCTTTCACATTTTTCGTCAAATACTCGGTATTTGCAGTCGGATCTTAAAGTATGATATATATGTCGATGTGCTTGTAAATTTTTTTGTTCCCAAGTTCATTGGCTTCAAGTATGTACCTCGTTCTATTGTTCCCACCAGATCTGAGTTTTCATTACCCTTACGTACCACCCTGTTATTCTGTTATTTCTGTCATCCTTGCCAAGTTTGGTTTGAAGACAAGCCGGTTACAAATAAAATCATCTTACCAATCGGTCGGAAAAATCCGCCCACACCAAATTAAGGAAAGCCTTTTAAAATGAGGAACGCTTTTTCCTAAGGCAACGGAAGTCAAACCGAAGAAAAGATCGTCTATAATGCTCCTGTGCAGCTGAATCGGAAGACTGTGGGACTCTACCCATTCCATACTATCCTATTGATTCAGAAGATGCGGAATAAGGGCTCTTATTTTCAAATGTTTCCGAATAATGTTATTAATATTTCGTCGCTTACACTTTTGATAAGGCTTGGGCCGATCTCGTCCTCTAATATGTGGTGCGTGTCTTTACGTTGTTACTTGAATGGAGGGACCTAAAGTTTAATGCTGCTTCCCAAGAGAAAATGGAGTTTATGAGAAGATTTTTGAAGGGAGAAATACACTCAGAGGTGTGCCCCTGTCTGCCAAGAGGAGATCGCTTTTTTTTTACAATGATGTTCCGACCAGGGATCGAACCTTAGTCCTACGGGGTGTTAGTATGCACCTCTAACAACTCAGCCACAGTGGCCACCAATTTTGTAGATTGGGAAATTTTTATTTATATTATACATATTGCTATCTTTGAGTGCAAAGTTGTCAAGTCCATTTTTTTAGTCTTACCGGAGCGGAGAAAATGGCTATAATTTTCTTCAAGTATTTCGCAAATATTGGAATACAACAATTCGCGTGTTTAAAGCAAAAGTAAAACTCCATACGAATTAGAACGATTTATTACAAGTTTTTGTATATTTTCGGTGTCTCTTTGGACTTAGCAAATTTGCCTTTCATTGAATTAAACGAGAAAAAATAACAAGTACCTTAATGCTTTTCGAAACGATGCATTTTTGTTAGCCACTTTTCACTCTAAGCTGTGGTATGAGCTTCATACACTACATTGAAAACTATTTATGGGGGACCAAAACTATGTACATGCATATATTTGTTTTCCAAGTAAGTAAGTTTTTTAAATATGTTACAAGCGAAGCAGAGTTAGATATGGTTTCAAGAACTCCTAAATTCCAACTATAAAGTAATTTAAAGGCTTCTTTACAATTCAATACTACAACCATAACTCAGCTTGCAATCATAGAAAAATCGTACATATAACAAATATTGTAAATGCTCAGAATCAATATTCATTTATGACTGGGGTGCCATTTATCAATTTGTGCCGGCGAATGAATATTATTACTTGAATATTATATTTTCTTTCAATCACCATATATTTGCCATGCCTTGCGGTGAGGGCAGTTAAGTTCATTTCATTGCTTTGTATTTAGAATTTAAGTTTTCTATTTGCATTTTAAGAAAAGTTGAAGGTAATAAAAATTCATAGACTTCATTAAATGAATTGGAAATGTAGGAGAATTTGGTGAATACCTATTAAATTTCACGAATTTAAAAGGGGTTGTAATGAGTCTTATTGTCGTAAAGTCAGAAGTAAATGTGCGAATGCTATGAGCACTTCGCTGAATAAAATTGTCCGTCAGAAATTTTCTCTTAGTGAACTTTTAAATATTTGAATATTATTTTTTTTGTGTACTATTTGCTCTGCAATGAATGCTAGAACATAAAGTGTGCCTTATTGTATACTTTGATTGCGTATTGATTGTTTGAAGAGTTCGGGTAAATTGAAGGGGTGAAATGAACGCGAAAGAGCAAAGAAAATTATGACCCCATTAAAGAAAGATCCAAGCATTTCAAAAACGAAATTAATAGGTAAAGTGGACTTTTCAGAATCTGTTGGTCTTAGAAATAAGGTCCAAAAAGTTCTACATATACAAAAACATTGTCAAGAAATAGGACGCAAAGGAACGAGTCAAATAGCAGAAACACAATTTTTTTTAAAGTTATTTGTATGATGCAAAATTGGACGACAAGACGTATTTTATAGCGGACTTTTATAAGGTGCTTGTATAGGACTTTCTAATAGCCGATTCTTGACGAAATGTCATAGAAACATTTAGAGCAAAAAAGTAGCAAAAGTACACTTACAAATGGATAATCATGCAAAAGCTATTTTAATACTAAAACCTATTTTATTACTTCTCCATATTAAGTCATGGCTTATAATATTTCATAGCATTGAAGCATCTGAAGAAAAGCTAGGAAAGATAACGGGAAAGAATTTCTTGGCATGCAATCTTGTTGAATAACAAGCTGTAAGCTAGCACTCTAAACTAGGGGATTTCTTTCCTTGAATATTGATTTTGTTGTACGCCCGCTGTGAATAATACCGCTGGAAAGGTTAAAAATCTTCTGTCGAATTGCCGGAAAAATTATTGAACTCAATGACTGAATGTTTCTTGTTCTGAATATTCATTTTGCTCAAAGTGAAGAGATTTTATGTTTTCTTTTTCGAAACTATACGTTGCAATTAAATAAAATATTCCTTTCGCCGGGTGCAGGTTTGCCATGGGCATCTGGATCCCTTTTATTGAAGTTTTTTATCACTCAAAATATATTTTTTCAATTAAAAATTTGTATTTTTCGTAAAATACCTAAAGCGCATTGTTTGACATAGAGTGAGTTGCGGTTTAGCGATTTATTTCTTAGCCCTGAGTACCAAGACGTGTTTGTTTTTCATTGTGGCAGAGAGATTCAACTGCATACCAACTTTTTGGCAAATTATGTCCTCCATAGTAGCTAGCCTTTGGATCACCCTCTCACCGCATAAAGGAAACAATTGATTTGCATGGATTACTTCGAAGGTAGTATTTTTGTAAAGCGTATTTAGCATTCAACTTATCTCGGCGGCGGCCGCTGTGGTGTAGTGGTTAGCAGTGCGCGCTACCATTCCGCAGGACCTGGGTTCAAGCCCGGTTCAACCCAATATCAAAAAATAAAAAAGTTTTTTTCTAACAGCGGCCGCCTCGGGACAGGCAATGGCAAACCTCCGAGTGTATTCTCGAGCTTCTTATAAAAATAGAGTCGCCGTTCGGAGTCGGCGTAAGACTATAGGTCCCTCCCCTTTGTGTGACAATATCAAGGCGCACATCGCATATCGGAAGAGATGCTTAGTCAAACACTAACATTTGTATAAGCGACAATCTATTATTAGTAGCATATTAAAGTCCTACACCGACTACCGTAAGTCTCTGAACGAGTAGGCAAATAATTATGTATATCACACGGGGAACTACAAAGCTGATAGGTTAGCGAGGAAAGATGCGATCATCCAGCCACACCAATATTTGAGAATGCACACAACTTCATTAGCCAATGAAAGTTGAAAAAATCTTCGTTCCTGTGAAAATACCTGATCCTCCTTTAACAGGAACGGGACATATGTGATCTCTATTTGAAATAGTATAGAATGTGCTTCCCTATAAGCACTATTGCCGTAGTTCCACAAACAAAGGATTAGAAGAAAATTTGCAACTACTACTGTTATTCACTTCCTACTTTCGTAAAAAATATCATATTCGAGTCTTCGGCTTTAATATCAGATGGAGTTCAAATAACTTTATTTAACTTTCATAACAATTTTTGTTGAACATGGAGACTCAAGCTGAAATTCAAAAAAATCATTGTGAAAGTTTCTCAGCAAAATCCGACATGGAGTCACCTAAACATTGGCAAAAAACTGTTAAAGTATCTCCTCAAATTATGAGCCGGGTTAGAAAAGCTTCAATGATAATCTAGACACTATTTTAAAGAAATGCGATATAGCAGAATAAGTGGCTCAAGGGACCTTCGAAGAGCTAAAATTGTCAGCTCTGAATCATTTGTCCGTAAGAAGAAAATGGAAACTGGCCTTAAGTACAACAAAGTTGAGAAAGTCCTAGATCGTAATGCCACGAGGAACGTTGGGAGTAAAAAACAATTTAAAAGTTTTTTTTTGTGAGGTCTGCTTAAGTACTTCAGTTATTAAATGTTGTACGCTGTTTAATTGTAGACATAAGAGGAAAGTGCACTCAACTATGACTCGCTTTGGGTTCTTTCGAATTTTTTTTTTTAATTTATAACTTTTCTAACTAAAAACCAAATGGGTGGCTTTAGACTCTTACTATTTCCATCTTATCACAGACCTCATACTTATATCGTTAAGCAGAATTTTATGAAACTTTCTGCTGCAAAAACAAATCCAAAACTTGTTTGACACTTTATATGCTCCAATAAATAACTTTCATGTGTGGACGGTCAAATGTCATATACATACATACATACATATGCATGTATTTATGTATATATGTATGTACGCAGTGTCAGCGATGTGCTCACACCACTGACAGTTATTGCTCCAATAATCTAAACATATGTACTTTTGTTTGTTGTCAGCTTGCAGCCATTTTTATGTTACTATCTTTTGGTGAACGCTTCTCATTCAGTGTGAAACATTTATGTACAAATGCATTTACATGAAATGGAAAAGGAAATATGAAAATCTGTATAAGTTGATCTATACATAAGTATGTGTAAGACCACAAAATGTGTGACATGCCATTAAAAGCGTACGTTAAGGTGATTCTAATCGGTGTTATAAAAGCGTATGAATGTACATCATGTATGTAAGTAAACGAATTTATATGATTACATTTGTTGCATGCGACTGAATGAATATCTCTTGGCAGCTGCGAGAATAAATGAACAAAGTATGGTATGACTACGGTGACCATCAGTTCTGTTTTTTAGCAGAACCGTCCCGTTTTAGCAACGCTAGTTCTGCAAATTTTACAAGCTTTTATTTAAATAACTTTCGGTCTTAGATTATGGATCTGTATACAGTTTTTTCAGATCAAGCCATTTTCCCAAGATATTTTAATTTTTATGCAAAAATTTATCAAATTTTAGCACGTACAATGGCAAATTTTTTGTAATATTTTCCCTTTTTGTATTAAAGCCTATTCTGTTGCCAAAAATCAAGCTACAAACGATGACAATCGTTGGCTAAATAAACCACTTTTAGTAGTCAATGTGTATAAATTTTTTGTGTCAAATAAATAGAAGCAAGAAATAATGTTACTCATACGCCATAACGCACACAACAGTACAGAGAAGGCGTACGAGTAACGATTTCTATATTAAAATTGATTTTTGTTTCATGGGCAAGATAAACTTAAAATGAAAATTTCTGGGGAAAATTACCTGATCTCGAAAAATGGTATACAGATCCGTAAACTACGACAAAAAATTAAGTCAACCTACAGTGTAAGTTTTACATGTTTTCTTCATTCTAACAAAGCCTGCTTTTGTCTGGTACGCACCCCGTAATATTTATTTCATTTAGTTTTAAATGTTTAATCTTAGCTTTTTAGAATGGTAAGAACATTATTGAAAAATATTTTTAAGTCAAAGAAATCTTAATTGCATATATTTCCTTTTATACCGAAATTGTAATATTGCAATTGTCTTATTAATTTATCTCCTTTGGTGTGGTCTTTATGACGCTATCGATTTAATTGCATGCCGTAAATGAGCCACATCACAACTCGTCGTGCAGCTTGCCCAACCTCAGAGTGCTCCAAATCCATGCGTATAATATAATACTACAGAACGCTTGCTTTTTGAAGTGTCTCTTGAATTACAATGCCCATAAGTAACATTCTCGTGCCAACCTGTTTGTCAATACCATGCGCTAGTCATCCTGCCATGCTGTTGATGCTCGCTGCTGCTTTGCTTCCTCTATTTTCAGTTGAACTCAAACGTCAGGCTGTGTAGTTTAATTGACTTGTTCATTTTAGTGCAACAACAAATCCGTATGGTTCATACTTACGCACCCACACACTAGCATTAAACACACACACACACATATGTACGTACGTATGTAAGCTCAAAATGGACAGATGGCAAACGATCTACATGTGTAAATGGAATGGAAATGGCTGCAATTTAATTTTATTCGCAAACACATTAAATCCTATGCGTGTGTATTCGCTGAGCGGATTTGATGCCAGTAGCCACATAGCGGGCAAATCGTCTTTATGCGTTGTGCGTGCAAGAGGTTAGGCAATAGCTTAAAAACCACACCATTTATGCCCTACGGGTGGCACAGAGGATTTGAAATAGTGCACGGCACTGGCAATGTAGCAGCGAATCTGCGTTGATGTTGTACTTATGTATGTACTTATGTATGGTAGGTAGTATAAACGCACATATGTAGCACCCTTCAAGGAAAGCTAGTTGGGAACTACTTAGAATGCTACGAGTTTGAGTTCCTTCTATTCTATTTAATCTTAGCAACTGGTATTTCAATATGTCGGTGTCCATGGTCCGCTGCTTTGGCAATTTAAAGTCAGATGTCGCTGTTGACATAAGTTGTGCTTTAGCGCATACTAGTTAATGAACTGGTATTTTTACGGACTGCTGTCGCCATTCAGTGCGAAGAACGAACTAGAATTTCTGCCAAACCTTTTTCTGCGAAGAACTTGTATAATTATAGTTCATAAAGAACTGTTATGACTTCCGTTCTTAAAATAATAGTTCGTGGACGTTCAGCTTTTCACTGCAGGGCATGTAACGGGTGATTTTTTTGAGGTTAGGATTTTCATGCATTAGTATTTGACAGATCACGTGGGATTTCAGACATGGTGTCAAAGAGAAAGATGCTCAGTATGCTTTGAAATTTCATCATGAATAGACTTACTAACGAGCAACGCTTGCAAATCATTGAATTTTATTACCAAAATCAGTGTTCGGTTCGAAATGTGTTTCACGCTTTACGTCCGATTTATGGTCTACATAATCGACCAAGTGAGCAAACAATTAATGCGATTGTGACCAAGTTTCGCACTCAGTTTACTTTATTGGACATTAAACCAACCACACGAATGCGTACAGTGCGTACAGAAGAGAATATTGCGTCTGTTTCTGAGAGTGTTGCTGAAGACCGTGAAATGTCGATTCGTCGCCGTTCGCAGCAATTGGGTTTGTGTTATTCGACCACATGGAAGATTTTACGCAAAGATCTTGGTGTAAAACCGTATAAAATACAGCTCGTGCAAGAACTGAAGCCGAACGATCTGCCACAACGTCGAATTTTCAGTGAATGGGCCCTAGAAAAGTTGGCAGAAAATCCGCTTTTTTATCGACAAATTTTGTTCAGCGATGAGGCTCATTTCTGGTTGAATGGCTTCGTAAATAAGCAAAATTGCCGCATTTGGAGTGAAGAGCAACCAGAAGCCGTTCAAGAACTGCCCATGCATCCCGAAAAATGCACTGTTTGGTGTGGTTTGTACGCTGGTGGAATCATTGGACCGTATTTTTTCAAAGATGCTGTTGGACGCAACGTTACGGTGAATGGCGATCGCTATCGTTCGATGCTAACAAACTTTTTGTTGCCAAAAATGGAAGAACTGAACTTGGTTGACATGTGGTTTCAACAAGATGGCGCTACATGCCACACAGCTCGCGATTCTATGGCCATTTTGAGGGAAAACTTCGGAGAACAATTCATCTCAAGAAATGGACCGGTAAGTTGGCCACCAAGATCATGCGATTTGACGCCTTTAGACTATTTTTTGTGGGGCTACGTCAAGTCTAAAGTCTACAGAAATAAGCCAGCAACTATTCCAGCTTTGGAAGACAACATTTCCGAAGAAATTCGGGCTATTCCGGCCGAAATGCTCGAAAAAGTTGCCCAAAATTGGACTTTCCGAATGGACCACCTAAGACGCAGCCGCGGTCAACATTTAAATGAAATTATCTTCAAAAAGTAAATGTCATGGACCAATCTAACGTTTCAAATAAAGAACCGATGAGATTTTGCAAATTTTATGCGTTTTTTTTTAAAAAAAAGTTATCAAGCTCTTAAAAAATCACCCGTTATTTATCTACTACTTATGTGGGAGATATCAGCAGCCCCGACAAAATCTCCCACATCTCGATGAGCGTGTTTTCATGTCTGTATGTGCTTATTTCGAAGATGGCAAATAGTTGTCCATTTATGCCTTATTAAGTTTATGGCCCAAATTGTAATTTTGCATTAAAATCGCTATCATTTAGGAAACTACTATTCCACTTATGCTCACATTTGCTCTTAGAGTTTTTTCTTTAAGTTCCCTAGCTAGGAACAATAATTTATGACCGCCATTATGACTTTTCAAAGCGTCTGTCAATGGTTTTCTGCTTATTACTTCGGAACTGAGTACCAAAATTCTTCCGAATCATAATAAATACTAGATCAGAAGCACTAAGATGCTGAACAAATGGGAAAATAGCATAGTTAACTCATTACGTATTTTTCGAGTAAAATTAAACATACTAAGAGGTAATAAATACTTTAAGAGTTTTACAAACTCTTCAGTAAAATTCATTGTATTTCTTCATATCAGTCGCGTACGAAAATCTAGAAAAACTTTTAGCCATATCCAAAGTCCACGACCATAAAGTTTTAATTCGCATTGAATTGAGTCTTCTGAAGTTTCTACTTAGGTGGATGCTATGCTTTCAAAAAGTGGCTGTTGCGCTGGTCAGGTTTGCAAAAATCGACTAGAAATCGCTTATTATTCTTCATTTACTTTAATATCAAGCGCGCCTTCTGGTTCTCTTCCAGGCAATCACTATCAGCTCCTTCCAACTTAACCCCAGTTGCCTCGCCTCTCGACCAACTGTTTTTCTTCACTGCTCTACGTATTGCGCGGTCTGCCGGGTGGTCTAACTCTGTTCATTAGATTTTTCCTTATCAAAGGCTTCTTTGGGACAATGCCGCATTTTTGTGTACGTCCGTACGTCAAGTCCTTATTTGAGATTTTTAGGCCAAAAACCCCGGAGTATTATTCTAAGACATCTGTTTACGAAAACTTACGGCCACCGGGGGCGATTACGCTGCCAAGCTATGTGACATTCCTCCTAGTCTCAAGAGTTTGGGCGAAGACTTTGCTGGTGCAGCCAGAACTTGGGTCATATTTAAATTGACTATCAGGCCTGTCGGATTAGCATCTTTGTACAGCCCGTTGTTCATTTTGCACAGATCTCCAAGGAGACATACATATGCTGCAACGAACTGGACATGGACCACCATGGCCGTCGAAGAGTGCCCCATGGCCGCATCCAGCACATCTCCACTTACCAAAGCTAGGAGAAGAGGTGAGAGTATGTAACCATGTCGAGCTCCGCTGTGAACTGCGAAAACCTATGATGGCTTTATTTTGTAAGATATACGATACCTAGGTCGTGTGTGGATTTAATAACAGCATAGATTTTTTGGGACACTCCTTTAGGGCGCAGGTCTGCCCAAAGGCAGTCTTTGTGAATGCGCTGCCTCCAACTAGTCCTCGGTGACAAAACTAGCACAGCATAGTTTAGGGCCGGCAGGTAAATTGCCTTTTCTATATAGTTTGCCAACAAGGTTTCTTTGTGTTTCTCCCTAACCTAAAAGCCCAATCTACGTCAAAAAGGCGTATATGGAATCAGGATTTGTTTAATTTGAACACAAAATCGCCGTTACGCTTTGTTGTTTTAAATAAATGTGGTTATAGTTTTTATTAACAAAACTATGTTTTTTTATTAGTTTATATCACAATTTCAATATTCTTTAAAAAAAAAACTCGGCAGAACTAAATATATTTTAGCTTACAGGTTGTCTTTTAAGTCACCTGCGCCTCTAAGACGTATGTTTGGGCCTTACGTAACTTTCAAGTAGATTGGGCTTCTAGGGTTTAACTGCGTTGTTAACGACGTTGGTACTGCTTTGAAATTTTTTGGCAGCTTTATGATTTTTCTCTATCGGAATTGGTACGAAATTGATGCGAATTAGCAGCTGCAGCCTGACCTCTTTCGTCCAGGTAGCACAAATTAAATTCTCAAAAGACAGGACTTCTTGCGGGAAAGAAGCGAGCCGGATGGGAGATATTGCCAATATTGGATAATCACCCTCGGTTGAGATCATGGAATAAAAAAAATAAGAATTTTTTTTTTGAAAAATCAAACAATTTTCAATCAAACTTTGGAGTCCCTGCGGAACGCTACTTGAAGCGGGTGGTTTCGATGAAGGCTTCGAGTCAACTGTGTACTTATGGCCTTAAGTGCGGTAGTTTTGCTCTGAATTTTAGGCAAGCCATAAAGATGCTTTGCAGGTGTCAGTTGAATATTTAAACTACTTTATGGCAAAAAAAATAATAAAAGTTATTGTTGATTATTATATTATTTTGCATATGTACGTAATGAGAATTCTTTTTGCAATTAGTATTTACATATGTCATAGTTTTGGAACACAAATTTCAAACAATATTTTTTGCAATTTTTGAATTTAGAAATGTAAGTAGGAAGAAAAGATCAGTTAACAATGATTGGTTATTTAATTAAAAATTAAAAAAAAAAAGAAAAATTTAAATGAAATTGTATATGTTGGAATTGCCTATTTAGCCATGGTCTTCTTCGGTGAGTACTGTTAGTGTAAATTATTTCAATAAAATCCAACACCTTTTAATATGCCTAAGTCACCACTGCGTATGAGCAACAAATACACTTGATATAAAACATTGAGCGAACACTCAACATCGACTCGTGTGTTATAGCCATTGCCAAGTAAGTTATGATTCTTACCAAGAAATTAATAAAATACATATACAAAATGGATTAGGCATAAAGTAATGTATGCAGGAGACTACTGAAAGTGTTGCACATATGAATCTTCTAAGAGTGTAGTTATTACGATTAGCTGAAACCATCTAAAATCATTCCTTTAAAAAAATTTTGAAGAAAGGCGAGCAGAATAAACGACTAGGCATGGCAAGTTGGTTTCCAACCCGTATTTTACTTTACCAATGGAAACTTGCTTGGATGGCCAGACGTAAGAAGGGTTAGAGCACTTGAAAACTGGACACCTTTATAGGAGAGCAGAGCTGGGAACCGCAAATGTCCTCGTTGAGGGGCAAGAGTCACAACTTCTGAACCATGTACACACATTTGCTTAATACTAATTAATTTTTTGCCAAAAAATGCTTTACAACTAAGTTTAACAAACTACAATGTGAAAGTTTAAAGTGATTTTAAATTGGTACGTGCATGTATAGAGATACTTGAATACATAGTAAACAATTGATTTAGTAGAATTACTAGATTTTTTAACGAATTCAGTGATATGAAAACAGTCTGAACCTATTTGTAATCTGTGAATATCGTTACATACACACACACACACATAGGTCCCTATTATTTATGGTTATTTAGTTTTCACGTGTATCGGCTTAACTACTAGCGAATCAATTTATATGCAGAGATATTTATGGAATTAATGGCTAAAAATATTTTAGTTCAAATTTAAAGCTACAAAAAAAATCAGCTTTAATACCACAAAGCACAGAAAAATTAAATGCGATTTTTTCGCGAATCGAATTTAAGCGCAATTTGCTAAAAATTCATAGCAAGTAATTTTTTCCGCATCAATTTTTATTTGGCATGCAAACTAAGTGCATGCAAAATGGATTTGCCAATACACAGACATGCGATATGCATAAATCACTGCAAAAATAACTACACATGTTAAAAATATTTGATCGATCAGCCGTTGTGTCTTGACAAATCACTGCCATAGCAAAAGCGAAAAGTCACAAAAAATAGCAAGGAAAAAAGAAAAATGAATAACAACCGTTGGCAGAGCGGTAGTAGAAGTTTTTTTCGTGGATATTGACACTAATAGTATCAACTGGTATGGTATTAATATTCTTTATTGTATTTCAAAAAAAGGAAGCAAATATATAAATTTTGCAATGTGAGTATCATTTTACATTTTTTTTTATTAAAAATATAAGATTATGGTCATAAGTCATGTATTTTACCAGGCGATAAATAATGTCATGTAGCACTAAAATGCATTGCGAGCCAAAATAAAATAAGCGACATATTTTCAAAATTTTTTTTTTGATGCAGAAATATTTCCCCTTTGCCCCTACGAAAAAGGACAAATTACTTGAACCGCTCCTTCATGGAGGAATGATGCACTCGTCTAAAAGGGTCAAATATCCAACAGTTATTCTTGATGACTATCTCTCATTGAATCCTCGACAATATAAAGCTTTCAAAAGGCCAGCGCAACTGAAGCTTACTGAAGATAATGGAGCGTAACTTGAGTACCTGATCTAAACTGGCAATTTGGACATCTCCAAACCCATTTTAGCGTGTGCTGCTTTTGTATGGTGCAAAACGACAGAACTAATTTCTACGCAGGCCAAGCTCAGAAAACTACAACGAGAATCCTGCGTAGACATTACCGGTGCGATGAAGCCAACACCAACCACGGATTTCGAGGCGCTTACATACGTACATATCTGACCAGTGGTCAAGAAAGACACTCTTCTGTTCAAAGGAAGACTCATCACAGGGCACAATTTGTATCGTAATAAGCTTATGCCTTCCGAAGTTTGTCTTCACACACTACTTCAAAATTTTTATTCCCCAACAGAACCAACACCGAACATAACAGTTATTGTTGAAAACAGTCATTGAAAAATTCATTGTGAACGAAATGTTCTACAACCAACCGATTTCTTTTTTCACCGGGAATCAAATTTGTAGATAAATCTTTTTTACAACTTTTATTAAATTTGCTCTGTTTGTATGTACATACGTAGGTATGAATGTTAATCCGATAGGTGATAGGAGATATTTGAAAACCCCGAATTTATAGTCCGATTTGGTTAATATTTAGAAGGTATATTAACTACGCGAAAAGGAATAACTCCACTAAACTATAAATAAAAGTCTTCAATAACTGTTATCTAAGATATATAATATAAAAATTAAAAATAACTGTTATTTGCAGATTATTTAGTTAAAAATCAAAAATAATTGTAATTTTGGATTTATAAAATAAAAATCGGGAAAAACTAAATAAAAGTAAAAACCTAATTGTTAAAAAATTATTTTTCTAATAAAAGTTGTAACTGTTACGGTCCCAGCTCAGGGCATTCAGGAAACGGGTCTACCTCATTTGGGTACCGGAGTAGCGCCAGGGACAATAACGTAGCAGATAAGTTCCCACCACTTATTTATTGGTCTTCGATGGAGCTCCATCATGCGAAATTGCTGTGTCTGGATAAAAAAGGATGGGCTATTTTACTATATTTACAAGTATGAAAGCTAACAGACAGGCTAAGTCTAAGATTGAAACGCAGAAATATCCACAAGGAGGACCCAAGCTTTCATTCACCTCAGCCGACGCGAAATAAGAAATGTTACAGGCTTTCATACTGGCCCACTGTTTAATGATTAAACACTTTTTAACTCTGACCAGTGAAGATTGTGTTACAAAGAACAGGAAAGAGCAGACCTCGCTTCAAATGATCACAATATCTAGAAGCATGCGAATGTAAATGACATTCAGCTGGTCATTACCTCATTCCCTAACCTTAAATTAGAATTATCGCAAATGTTTTACAACCGAAGTGAAATTGATGTTCGACTAAAATGAATAAAATTGCGTATAAATAAAAACTAAGCAAGAGCTCCTTTCCCTCCTTTCAGAAAAATTTCTTACGCCACTGCCATAAAAATACATACATATGTACGTATGTATTCACATAACTCCTATTTACCTAAATACTTAAGAATGTATGTTTAAATTTGCATTTATGTATGTTTTATGAAAATCTGCATAATTTTGTATATTTGCACCAGTCGAGACATCCATGTAGAAGGCACATATGTGTACGTATGTAAATACACATTTTATATGTTTGTAGCAAACCACTACAAGCAGTCGCACGGCCTCAGACCTACTTCGCCACCGACTTTTTGCCTTACAAAATGCTTCATTTTTTTACGCTTCACTGAGTGGCAGCAAGCTAAAGTTGGTCTGCAGGAAATTGACGACATATCTTCAGTTGAACTTTTCGTATATATACAATTAGTATACCACTTTATAACCCCAAAAGTTAGTCTAGGATTCGCAAAATTACAATCGAGACTTAGGTTTTCGGCACAAAAAAATTTTTGAACTGCTACATAGGTAATATAGCTAAAGAAGTTGAAGTAGGGGAGACTTCTGTGACCAATCGTCATACATATATGTATTTATTTTTTCCAAGAAAATTCACAGCAACAGCAAGATAGTTTTCTAGCTACAAAAATTAGCCCACTAAAATTAGATCAAATTGGTTCGAAGAAAAAAATTTGTAGTATCGATGTTTTGATGCAGTTTACTTCTACTTGATACCTAGATCATGGATCCACAGTCTTGCCCCTAAATTTCATATGGCCACATTTTTGGGTTTTTGCGATTTGCAAGCTTATTTTACATTTTTCGTAATTATTAATGTCCAAGGTAAAACATGCCGCCTTAATTAAATTCTGCACATCAGAATTTTTTTACTTCCTGTAAAGGTTTTTGAGATTACCTAAATTCTTGATATGCGCTTAATTAAAGTATTTATTTGGTTACTATATTGTTCGAATATACCTAAAAATTCGCGAGTACCTTTTTCCGCCAGGGCAAAGCTGGTTTTACTATTTGGTTGCTTGACACGATATGCTCGTGTAAAGGTCGATTGTACTTGTCTCGGCGCGACTATTTGATGTCCCAGATGTTATGCCCGCTTTAAATGTATTTAGTTTTGATTTATTTTTGTTTTATTTGCCACAATTATTATTTTTTTGTGAAAACATTAGATTTGACGCTGTGCTTCCTTGGGGTGGGGGAATTTTTGCCTATATTTGTACGCGTTTTCAGAGATGCATTGCTAAAAGTCTAACTTAAAATATAGAGAAAAAATAATTTAAAAGTTGAAATTGCAGTGTACGTAAATTGATATGATAAATTAATTATTGTAATAAAGGTATAAACTAAGGAGGTCTAGAAAAGTATTTTGCCAAAAATATTTTTTGCCGCATGTTTGAAAAATTGTATTAAATTAAATTGATAAAATAAATATACGGATATTAAATTAAAGAGGTTTAAGAAAGTTTACTGTTTAAAATATGTTGAAGCCACCTATTTGAAAAATGTTATTCAGTTAAAATAATAAGAAAAGGTATATATTAAATTATTTAGTTCAACTTCAAAGAAAGTGCGTGATATATATACTGGGGTTATAGGACTATAAAGTAAATTTCTAGATTTAAATACCTTCGAAAATAAATTAACTAACACCTTCATTCATAAAAAATAACGTATGTTTTATAAATCAAACAATTTTTTGAAAATCTCACTCCCCAAAGCTCTTCAAATCTATTTTATTTTTTATGAATGAAGCCAGAAGAGTTTTTGAAGTGGAAAAACACAAGGAAAATACTTTTCAAAAGATCTTCTGCCATTTAGACTTATGTACGTTTCCATTGTATTATAATTACGAATTTTTAGCCCAAAATACTTGCTTACAAACAAAAGAATATATAAAATCAACTAACAAGCAGTTGCAACCGTGCACTTATTCAATTTAAATGACATTAATTTAAAGCGTTGCTGTCACTTTTACACACCATCAATGTTACAGGCTGTAATTAAATATTACTCACACCCTCCGGTTGGCACAACCTACGTCTGATCTGCGGCTTGCATTAATAACTCATTAAGTATGCTGTCTTCGAGGGCTGAACTGCGCTCACAACCGGTGGTTTTATGTAAATGATTAATAATATAATTACATACATGCATACATACTTATTGAACGATATAACCAGCAATTATAATGAAATTTCATTGCCCACACCGCCATGGTGGGCAAGCGGCATATGAAAGTTTAAGCGTGCTATTTTTATGTATTTATAAGACAAAAAAAAACTGATAAGTATGCGAGTTAAATATTGATTGAAAATTCTTGAGAAAAGACAAGAGTACATATTTATATTAAAGTACTATGCTGCCTGATTTTCACCGTTGCTCACACATTGCTATTTCAGTCACAATTTGGCATTTCTTTAGCCCAGCCATGTGACTGATAATGGCCATTGGAATTTCAAATGTCTCCCACTTTCTCTATAGTATCTCCATTATTACTCTATATTCAAGCAGGGCATACGTATGTATGTATGTATGTATGTATATACTTATGTTGGTGTGTATTCAGTTCACGCCTCGCTGCTTACTCTTCTCCACGCTGCCTTTGGTTTTTGGCCGCCCATTCATCCATTTATTGTCCCATTTGCCATAATGACACTTATCTTAATCATAAAATTTCATCTATTACTTACTTAACAGCTATTCCTTATCGACTGCGACAATCGCTGCTTACGGTCAATGACACTTTGAAACTTTTTGTCTTTATGTCCATAATCAGGTCGCTAAAATCTAGTAATATGCTGACCGGTGGAATACTAAGCAATTTAATCTATACATATATATATTCTTACATATTTATTGTATTTATTTTGTAAATACACACAAATTGCTCATTTTCTGGAAGACCGCCATTAATCAAAAAATTTAAAACTTTAGAAACAATGCTTTTCTTCCAGCAATAATACATAAATAATAAATATAAAATTTATATAAAAATATATAAAAAGAAATTAGGCTCCTTCTATTCAAAAGGTTTTTCTATGCAAATATCAAGTCAATAGCTTTAAGTTTTCGCCCGATTTTATGAATATTTTTTTTTTCAATCAAATCTAATAAAATTTATAAGAGACCTGTTGGGCCCGTTTTTAAAAGCTTTTATTGTACTTGCTATGTATGCTTGTTTGGATGAAATTTCGCAATCGATTTTCAACCAACTTCTCGATAAGCTAGAGATTTGCAACCTTAATTTGTAGAATGAATCAATTCGCTAGGTGGCGCAGGAGTCCAGATATTTGAAACCCCGATTTTGTAGTCGATTTGTTTCATATTTGAAATGTATATGGGTAACATCGAAGGCAATAATCGTACAAAAAATTTAGATGTAAGCGAAATTTTTATCATAATTTTCTTTTAATGCAGAAACAATTCTAAGTATCTGCATGCATTTCTGTGGCAAAATGAAAATTGTGAAAAAATGTCCCTTACACCTTTTTGGCTGTTAGGGCTCGATATGTTACCTCCATGAAAAAGTAAAGAACACGAGTCGAGATATTTGGAAACCTCGTATTTATAGTCCGATTTTGTTCATATTTGGAAAGCTTATTGAAAAACATTCTTTTACTATTATCTGGTTTGAATTTTTGTTTCTTTATATACAGTTTTTTAGTGCAAAGTACAGAGCAAGTACAATTTTGAAGTAAATCGATTCTCCTGTACCTGTTAGAAAATAAAAGCTAGTTGAAAACAACTGTAGGGTACCCTTAAAACAAAAAACAATTGCTAAAGTTTAAATATAAAAAAAATTACCAAAATTTTACGGTTTTATCACCCAAGAAGTTTTAATTTCAAGTGGCTGGGAATTCGCGCTGATTTTTAATATTTTTTTTCTAGACTTTCGAGCACTTGAACTATGAAAAAAGACTAGCATTGTCAAAAAAAAATATTCTTTCAAAATAAATCAGAATGAAACTGCTTCTTACTCAAAACAAATAAAGGAAATTATCCTCTTATTTATATTGCAACTTCGACGACAATTTGCACAAATTTTTAGCTGTCTGCTGAACTTTTGCACAAGCACTTATAACCTTTCACTTAGACAAGAAAAAGTTGAAAAAAAATAAGAGAAAATATACATTTACAATTTATTTCGCTGGCACCTTTTTGCTCCGGGCCCCAACCAACTTTTTTCATTTCATTTCGATAAGTGTTTACTTTTCGCTTTGTCACTCTGTCACTGCGCGCACAAACGCAAAATCAGAAGCAAACGCAAACTGACACTGAAAGAAAAAAAGCGAAATATCAGTAACTGCGACAGCGACAGCAACAACACAACGAGAGCATCGACGATGTCGGCACCTGTGTTGTCAACGAAAGGCAAAACATTGAAATGAGACAGATTGGGCACACTGTCTGGGTTAAAGGTGGAACGCTCGTTTGGTTGGCAGGGCGCTGGGTTGGTTGGTTGGTTGGTACGTGGGCTGCTGCTTTTTAGCCTTTTTGGTTGACATTTTCTTTTGTCGAAAGTTTTAACCGCGTTTGGTTGTTGGCAATGAAAATGTGATTGCTGGCGAGAAAAGTAGTCAGTGACAAGTTGGAATTGTTTCACATTCAAAAGAAGAGTTTGTTTGCTTTTTTGTGGGGATACCGCGAAGGTGGTTCTTATGAAAACAACGATTATTGCTGCTTCCAACCACCTCCTTTCATTGTCAAAACTATAAAATTTCATCATTCTGTGTCGTTGATTTCATGTGCGGCGGCAATTTGTATGCGCTTACGCAGTCGAAAAACAACAAAGGCCAAAAGCAATATTTGCACCCAACAAAAAATTATAATTAATGTTTATAACTTCTTAGCAGTGATGATTTCATGAATAAAGTTGTCTTTTCAGTGTTTGAGTCGTTTTTTTTTGCTTTGTTGGAAAGTCTGCGATTGCTTTGAGGGTTTGAGGTACGTGTGTGCGTAACATGGTTGCTGTTTGCTGTTGGGGTCTGCATGTATGTATGTAGGGACTGTTATTAAAATTATTACTTCTTCGTTTTGAATTACGTGATTTTGTGGATATTACTGTTATATTTTTATGAAAATGTAGTAGATGCTTTCTATTTCCAGACAACCGGTCAGGTACGAGCATGATTTTTAATTTGGACCAAACTCAAATACATTGTTTGTTGGTCCAAATAATGAGACACGTATTTTTTCGTTTGGCTCGGAAAAATTTTTCGGCCGAATTAAACGCGATTTTTTTTTTCAGGCAAAAATCGATTATTCGAATTGACAGTGAGAATGTTTTTTTAAAATGCCCATAACTTTGTCAAAATTTAATAGATTGCAACAATGTTTTTACTCAAATGTCAGTTATTCCTGTCACTTCAAGATAGAATGATATAATTATTGATTTTCATTATTTAAAATTTTTTATTTAACAATAAACAAATACAAAATACAAAATCACATTTTCCCGCTTTTTATAATCGAAACTGTATGGTGGAAAGTGTGTTTTAATATCTATTTGATACACAAAAAATGATCACGGCTGTACTTTTTGCTGATATATTACATACATATGTTCCATTTAGTTAAACAATATAAGAATATTGTAGTATGTACCACAAAAACGTATATATTCTATAAAAAATCATAACTCAGAAAAAAAATCTTCACTATTAAAGATTTGGGTTGATTGTAGTTCAAAGTGTCTCTTTCCCGGTAAAAAAGTTTGAGAGAAAAAAAATACACTTTTTGAGAAATTCAATTTAAAAAAAAAAATTGCACTATTTGTTTATTGTTAAATAAAAAATTTTAAATAATGAAAATCAATAATTATATAATTCTATCTTGAAGTGACACGAATTACTGAAATTTGAGTAAAACATTGTTGGAATCTATTAAATTTTGACAAAGTTATGGGCATTTAAAAAAAAAATTCTCACTGTCAATTCGAATAATCGATTTTTGCCTGAAAAACAAAATCGCGTTTAATTCGGCCAAAAAATTTTTCCGAGCCATAAGAAAAAATACGTGTCTCATTATATGGACCAACAAACAATGTATTTGAGTTTGGTCCAAATTAAAAATCATGCTCGTACCTGACCGGTTGTCCGGAAATGGAAAGCATCAGTAATAAGTAATGGAGCTCCTACATTACAAACAGGTCTAATTCTGAGATCGGTATTATTTTGTGGTGGTGTTTTGATGTCATCAAATTGGCTTAGCAGAGGCGAACGCTATTACAGACATATTCAAATAGGAAGTGTCCACAAAAACATATATGGATTAATACCAAAATATTTTATTTTAATTACGTTTGACTTTTAGGAACTTATTTTATCTATTTAATTTTATGTTAGTGTTCTCTTAATTTTTAGGTTTTATTTTTTAATCGGGAAAAATAGTTAGTTTTATCTAATTTTTAGATTAGATTTAGATTTTTAATTAAATTTGCTTGCAAAAATTAGATTTTGTTTTAAAAGAAAATTTTTAATACTTTTTTCTTTCTTTAATTGATTTCCTTTGAGTTTTAGTTTTTATTGTTTTAGAAAAAAAAATAAAAATTTTTTTTAAATTTTTGAATTTTTAAAAACAGGTATTATTACGAGTAACTCGCGTTAGCAGATCTTTCTATTACAATTTCTAAAGATGGAAAAGCGCTTTCAAGATACATAGTTACCTAAATTGGCAATTGTCTTTCGAATGACTGTGGTGAGTTGAAAAGCAGTTGCCAAAATTGCCCTGGTAGAGTTCTAATCAGAGAATTTGATTGGATGTCGTCGGTGGCCATAAGAAATTATTCTAGGAACATGGTTATTATTTTAGTATACGTTTTTTTATATATTTTTTTTTTTTTTTTAATTTATAAGCATTCATTTATTCGCACAACTTGAACATAGTATGCCATTGAAGTAAGTATTTTACTTTCCGACCGCCAAAGGCTTTAGTTTTGGTATTCTCTAAGAATACTGGAGAATAAATAAAATTCAAATGCTAAAGCTTTTCATAACGTAATTAAAAAATCGCTTCGCTAGCAGGGTAATGGTTGCGCCCATTAATAATGAAAAAATAACAATTTCGTTGCACTTACATAAACATATGCATATACAAATGTATTTATTTATATGTGTGTGTGTTTCTTTTCATACCGCCATGTGTATTGTGCGTTACTAGGCAACACATATAAATGCCATGTCTCGTGTTAGCAGAGGTGCCGGTAACAATTTTACAAGCGGCCATAACAATAAATTTTACAAATGGCAATTTTTTTTAATGCAAAGGAGGAAAAACAATACAAAACAAAGAATGAGAAAAGTTAAGCCAAATTTGTGATTGTAAATAAAAATGGAACAAACAAACATAAAAAATAAGTACGGGAAATGCAAGGCAACAACAACTACATACATACATGAGCTATGCAGATCGTAAGACGATAACAATGCAAACATTATGGTATGAAAAAATAACTTTTGTACAAACAAGAAAAAGAAAAGCTTCGTGCAAAACTAGAAAATAAACAATATCGACCGGTATGGTAACATGAGCTGCATGGAAAATGACCTCATTCTAAGGAAGAAAGCACTAAAAAGAAAACTAAGTAAAAATGCTTGGAATTGAGCACATGATACAATTCAAATTGCCAAGGATAATAAAGGAAGCTAAAAGTAGAAATGATGAAAAAATGAATGCAAATTAAATTAAAAATTTAGCGGGTGCAAAATTTACACTAATATAACTTCATAGAGCATGGTGTAAATGTTTGGTGAAAGCTTGTAGTTTTGTTTTTCAAAACACCTTGCTCGCGTAAGCTCCACAGCGCCGATTTAACCCTTTGCGAAACCGTCGGTACAGATTTACATATGTTTTATATATAATTCCAGTGTTTCATTTCTAATTCCAGTAGAGAGTTGAAACTTTAGATTATCCCAAAAAAATCTTCCTATAGCTTGTTTTGATTCTTTAAAGTTTTTTGAGACTTTTGGAAAGTACAATTCTGTTATGATTTGTAAGGGTATACCCTAGAACGGTGTCTTAAGTACTTATGAATATTTTATAAGTAAGTAAGTAGTAAAACTGCTACAATATATTTTATTGAAAGTATTGACCAACGCTAGCTATGACTTTTACCCACTGCTGCTCTTAAGAAACCAAGAAAGTTATCAAGCCAATTTTTGATGCATTCAACTGAAGTGAAGTGCACTTCCGTAAGAGCGTTCTGCATCAACCGAAACAAATAGTAGTCTGATGCGGCCTAGTATTGTCATGCTGGAAGATCAGTGACTAATTTTTGGTTCCCAAGTTTTTCCACAATCGCTCATTTCAATCGCATGATTTGTTGTCTGTAGAGAACCCCGTAGATCGTGTGGACACTAATCAGAAGCTCCTAATACAGGATTCTCTTCTGGTCCTACTAAATGTAAAGCATTACCTCGCTGCGCTAAATACACGCGCGCTCTGGAGCTTTGTATTGTCGTAGTTAATCCATTTTACATTGCCGGCGAAAATGCAGGGCAAAAACGACTTGAAGAAGAATTTGGGAAATAGTTCGATAATTCTTGGCTTCAGTTCTTCAGACATACAATTTCCGACTCTCTGGACCATTCCAGTGGCCTTTCAATCACAATGAAATCTCTTGTTGATTCATGCGTAACATTGCCGCTAGTTCTTCTTGAGTTTGGCACAGGTCTTCGTGCAAAATCGCCTCCATAAACATAAAGATATAAACGAAGGACAAAACCGATAAATAAAAGTGATACAGATAAAGAAGGCAAAACTGAAGAATGAGATATGTTATGCTGTGTTATGTTATGTTATTTTATGTTATGTTATGCTATGTCACGCTATGTTATGTTATGTTATCTTCTGCCATTTTATGTTATGTTATGTTATGCTATGTTATGTAATTTTATTTTATATTATGTTACGCTATGTTAGGTTATGTTATGCTATGCTTTTATGTTGTGTTATGTTAAGTGCCAACTTCAAATCTTCTCCGCTCAGCTCAACTCAACTAAATGTTTAAGCCTTGCTTTTGATAAAAAATTTAACCAGAATTAAAACACTAATATTTCAATTAAGGTAAGCACTGGTTTATTTGCTATGTGTTCCTTATGTCAAATGTAGGTAATTTAGCGCAAATTTGGTGTAGGTACGGCAATATTAAAAAATTTAAATTGCAAAATTATATCAAATTAAGGTGGCATCTGGCTGCATTCACACAAGCTACCGAGCGGCGATTCAATCACAGTTCTTTAGTGCTACATACAAATATTTATTACTTGCAAATTGGTTGGCTGCTACATGCATATGTATATACATAAAGTCAATTATAGTCATTAAAGTGCAATTGCAGCCAAACAACCAATCCACTTGTCTCCGCTTATGTAGCTTGCTCCACAGAAGCTAGCTAGTAATTTGACCGGCATACATGGCGTATGTGTAATGCCATTGCTGAATATGTAGTTGCAACTTGCATGTACTATAGTATAGTATGTAGTGGCACACAAGCATATATGTATATGGACTTTTTTGTTAGCGCATTTATGAATGTTCGCACACACTGAAATATACATATGTACATACAAATACATAAGAGTATGTACGTATCCGCATTTGGCATCGCGTGCGCGCTGTACTGCTCTCTACTTCGTTACAAACAAATACTTTTGGTTACGTATTTAAGTTGTACAAAAATGAATTTATTATGCGCCCGTGTGTGTGTGTGTTTGTAAACGTGCAGCGCTTGTGCCATTTTCAGTGATACTGTTGCCAGTTCTGTATTTTTATCGCTGCCATAAAAATTTAAAATAATTTCATAAGCCATCACAGTCATAATTTCCAGCCGTCGGAACAAGCGGCATTATGACCGTTTTGTTTTTCCGTTTCTTCCTTGATTGCTTATTTTAACATGACTTCGCCTTCTACATACATATCTTCAAACGTTAATTCCATTATATATAGTATGTATATATGTACATGTACCATATTACCTCTGTGAAATGGTCGAAGTAAAAAGGAAGTGAAATTTATGTTAGAAAAAATCCTATAAATATTGTGGTATATTAAGAGCTAGAAAAAACTACTTAAATTTTCAAAATATAAGCAAAGAATATAAACAAAAAAATTCCAAATTACATGTAAAATAATACGTTGCAACAAAATTTGGTCGTATTTTATATCTAAAAGGGGCCAACCTCATCTTAAAGATTTTTGGATGCCTTTTTGAAGTGAAAACTTTTCTAGCACGTCCAGTTTTTGAGAAAAAAAAACTAAACTAAACTAAAAAAACTAAAATTGGCAAAAAATGCCAAAAATGAAAATCCAGTTTGTCTGATGGATTTTATCCCATGCCGATGGATTGCGTAGAAAGGGATGAAAAATTAAAAAAAAAAAACTAATTTAATAAAACACTAGCGATGAACATGGCGAACGAGTCCACAAGGACATAGCCACTATGGAGAAGTGATAAGATAGGAAATCAAACCTCCATTTATTGCTGGACTTTGAAAAGCGATTATGATGCATCAAAAAAAAAACTGTTTGAGGATTTCATTCCAGAACGCGGGAAGTGCTAAAAGACAAATGACTGGCTAATGATGAATCTGGGGTATTCATTTTTTAAAGTGGGTTTGTTCTGGAAGTCACTTTGTTTTTAAAATAATTTCAAAAATTAAGATTTTCACATGTGTGGGAAAACGTTGAAGGACTGAGTTTTTTTTAGTTTTTGTATGAGGTATAATCCAGCAGACGAATTAGATTTTCTATAATACGTGTTTTTTTCGGGAAAAAAACGTCGAAATTCTATAAAAAAAAAAAATTTTTGAAATTTGCCATTTTTGCCATTTTACGACTTTTCAGTTGCTTTCTTGTCAAAACTGGAGGTCCCATTTTTGAGATAAAATAAGACCAAATTGCTAATAATGAACTCCTACTATTTGAATTTACTATTAACTTTATACTGCAGGCTACCATTGGAACTGGGTTAGAAAATTAGAATTTTTTCTATTTCATCTCATAAACTACTAAATTTGGCGTATACAAAATACCAGTGGGTTACAAAACTGAGCGAAAACGAAGATAAGAGCAAAGTAAAAGAAAATGTATTTGCATTGCCAACAAACTGAAGATTGTGCTATGAGAAAGACCTGCTTTGAAAGACTCGTCCTTATATAAGAAAAAAACTTTTAAAAAGCAATTCCGCAATAAAGATTTTAAGAGAGAAATAAAAAAATAAAGTTTATGCAATAAATTTTACTTAAAAAATGATTATAATGGGTTTTGGTATCTACATAACATAAAGAAAAAGTTGTAAAGAACATCGATAGATTTGAAGTTTTCCCACCGGAATTATACAATTTATTATATTTTAAGACTTCCGCCAAAATACTCGTATTTCCGAAAAATATTAAGATTTACCTAGGTTGGACCGATTTGAAAATGCTTCCAAGTATTTGGAAAAAAAAATTAATAGTTCTGGAAAGGTTTCTAAACTTTCCTCGGTTTTAATAAGGGACGAAGAACACGAAGTTATTTCATTTAATAATTTTCCGTCCAAAATTTCATTAGTTGCTTGTTTTGTAAGAAAAGATTGCTATGTCAACTCAAGCTTAGTTTTTCAATTTCGGTTTTGATAAAAATTATTTACAACATCTATAGCTGTAGGTTAGTGGCAGTTTTTCATGGCTCCTGTATGTGTAGCAATATTCGGAATATATATAATCCTATGCGCGAAATTATTATATGTGCAATTTTATCGAAATTTTCTTTTTGATACGAATTTGTTCTATACCCCACAACGCATCACCTGGTAAATGATTATAGCAGAAACCCATGTGGGCACAGAAAAAATTTGCTGTGTATTTTATCGTAGGTTACAATGCATTTTTTACTTGTGGGCGTAATTATCGCGTATGCCAAGCGAATGTATTTTGAACGTAGTAAAAAAAAATTAATGAAACACCATCTCAAAAATTTTTAAAAGTAGAAAGACGCTGTATAACATGGTTCTGAAAACAAATTCCGGTAGAGGGAATAAATAACAATAATATTCGTGTATCGGTATTTTGAAAGTTTATGGCTGAGTTTTATTTTCCACTTTTTCACATTCTAATGGGAAATCGACATAAAAAAACATGTGATCCTTACATTTCAGACACACGATGTGTTCAGCAGTTTTATGTAAAATAAAACGGAGAACATTTCTGTGGAAGATTTTAACCCTCTTAGCTCTCAATAGGAGGGTTTGTTGGTGCTATTTTGACAATGATAAAAAAATTCATATAAAACAGGGATAGAATTTGGTAATAAATTCTAATAGAAGTCCAATAAGTCTAAAATGAAAATGTGCTTCAGGGCTAATTTTGTACTTATTCCGGGTAATATTTGATATCTTCGTGTTACCTTATTCATTTTTTAGTCAAATATTTACATATATTGTATTTCGGTCGGTTAAAATTTTGTTTTGAGTTTAGCCTAAATTACCCGCATGCCATGGCGTATGAGTTATCTTCGAACATCAGCATTTAGTTAACAAATTTATTTTGGCTTTTTTTGTGACTCGCCAAGAACAAAAATTCGCAGGGCCTCAAAACCCGCTCCACATTGTATGGGAACCAACACCCGTCTAGCGTATATATACAAAAAACTCAGAAGGAATAAAACTATATTCTTTTATAAGGGCAGTACGTATTTTATCAGTGCACAAACTAAAATCGATATTTATGTACAATGTACAAAAGCTTCCCCACTTCAATTGGGAAAATTCCTGCACAAAATTTAATTTTCAGTGGTAAAAATAGATGCAGGCCTACTGCGAGCCACAACTTCGCGCCTTACTGCAGTTCTGCTGAATGCCCTTTCACTGCATTTCCCATCGATTTTAATTCGTTTTCCAACCGTTACCTTTGCTTGAGTTTGGTTTTCATTTTTACCTTTTGTTTGTTTTTCAATTGTTCATTTTGTTGGCCACTTCCTGTTGTTGCTACCCCTCGGTTGCACCACCCAACGCCTATGTAGCGTGTATGTGTGGCGCTGGGAGCGGAATTTTTGGGTTTTACGCTTTCCCTTCCAGCTACAATAAAAGTGAATTGACTGTAAAATTTTAACAACCGACGTGCACGAAGAAAGTTAAGTTATCGCGCCACCCAGTTCAGTGTATTCGTCATATGGCGTTTATCAGTGGGCGTGCGTGCAGAAATTATATTCAAAAATAATTACCATTTCTGCAGCACAAAAAAAAAAAAAAAAAAAAACAAGTTACAATAGCAAAAGTAAAAAACGAAATAAAACAGAAAGTAGGCAAAATTTTCGCGCGCCGGAAGTGGCTTCAACTGGAAGTTCGCTGCCGCTCGAAATTGGCTTCAAGCGTATGCCAGCGTCTTTTGTGCATTTCGCTCTCATTTTCTGACATTTTCTTTCTTTTCGGCTATGAAAAATGCATTAAATTTTAAATTCCCCTCGTTAAGGTAGTCAAAATGAAATTTAACAGCAAAAGCCAGTTCTGCTTTTTACAAATTGCGCCGTCTTGCTGCTTACGACCATGGCTTGCGTAGGCACAAGAGCAGTGCTATGAAAGTAGACTAGCAAAGTTCTTGCAGGCAACCTGATTTCATTTGCTACATATGTACACAATTACAGAAGTATGTATGTATATACATTCGTATGCACAACGGAGCGCTGTAATTAAGGCAGGCGGGCATAAATTACTTTAGTCGGCTGCAGACATGGTAAATACTCCAGAAGAATTGCTGCAACAGCTGCTACTAGTGGCAATGTTGGTGCCGTCTATAGGTAGTTAGTACTCTGTTTTCTCTTCTCGCAATAACTGTTCTTATTTAGCCAGTGATTGCCATTTGCCGAATGCTAACTGCTGCTTGGCGGTTGCCGCTGTTGGCTGCTGGTTACCAGCTGCAGTGGCTGTTGTTGGTAGTTGAAGTACTCAATGAGTTGTGGTAGGGAAGAGTGTTTGCAGTTGGTCTACGGCACGCAGAAATGGCACATTTAAATATTCAACCAAAAAAAGAGGTAAAATGGAGCATGGACAGGCAGAGAATGCGCTTGGGTAGATGTGAGAATGTTGTATGTGTGTATGTGCGTGCAAGACATTGAGATAAGTTAAGATGCGAAAGTGTTTTGCCATCGTTTTCGAGTGTTGGGTAGCAGTTATAAGTATAGTTGCAATCAGGGTTGCGCCTGATGGGAAAAAATACTTACCGTTCATTTGGAAATATTCTACCAAATCTAGAAAATATCTACCAATAACTTTTTTTAGTTATTTTAATAAAAACAGTTTTATTAAATTTTTTTTTAGTTATTTCAATAAAAATTAAAACTCTTTTTTTAAGAACTTTTTATTTAACTAATTATATGGTATTTGAGATCCTACTAATTGCATCTTCTCGGTTTTCTTAAAACCAAAAGTGAAAGTGATGAAACTAAAGGTAACAACGAAACTTCATCATTTAAAAAAAAATTTCAACTGGAGTTATTGTAGACAAATACAGTGACTCAAAAAAGCGCTTAGTATTTTTATTTTAATATTCACAATGCTTTTCAAGTAAAGTTTTTTTCGCAATTTTTTTTTTATAAGAATATTGTTTGCGCTTTAACCAAATCCACAAAAATCAAGGATTCAAGCTATTTACAACATTTAGAAAAATTCAGTAACATTTCGTCTGAATTTCGAACTTTTTACTCTAAATTTTTCCAAAATGGAGGATCACGTTTTTTTGTATATGTAACTGCATTTTAACATGTCAAGAAAACAAAAAAATTTAGAACATCAGCGTTTTTATAAAAAACCGACCAGCGCAACCTCTAAGAAAACTTTTTTTTTCAAAATAAAAAAACACGTTTCTCTTTTTTATCACAAATAACTATAATTTGAGGTAGCGTTTATGAATTTCCAAAAAGAAATTTTTTGAACCGCTCTAAAGGTGTTCTTACACGATATGTATTTGCATCTGTAAATGTGACTTTTTCAATACATATATAATTGCGTATGTCTGTCAAATTTACAGTCTTTATTTAACTATTTAAAAATACGATCTTTGAAAACGAAATAAACTGAACTTAGTGTGTCAGATGAAAATTGGAACATTTCTATTTCGTATGTACGGGCATATGCTTTGTACAGAAACAAATCTTATTTGCCTTTACACGATATGTTGGCATTTCCATATGTAAAAAGTGGCATGTACACATGCAAAAACATATCGTGTAAGAACACCTTAATATGTACATATAATAAAATTGTAGTAGGCCGATGTCTGTACGTTATAGATATTAAAGAAAAAGACCAACAGAAGCCAAATAAAATTTTTTAGAATTTTTGTCTGTCTGTTTGTATGTTTGTACGCGCATCACTAAAAAGTTAATGCATGGAATTGAATACCGTTTTCACAGACGGTCAGTATTAAAATATAGAACACAAAATTTGAGAGTTGCCACCTGTTTGAAAATTGCAGTTTAAGTAAATTGATAATATAAAGTTAATATAGCAATATGACTGTTCAAAGAAAGAGGCTCAAGAAATCTTACAGCCGAAAATATACGTGTGGAAAGTTGCCGCCTGTTTGAAAATTTTAATTTAATTTAATTGATAAGATAAATTAAATATTGCAATAAGTTGAAAATATATCTGATGACGGTTGCCACCTGCTTGACAGATATTATTCAATTAAATTGAAAAAATAAATGCAACTTTACAATAGGTTCATTCCTTATCTTTTTGGACTAAAATCTGAAAAGTGTCAAAATGCCAGAGCGTAAGCAAAATGCGCTCACTAAAAGAGAATAACAGGAAAAGTAAGGGAACGCAAAAACCCAAATTTTTAGTCCAAAGAATGGCAACAACAAAACTAACGTCAAATAAGAACAGAAATGTATGTACAAAAAACACATTCACACAAGCACAAGCACAATAAACACTTGCTATATCAATTATTTTTTGCCTTCTTCCAATTTCAATTCATTTTTTTACTTTTTAGATTATTCTCACTTTTAGCGTATTCTTTAATTTCCGTTAATTTAAATTCAGTTGAGTTTGACACTTTTCAGGATTTTGCCAGAAAAAATTCTTCTGACTAAATCTGACTACTTCGGACTGATGAGAGTCACTCTCACTGACTGTTGCTCTCTCATTGTTGCTGTCATTTCCGAGTTAAGGAACGCTTTTTGGACTAAATCTGAAGGAACGCTCCTAATATGTCAAAAATAATTTTGATGCGGGTTGCCATCTGCGTGTTTGAAAAATTTAATTCAGTAAAATTGATAAGTTAAGGTAAATAGAATCGAGTTATAAGAATAGAAATCAAAGTTCCAGAAGAAAGCCGATACTTTACCTACTTTCTAAATTCCTCTGAAAATGTATTAACTAAAACACACATTCATAAATAATGAAAAATGCTTTATAAAACGATTTTTTTTTTTTTAATTTTACTTCATAAAGTTCTTTAAAATTATTTTATTTTTATGAATAAACCCATGGGAGTTTTAGGAGGTAGTACCAACACCAAAATACTTTCAAGGCGCAGTGAAGCATGCCAGGTATTTTCTACTTAGCGGTGAATGTCTTCTTTAACTTAACGCTTTGAAAAAAAACGCTGTCGTTTTCTAAAGAAACCAAAATCGTTAATCTAAAATTATAAAATATCTGAGCTCTAAGCTTTTCATGAAAATAAGAAGGCAGCTTTTTACGAGTATATGTACGTGGAGTAATGCTTATGTTGAAGATTTCCAACGCACTTCACTATTTGTATAGGAAGAAGCTTTAAAAGATTTTTTTTTGCTAAATTTTTGCCAGCTTTAGCTTTGGAAAGCAATAAATATGAGTGTTTTTTTTTCTTCCAGTCACTGCTGCTTTTATTTATTTTCTACGTCTGTCTGACTTTTTTCTTATTTCGTTTGTTTACTTATCTACTAACTGCTTCGTTACACCTTTGAATGTCGCAGCTTACGAGTCTACATAGTTAAGAGACGGTCAGCAGACTGCGATGCGCTCAGTTTAAATATTTCATGTTTACGAATAAAAGTTGGAAATAAAAGTGAAATAAATTGCAAGCATAAATAAATAAGTTGAAAAAGCTAATAGGAATGAGTAATGTGCGCAACAGCGGTAGACGGCGATGAAAATTTTCTATAGACAAATCCTTTTGATTGAGTTTCGAATATATGAAAAGAGAATTTGGAATCTTCTCAATGCTTTTCTGGTATTTTACTTCTATTCATGCTGCTATGACCTTTCTGGGTTCAGCGGTGGCGTTTGACTTTACTATTTTTTGTGTTCTTAATGCGTTTCGTGGTTCATTTCACTTCAGGTGATTTTTGGCTGGAGTTTTTTTACTTTGATTTCATATGCACAAAATATTAGAGTGCATGTGTGCAGTAGGACTTTGCAGTTAACAAGGAAAGTCATGGTTGACTGGACTTAAGGAATTTGCGAGTTCAAATTGCAAGAAAAAACAATAATTTTGCGGAAGATGCACATTTGTTAAGACTTCCGCTCACCACCCAGTCATATTTTATAGTTAAATTTTCAAGCTTTTTTAAATATACACATTAGGTTGGTCCTTAAACTATCAAAATATTGCAAAATTTTGATTTTGATCAGCTATAACTCAGCGAGTTTATAAATTTACATAAATAAGTTCCAATACTATATCGAATTTTTCAGATTTCAAGTTAGTTTTTTTGTTAGAATTTTGTCGATTTAAAAAATTTTTTCATTTTTTCAAACCCCATTAGGGACTCCCAACAATTTCTTTATAACTAAAAAGTTTATTCTACTAACAAAATAGGGGCTGCCTAAAATTTTTAGGTGCTGATACATTTAAGGACCACCCTAATACATATACGTAAAAAACGACTCACAGGAACCTTGTTGACTTAAATCCCAATTATCTCGAAATCCATACCTTACAAAAGGATCTAAAGTCAGCACATGGTACGAGTAAGCTACACAGTTCTATGTAAATATATTCCATCAGGCAGTGCTGACTTCCCATTTCCTATTGTAAACCTCTGACTGTAATTGTATGTGTCTTTGTGACTAATGTTGCAAATGCATAAATAAAAGTAATTTATTGTCCTGTCAGACGAGAAAAAAAAGAAAAGTTTAAGAGATAAACAACAAAGTAGCTGATATGAAAAAGCACAAAATCGACGAACTTGGAATAAATAAAAGCTCTAAAGTGGACATGCAAATGATAAACTAATTTTGTTTTTAAATTTATTAAGTGAATGAGAAAGTATATAGCAAGAAAATGACAAGTAGCAATTGAATATAGCGCACACTCTAGCTCTTTATTGTTGTTGTTTTTTTTGTCATTTTAATGCAAAAGTGAAAAATAGCAGCGAGATACACACTTATTTGTATGTATTAGGGTCAGAATTTGATCTGAAGTGGGAGTGGATGGGCAAAACAAATAATGTATTTACGTCACTAATAATTTTTAATGCTCAGAAGAGCAGAGAAAAATACCTCAATAATGCCGTGTTCCCACTAGGCATTGAAATGAAAAAATAAAATAAAAATATGTGTTCCACAAATACCATTAAAAATAGCTTACTGACTTGTATTTTTAATGCTATGATGTCAACATTTTTTATCAGAATATGTTCGCCATTTAATGCCCAGCGGAAATCAGGCATAAGCAATAAAAAATGTCCATTGATGATTTTTAACAAACTAAAATTTTCTCATGAATAACAATTTTAACTCATCGTGCAATAAGATAACCGGAGTCTTATGAATTCATTGTATCAAAGTTGTATTCCTGATTTTCATATCTATGCCGGATTTGCACTGGACATTAAATGAATTTTTTTGTTCACTTTACTTTGGTAAACATCAGTATCCCTATATTATGAGCGTATACCACTAGAATACATACAAGAAACTATTTTTCACCGATGTCACAGAACCGAACTTGTCAATAAATTTACTAAAATCAACGAAACTTTCTGTCTTAATTTAAAAAGTTGGATCAGCCTTGGACGGGATGACATGAATGGGCTTGCACACCACAGTCTTTTAAGACCGTCCGGAACTGGGTTTCAAGGGCAAGAGGAAAAATGGTGTTTAACTTGGTCATTTAAGGCCAAGAAAAATTCTTTTTTGTTTTTAGGTCAAGCTCTCAAATATCGTATCCTGAAGCAGGACCAGAAAATCAAAATTTTTAAAGATCTTCTGGATCCCCATCTGCGCCCAAAAGGTTAGGTGAGCTTCTAGAGTCAGCTGGTATTTCCACCAGTGCATGCAGGCTCAAAAATTAGAGCCTTTGTGATTTCACGGAGATTTCGAAACTTTTACTTTTCATTCAATCAGTTCCTGGAGTCACCAAAACCAATTAGTTACCGTATGTTTAACTTTGCTGCTTAAGAGTTTAAAGTTTCGGTACACAAATTTATTCGTTATTCACATATTAAATGCCAGACAGTTGCAGGCTTTTCTTCATCAAGGCAGCTTATATAAAAGAATTTTGTCTATAAATATCAGCATCTTCAATAATATTTCCATCCTTCTTAATGACATGGCTCTTTAATATGTTTTTAATATTTTTAGGTCACATATTAGCCATTGGATAATAAAGTCCTGAAAAGGAAATAAAGAAAAGTTTGCTGGATTTTATCAAGATTCTATGTCAATGGGTCTCGAAGTTTTTAACTAGTTGACATTCAAAATTTCAAAGGAGAATTTAAGTTTTTTGATTTTTGGCCAGCTTTTTGTGATTCTGGCCCAATTTGCGGCAGCCTCAATTGCCCATGATCCTTTGCTTGGTCTCCCCTGTATAATTAGTTTTACAAAAAGTGAGCAGTGTCCGGAAATAGGCCGGTATGTGTTGGTCTTCAAGAATAAATGTCTCGTCGATCTCTTAGTCGTGAATGTTCGATATAACGAATCTTGATAAAACGAAAAACACATTATAACAACCTTATTGCTGAGTCACCTGAGAAGCCCTAGTTGTTGCGAAAATTCCCACACAAAAATGCTCCATGGATATTACGAGGAAATTTTGAGCATGGAAACCTTCGGAATATATTCCGCTTGCTCCTTTACTGAAGCATGTTGCCTTTCTAGAGGGTCTCGAGACATTGCTTTGTAGCAGTTTAGGCCCCGGTATACAAGCACATGTAAGTATGAGTATGATTTTTCTTTGTTGATGTATCTCGTTATTTACATATTTACCAGTTATTTGTCACTCTTTTCCTTGCAACGACGACCATGTCTGCAACAGTTTAGTATTTGCATTTTTTCCTTCAAACGAATTTGTTCAAAATCTGCTGCATGCTAAATATATTCATATTATGGCTTATTCTCACTGCATAAAAATGTGTACGTAACGCCGATTGCCAGCTAATCTGAGAGTTATAATATAGTTATATATAGTATCCTCCATTGCGTGGTGTTCTTTACTTCCCTCCATCATATTATTCTCTGCGTTTGTTGTTATTCCCTTACTAGTTACTACCATTTCAAAGACTTAAAAGAATATATACAATTATATATTTATGTATGTACATATGTGTATGCATACTTCATGAAGTCAATTTTGTATGCACAAAGTATTCATAAAATTGTCACTTTGCTTTTATAAGTCACGTGCTTTATAAGGATTTATTCGTCTGCGTACATATGTTATGTATGTATGTATGTATACATTACATGCAACACAAATATACTTTTAACAGCAGCAGTGACATATTCACTTACATACAGTGGCGGATCTACCGTAAAGGCAACACAGGCAGGTGCTTAGGGCGGCAACATTCAGGGGCGGCAAAATTTGAGTTGAAAACTTTTTTTTTTCAAGTTAGCTGCACTGAAAGCAGAATTTATGTTTGTACATTTTAAGACATAAATTTGAGATTCAATTACGCAATCAGAAAATAGGACAACACTGTTAGGTATTTTGGATATTATTTAAATAATAATATTTAAAAATACTAATTTAGTATTTCTGAGATTATAACTTATGAAGTGAAAAAAGTTCGTTTCTCTAAAAGTTGAAAACCTTTACTCAAGGCAAATACCACTTTTTCACATAAATTTGAATATTACTAAATATTTACTGCTAATCGCTCCAAAACTGGTACTTTTCCTCAAAATATTTTTCTTATCGGAAAAAGGGCGGCAAATTCTAAATTGCCTAGGGGTGACAAATATTTAAATCCGCCACTGCTTACATATGTACATACATGCGTATGAATAAAGCTGACATTAGGGACACAGCTGTTAGTAAACGCTTGTAAGTACTTAGCAAAATCGTGTTTTTATTACATACATATGTATGCACATACATAAACATACATACTAAGCAGCCATGTATGTATTTAAATTTACGATTCTTTTATACGTGTGTTTAACGCTCCCCCAGCACAGCTTCAGCTTCGCACATTACTATGTACATGTTTGCGTGTTGTAATGATTGTCGCGAGGTTTTCCTTTTTCTTTTTTATATTTCTCATAATCTAGAAAAAAACTTCTCAAAACAAATGCTTTAAGCCACCTCTATAAATGGATTTCCCAGTTAAAAGAAGTGGGTTTAAATGCGTAAGCGGAAAGCCTATTTGCGTCGGTTATAGATACATATGTATGTGTGTACATATGTAAATCTTTGTAACTCTTTTGCTAAAAAGAAAACTTCATAACGCTACCTCAAGTTGAAAAACTGCCAAGTCCACTTTTTTCAAACTTTACTTTTTGATGCAGAATGACAGATAATTCCAAACTACATGCATCGACTTTTCGTCTCTGCTGAATAATTTCAAAAAATGGACTTGGCACCTTTACACCTTTAGGTAACGATATATAAGTAGTATATATCGATGGGTGAGTGCAAGATCGACCTATCTTGGCAGCCAAACGGAAAACGCCCTATCCGAGAAAGTTTTTCTTATTTCAGAACTTGGCTGAAGAACGCCATATATTAGAATTTGGTTGAAAAACGCCCTATCTCAGAATTCGTTTAAAAATCTAATTAAAAAAAATTTCAGAAAAACGGTTTAAATTTTTCAGATTGTCTTTGTAAACGACCTTCTAGAGGAACTGGAAAATAGGGCCTGTCGGGTGATATACCTATGCAGGTGACGAGGCACATCAGGAAGACTGGAATTTTTTACGATCTCAAGTTCTGGTGGGTTTTCTTCCTAATCACACGGATTACTGAGTATCCGAAATGGCTACTGGTAGCTTACATATTAGTCTCATCCGGGTGACATAGCGACAGTGCATGGCTAACGACTTGGCAATTAAAGGTACCCGTGAAACGATATCTCCAGATAGAGAGCGATTGGAGGCACCTCATAATTGGACAGATTCGCCTCGGCGCGCTCATGGAGAAAGCGGGGACAGCGCATTTGCCCGTGTCGGCCCGTGGGGATCAGTAACCGTCGCAGTAGGTCCGTACGCTTGTAAGAGTACAGCTCTCGCTTTTGATTGAGGTCTGGCAGTTTCCAGTCACTTCGGTGTTCACGGAGTAAGACTGTGAATTTTACTTTTCCATTTTTCCCTCTGACGCACCTCGTGTTGTACATACTTTGTCACTGTACAGAATTTAGTAGATCGAGGCTTAGCTGCTTTGTATTCTACTTTTTACAATACAGTAAGATATATTGGAGACCAGAGATTAAACAAAGTAGTAATTTCACAGGGACCGGAAATAACAGTTATTTTTCTTTTAAGTCACCTTGGACAAATAGTTATAAGTTTGAAATAAAAGTAATTTCCTGATAATAAAAACAAACCTCTTATTCAAATTCAACAAGTTTGGTATCAGATAAAAGAGTATGGAAATAGCTTTTAAACAGAAATAACGAGCGAAGGTTATCACCTCTATTTATATTTTTTTTATAATTTAATACAAAAGAAATTCATATGTATACCTGAGACAAAGTTTTTTCTATGGTAATTAAAAAGCATTTTTACTGAAATATTTTCCAAAAGGTGGCTTTCCTCGATTAGAGATTTCAGTTTTAATTCAGTTCCCATTGATACCAAACTTGTTTAATTTGGATAGGCGGCTTGTTCATTATCAGGAAATAACTTGTAAGATGCATAAACCAAAGCAAATTTTGGCATATAAAAATCGATGTGTTATATTTAAGAAAACTGATCCGTGCTTCTTATATTACGCACATATGAATGTGTAATTCGTAAGACTTTTGTTGCACATTCACTAAGTTTTTAGACTTTTGACAGCTTAAATCCATCGAATGAGTTTATATTTGAAGAGCTTAAAATAAGGAATTCCTTTGCATAACTAATTGAATGAATGATGCAATTCTCATCAAATTGACTCACTTTTCCTCTTCATTTCCCAAAGAATAAAAATCGTACTATCTTTTCTTTTAATTCAACTTGAATATTTGCGCACTTTTTTTTTGTTTGCACGGAATTAGCATACGACTTAATTCAGTTCGTACTGCAAAGTTCGCTAAAGAAATCAAAGATGAAAATCTTTGCCAACTCCAAAAACAAAAAAAAAAAAAACTGAATTGCTTAAAAATTCGCATACAAAGTTAGTTGGCCATTTTTTTTGAAATTCAAGTGAAAAACAAAAACACACATAAATGGACTAAAATTTGAAGCCAAGGCCAAGTTAAACAAGTATTTCGCAAGAAGTAAGTTTTTTAGAAGTTCAGTGTCCTCTTTGCACACACAAAAACTCCTTTAGAAAACTGTAAGGATTCTGTCAATCCTGCCAAAATTTGTGTGTTTGCTTTGGAAGACAGTTTGTTTCATACATATCTAAGTATTTTACAACTTCTTTTGCATTTTTTTATACCAAGTTTCTTTTTCAAGAAAATTTTACTGGCGAAAAGTTGTACGCGAACTTACTCGTAATGTCATTTACATATTTTTATGTTTTCCATTCGACTTGCCTAAGTGTGCTTAAGTACTTAGGAAATAGAAAATAAAATGCTATTTTATGAGCGGAATTTTATTAAATACTTTAAAAGGATAACGAGTTGCCTAAAATATGTATCATAAATCGACCCACTTTACCAGATTTATTTAAACTAGTGTTCGCCCAGCGGTTGAAATTCAACCGATAAAATTAAGGAT
>NW_023458556.1:13078671-13083340 GCF_013731165.1 Rhagoletis pomonella | reverse complement strand
GAGCAGCAACGCCAGTTCTGCAAATTTTACAAGCTTTTATTTAAAAAACTTGGGTCTTAGATTATGGATCTGTATACAGTTTTTTCAGATCAAGTAATTTTCCAAAGATATTTTAATTTTTATGCAAAAATTTATCAAATTTTAGCACGCACAATGGCAAATTTTTTGTAATATTTTCCCTTTTTGTATTAAAGCCTATTCTGTTGCCAAAAATCAAGCTACAAACGATGACAATCGGTGGCTAAATAAACAAATTTTAGTGGTCAGTGTGTATACATTTTTTGTATCAAATAAATAGAAGCAATAAATAATGTTACGCATACGCCATAACGCACGCGACAGTACACACAAGGCGTACGAGTAACATTTTCTATATTAAAATTGATTTTTGTTTCATGCGCAATATAAACGTAAAATGAAAATTTCTAGGGAAAATTACCTGATCTAGAAAAACGGTATACAGATCCGTAAACTACGACAAAAAATTAAGTCCACATATCGTGGCGTTTTTTGTGTTATTTTAGCGTCCCTATAAACGCCCTTCGTTTCGTACGCACCCCGTAATATTTATTTCATTTAATTTTAAATGTTTAATCTTAGCTGCTTAGATTGGTAAGAACATTATTGAAAAATAAAAATAAATAAAAGTCAAAGAGATCTTATTTACATATATTTCCTTTTATACCAAAATTGTAATATTGCAATTGTCTTATTAATTTATCTCCTTTGGTGTGCTCTTTACGACGCTATCGATTTAATTGCATGCCGTAAATGAGCCACATCACAACTCGTCGTGCAGCTTACCCAACCTCAGAGTGCTTCAAATCCAAGCGTATAATATAATACTATAGAAGGCTTGCTTTTTGAAGTGTCTCTTGAATTACAATGCCCATAAGTAACATTCTCGTGCCAACCTGTTTGCCAATACCATGCGCTAGTCATCCTGCCATGCTGCTGTTGGTCGCTGCTGCTTTGCTTCCTCTATTTTCAGTTGAACTCCAACGTCAGCCTCTGTAGTTTAATTGACTTGTTCATTTTAGTGCAACAACAAATCCGTATGGTTCATACTTACGCACCCACACACTAGCATTAAACACACACACACACATATGTACGTATGTACGTAAGATCAAAATGGACAGATGGCAAACGATCTACATGTGTAAATGGAATGGAAATGGCTGCAATTTCATTTTATTCGCAAACACATTAAATCCTATGCGTGTGTATCTGCTGAGCGGATTTGATGCCACTAGCCACATAACTGGCAAATCGTCTTTATGCGTTGTGCGTGCAAGAGGTTAGGCAATAGCTTAAAAACCACACCATTTATGCCCTACGGGTGGCACAGAGGATTTGAAATAGTGCACGGCACTGGCAATGTAGCAGCGAATCGACGTTGATGTTGTATGTACATATGTATGTATGGTAGGTAGTATAAACGCACATATGTAGCACCCTTCAAGGAAAGCTATTTGTGGAGTATAATGCTACGAGTTTGAGTTCCTTCTATTCTATTTAATGTTAGCAACTGGCATATCAATATGTCGGTGTTCATGGTCCGCTACTTTGGCAATTTAAAGTCAGATGTCGCTGTTGACATAAGTTGTGCTTTAGCGCATACTAGTTAATGAACTGGTATTTTTACCGACTGCTGTCGCCATTCAGTGCGAAGTACTGGTTTAATTATAGTCCATTGCGAAATGATATGACTTGAATACATTGAATACCAGTTAACGAACTAGCATTTATATCAACTTTTTCTATGAGGAACTTTTCTAATTATAGTTCATAAAGTAATGTTATGACTTCTGTTCTTAAAATAATAGTTCATGAACTGGAATTTGTGCAGAATAGTTCAGCTTTTCACTGCAGGGCATGCATTTACCTACTACTTATATGGAAGGTATCAGCAGCCCGGACAAAATCTCCCACATCTCGATGAGCATGTTTGCATGTCTGTATGTGCTTATTTCGAAGATGGCAAATAGTTGTCCATTTATGTCTTATTAAGTTTATGGCCCAAATTGTAATTTTGCATTAAAATCGCTTTCATTTAGGAAACTACTATTCTACTTATTCTCACATTTGCTCTTAGAGTTTTTTCTTTAAGTTTCCTAGCTATGCACAATAATTTATGAAAACCATTATGACTTTTCAAAGCGCCTGTCAATGGTTTTCTGCTTATTAATTCGGAACTGAGTACCAAAATTCTTCCGAATCATAATAAATACTAGATCAGAAGCACGAAGATGCTGAACAAATGGGAAAATAGCATAGTTAACTCATTATGTACTTTTCCAGTAAAATTAAACATACCAAGAGGTTATAAATACTTTAAGAGTTATACAAACTCTTCAGTAAAATTTATTGTGTTTATTCATATCAGTCGCGTACGAAAATCTATAAAAACTTTTAGCTATCTCCAAAGTCCACGACCATAAAGTTTTAATTCACATTGAATTTTATGGCATTTTTGAGCAAGACTATAGCTCAAAATATTTTTACAAATCAACTTAACTTTCTTGGCAGGAATTTCTAAATTTAACCTAACTTGAATTTATTTTGAAACTGATAATTAAAATCGGCTAATGTTCAAACATTGTCATCAAGTTTAACTTGCGAATCACTCGAGATAGCTGAAGCACCCTCCCCTGCTTTCGGTGGCCCTTAAACTCAAATAAAGGCACATGCGGGACGAGAGCTGGTGCTGATGTCTCTGTATATCTCTTATAATGCCTGCCTGTACAACATCGGATCCAGCGGTTGTTTTATGCAGTCGGTTTTAAATCTCGTCCTTTAGTACATGGATAAGTCTTCTGAAGTACCTACTTAGGTGGATGCTATGCTTCCACAAAGTGGCTGTTGTGCTGGTCAGGTTTGCAAAAATCGACTAGAAATCGCTTATTATTCTTCACTTGCTTTAATATCAAGCGCGCCTTCTGGTTCTCTTCCAGGCAATCACTATGAGCTCCTTCCAACTTAACCCCAGTTGCCTCGCCTCTCGACCAACTGTTTTTCTCCACTGCTCCACGTATTTCGCGGTCTACCTCTGTTCATTAGGTTTTTCCACATCAAAGCCTTCTTTGGAACACTGCCGCCTTTTTATGTACGTCTGTTTTCGAACATAGATGACAAGCGGGTCTATGTTATCCTTCTCAGCAACTCCTTATTTAAGATTTTTAGGCCAAAAACACCGGAGTATCATTCTAAGACATCTGTTTACGAAAACTTGCGGCCACCGGGGCGACTACGCTGCCAAGGTGTGAAATTCCTCATAGTCGCAAGAGTTTTGACGAAGACTTTGCTGGTATAGTTAGAATTTTGGTGATATTTAAATTGATTATCAGGCCTGCCGACTTAGCTCTTTATACAGCTCGTTGCCCATTTTGCATACATCACCAAGACGATTCGCCAGGAGGCATACATATGCTGCAGTGAACCGGACATGGACCACTAATCTCTGCACTTGGATAGTGGCCCCATGGCTGCATCCAACACATCTCCACTCACCAAAACAAAGGGAAGAGGTAATAGTATTTAACCTTGTCGAACCCCGCGCTGTGAACTACGAAAGCCTAAAACGGTTTTCCTTTGGGAAATATACGACACCTATGTCGGTCGTATGTGGATTTAATAACAGCATCGATTTTTTGGGACACTTCTCTACGGCGCAGCCCTGCCCAAAGGCAGCATTTATGAATACGCTGCCTCCAACAAGTTCTCGGTGAAAAACTAGCACAGCATAGTTTAGAGCCGGCCGATCAATTGCCTTTTTTATATTTTTCGCCACCAACGTTCCTTTGTGTTTCTCCTTTAACCCTAAAAGCACAATATATGTCAAAAAGGCGTATATGGAGTCGGGATTTGATTAATTTGAACACAAAAGTGCCTTTATACTTTTTTGTTTAAGTAAATGTGGTTATAGTTTTTATTACCAAAACTATGTTTTGTTATTAGTTTATACCACAATACTCTGTAAAAAAATTGGGCCAAGCTAAGTATATTTTAGCTCACAGGATGTCTTGTCTTCTACGTCACCTACGCGTCTAAGACGGATGTTTGGGCCTTTCTTAACTTTCAAGTAGATTGGGCTTCTAAGGTTTAACTGCCAGCCAGCGCACCCTGTTGCTGCTTTGAAATTGGTACGAAATTGATGAGAATGAGCAGCTGCAGCCTGGTGTCTTTCGTCAAGGTGGCACGAATTAGATTCTCAATGGACAGGACTTCTTGCGGGAAAGAAGCGAGCCGGATGGGAGATATTGCCAATATTGGATAATCGCCCTCGTTTGAGATCATGGAATAAAAAATAATAATTTATTTTTGAAAAATCAAACAATTTTCAATCAAACTTTGGAGTCCCTGCGGAACGCTACTTGAAGCGGGTGGTTACGATGAAGGCTTCGAATCAAATGTGTACTTATGGCCTTAAGTGCGGTAGTTTTGCTCTGAATTTTAGGCAAACCATAAAGACGCTTTGCAGGGATCAGTGGAAAATTTAAACTACTTTATGGCGAAAGAAATAATAATTGTTGATTATTATATTATTTTGCATATATACGTAACCAGAATCTGTTTTTCAATTAGTATTTAAGCCACCACTGCGTATGAGCAACTAATACATCTATATATATAAAATTCAAATTATGTATGTACCTATAGACACACT
>NW_023458556.1:13048937-13078271 GCF_013731165.1 Rhagoletis pomonella | reverse complement strand
AAAATACATTTAAGGCGCAGCGAAGCACGCCGGGTAATTGCTAGTTTGATATAAAACATATTGAGGGAACATTCCAAATCGACTCGTGTCTTATAGCCATTGCCAAGTAAGTTATAATTCTTACAAAGAAATTAATAAAATACATATACAAAATGGATTAAGCTTAAAGTAATGTATGCAGGAGACGACTGAAAGTGTTGCACATACGAATCTTCTAATCATATGTAATGATAAACCGCAATCTCTGCTAGTCATCTGATATTGCTGGAATATGAAGAGTGCAGTTATTACAATTAGCTAAAACCATCTAAAATTATTCCTTTAAAGAAATGTTGAAGAAAAGCGAGCAAAATAAAAGACTAGACAAGGCAAGTTGGTTTCCAAACCGTATTTTACTTCACCAATGAAAAACTGCTTGTATGGCCAGAAGTAAGAAGATTTAGAGCACTTGAAAACTGGACACCTGTATAGGAGAGCAGAGATGGGAACGGCAAATGTCCGCATTGAGAGGCAAAAGTCACAACTTCTGAACCATGTACACATATTTGCTTAATACTAATTAATTTTTTACCAAAAAATGCTTTACAACTAAGTTTAACAAACTACAATGTGAAAGTTTAAAGTGATTTTAAATTGGTACGTGAATGTATAGAGATACTTGAATACATAGTAAACAATTGATTTAGTAGAACTACTAGATTTTTTAACGAATTCAGTAATATGAAAACGGTCTAAACCTATTTGTAATCTGTGAATATCGTTACACACACACACACACACATAGGTCCCTATTATTTATGGTTATTTAGTTTTCACGTGTATCGGCTTAACTACTAGCGAATCAATTTATATGCAGAGATATTTATGGAATTAATGGCTAAAAATGTTTTAGTTCAAATTTAAAGCTACAAAAAAAAAAATCAGCTTTAATACCACAAAGCACAGACAAATTAAATGCGAATTTTTTTCGCGAATCGAATTTAAGCGCAATTTCCTAAAAATTCATAGCAAGTAATTTTTTCCGCATCAATTTTTATTTGGCATGCAAATTAAGTGCATGCAAAATGGATTTGCCAATACACAGACATGCGATATGCATAAATCACTGCAAAAATAACTACACATGTTAAAAATATTTGATCGATCAGCCGTTGTGTCTTGACAAATCACTGCCATAGCAAAAGCGAAAAGTCACAAAAAATAGCGAGGAAAAAAGAAAAATGATGAATAACAACCGTTGGCAGAGCAGTAGTAGAAGTTTTTTTTGCGTGGAAATTGACGCTAATAATATCAACTGGTATGGTATTAATATTCTTTATTGTATTTCAAAAAAAAGGAAGCAAATATATAAATTTTGCAATGTGAGTATCATTTTAAATTTTTTTATTATAAATATAAGATTATGGTCATAAGTCATGTACTTTACCAGGCGATAAATAGTTTCATGTAGTACTAAAATGCATTTCGAGCCAAAATAAAATAAGCGACATATTTTCAAAATATTCTTTTTGATGCAGAAATATTTGCCCTATGTCCCTATGAAAAAGGACAAATTACTAAAACCGTTCCTTCTTGCCGGAATGATGCACTCGTCTAAAAGGGTCAAATATCCAGCAGTTATTCTTGATGACTATCTCTTATAGAATCCGCTACAATATAAAGCTTTCAAAAGGCCAGCGCAACTGAAGCTTACTGAAGATAATGGATCGTAACTTGAGTACCTGATCTAAACGGGCAATTTGGACATCTCCAAACCCATTCTAGCGTATGCTGCGTCTGTATGGTGCAAGGGGAAAGAACTAATTTCCACGCAGGCCAAGTTCAGAAAACTACACCGATAATCCTGCGTGGACATCACCCGTGCGATGAAGTCAACACCAATTACGGATTTCGAGGTGCGTTCATACGTACATACCTGACCTGTGATCAAGAGAGAGGCTCCACTGTTCAAAGGCAGACTCATCACAGGGCACAATTTGGAGCATAATAAGCTTATGCCTTCCGAGGTTTGACTTCACACACTACTTCAAAATTTTTATTCCCCAACAGAACCAACACCGAACATGACAGTGTCGAGTTTAAATAGCGGCAAATCAGCTGCACTTGATAGTAGTTGGTTGAATAAGGAAAAATGAATTAGCAACAAGAGTTTACGGGATGTACATAGCTCAGTGGTTAACGCTTCTGACTTTGAACATCGAATTCGCAGGTTCGATCCCTGCTGAAGTCTAGAAAAAAGAAGTCTGATGAAGAGATGTGGTGATCTCCGAAATAGCTGCTATAAATTCTACCGCTTAGACTTTGTTGCTTTTTCAATTTTTCCTAATAAACAATCGTGGTACAAAGCTCAATAAAACTATTAAAAATAACAATTACTGTTGAAAACAGTCATTGAAAAATTCATTGTGAACGAAATGTTCTACAACCATTCGACTTCTTTTTTCACCGAGAATCAAATTTGAAAATAAATCTTTTTTACAAGCTTTTATTAAATTTGCTCTGTTTGTATGTACATACGTATGCATGTATGTTAATCCGATAGGTGGCGCAGGAGTCGAGATATTTGAAAACCCCGAATTTATAGTCCGATTTGGTTCACATTTAGAAGGTATATTAACTACATGAAAAGGAATAACTCCACCACTAGACATTTTGCCGATAGGTGGCGCACGAATCGATATATTTGATAAACCAGAAACCTTGCATTAAAAGTATTTGTTTTTACTTATTTGTGATTTTTATTTTGTAAATCCAAAATAACAATTATTTTTTATTTTTATGTAAATAATCCACAAATAACAGTTATTCTTAATTTTTACATTATATGTCGTAGATAACGGTTATTGAAAACTTTTGTTTATAAAAGCCATCAGTGAAAATCAGTCAGTGACTTTTACTTTTTAAGTCATACGTATAATAGTCATTATAATTTTTCGCAGTTAAGAAGGTGTTGGAGTTTCCTGCGACTTACACAAATGACTATTACAAGTACGACTTAAAAATTAAAAGTCTGGGACTCATTTATACTTACGGATTTTTATTGATGACTTTTACAAATAAAAGTCTTCAATAACTGTTATGTCAGACATATAATATAAAGATAAAAAATAACTGTTATTTGCAGATAATTTATAAAAATCAACTAAAATAAAAATCGGGAAAAACTAAATAAAAGTAAAAAACTAATTTTTAATATTCAATTTTTCCTAATAAACAATCGTGGTACAAAGCCCAATAAAAATATTAAAAATAAAATGTAAATAAGCCACAATAACATTGATAACAAACTATTTGTTAAAGAATTATTTTTCTAATAAAAGTTGTAACTGTTACGGTCCCTGCTCAGGGCATTCAGGAAATGTTTACCTCATTTGGGTACCGGAACAGAGTAGGACCAGGGACATTGAAGTAGCTGATATGTTCCCACGACTTATTTATTGGTCTTCCATGCAGTTTCATCATGCGAAATTGCTATGTCTGGATATTTACAAGTATGAAACAGGCTAAGTCTAAGTCTGAAACGCAGAAATATCGACCAGGAGAACCCAAGCTTTCATTCACCTTAGCCGGCATGAAATAAGAAATATTATAAGCTTTCTTACTGGCCCACTGCTTGATGATTAAACACTTTTTAACTCTGACCAGTGCAGATTGTGTTACAAGGAACAGGAAATAGCAGACCTCGCTTCAAATGATCACAATATCTAGAAGCATGCGAATGTAAATGACATTCAGCTGGTCATTCCCTCATTCCCTAGCCTTAAATTAAAATTATCGCAAATGTTTTACAACCGAAGTGAAATTGATGTTCGACTAGAATGAATAAAATTGAGTGGAAATACAAATCCAGGAAGAGCTCCTTTCCCTCCTTTCAGAAAAATTTCTTACGCCACTGCCATAAACATACACACATATGTACATATGTATTCACATATCTCCTATTTACATAAATACTTAAGAATGTATGTTTAAATTTGCATATACCCACTGGGAAAATAAGTAAGCACCTTAGGAGGTAAGCCATGTTTTCTTTCAGTTTTTAGTACCAAAACTGTCATCATGACCAGCGTTATCTACTAGTAAAGCACAAAATGAACACCTCCGGCGACACATTACGTTGTCAGTTGCAAAATAACGTGCAGCCGAAGTTATATCCAAGCACCGAACTACTCCGAGCGACTGCTCTGCATTACACGTAACTTACTTTGTAAAGCGACTCAGAAGTATGTTTGATAGCAAATGTACATTCTAAATTCCTACTTACATAAGGCGGCCATGCCTTTGTAAAAGTAAGGGACGTTCGGCAGGGAAATGGTAATGACTGCCAGGTGAAGAGTAAGTTGGTAATAAGGTATTATTACGTGCTCCTAATTCCCACTGGGTATGTATGTTTTATGAAAATCTGCATAATTTTGTATATTTGCACCAGTCGAGACATGCATGTAGAAGGCACACATGTGTAGGTATGTAAATACACATTTTATATGTTTGTAGGAAACCACTACAAGCAGTCGCGCGACCTAAGACCTACTTCGCCACTGACTTTTTGCCTTACAAAATGATTCACTTTTTTACGCTTCACTGAGTGGCAGCAAGCTAAAGTTGGTCTGCAGGAAATTAACGACATACATATCTTCAGTTAAACTTTTCGCATATATACAATTAGTATACCACTTCATAACCCCAAAAGTTAGTTTAGGATTCGCAAAATTACATTCGACACTTGGGTTTTCGGCAAAAAAAAAAAATTTTGAACTGCTACATAGGTAAAATTGCTAAAGACAGAAATAAGTTTTGTCAAATTAACTTTTACGAATAATTTATAAGTGATCTGTTTTAAGCAGTGGAGACTTCTTTGACCAATCGTCATTTGGAAAACTCCATACAACTTTTATGTAGAACGTGTTTTCTAGCTTAGTTTTTGATGTCCACACAGAAGGGCTGAGGACCAACAGCGAAGTTTTTTCGAACACCCAGGTCAAATTCGGCGTCAATGACGGCGACGGTATATTTATCAAACGCTGTTTTTCATGGCAGAAGTTATTTTCCAAAAGCCAGTTCGTGCGAAATTCAATTACTTTTTTTCGTTGTGAAAATTTTAGGAAAATGTCCTTCATAATTATCTTAAAATATTCAAACAGTGAACTCGATGCAGAAGTCAGATGAGGATGTATAAACTGTTGCTGATTTTTCGCAATTATTTATGTCTAAGGTAAAACATGCTGCCTTAATTAAATTCTTCACAACAGAATTTTTTACTTCCTGTAAAGAGTTTTGAGATTACCTAAATTCTTGATATGCGCTTAATTAAAATATTTATTTAGTTATTACATTGCTTTAATATACGTAAAAATTCGTGAACACATATCCCAACCTAAGGTTGCTAGTAGTTAACCTTTTTCCGCCAGGGCTAAGCTGGTTTTACTATTTGGTTGCTTGACACGATATGCTCGTGTAAAGGTCGATTGTACTTGTCTCGGCGCGACTATTTGATGTCCCAGATGTTATGCCCGCTTTAAATGTATTTAGTTTTGATTTACTTTTGTTTTATTTGCCCCAATTATTTTTTTTTGTGAAAACATTAGATTTGTCGTTGTGCTTCCTTGTCCTTGTTGTTAGTTAATGTTTCTTGAAAAGGGAGTTTGGTGATTCAAAGCAAGTTAGAAATTTAAATGGGAACGCAACTAAAATGGTTTTGTATATAACGTGGATACTTTATTTAGGATTGGGGGGGGGGGGGTCCGGGAAAATTTTTTGTCTGTCTGCATATTTGTGCGCGCATCTCTCGACAACTGATACATGGAATTGAATGTAGTTTTCACAGATGCATTGCTAAAGGTCTAACTTAAAATATAGAGAAAAAATAATTTAAAAGTTGCCACATGTTTGTATAAATTGATAAGATAAAGTAATTATTGTAATAGGGGTATAAACTAAGGAGGTCTAGTAAAGTATTCTGGCAAACATATTTTTTAGGAGTGTTGCCACATGTTTTAATTAAATTAATAAAATATATGAAATATTACAATACGGGTATTAAACTGAAGAGATTTAAGAAAGTTTGCTATTGAAAATATATTTGACGCGGGTTGCCACCTTTTTATTCAGTTAAACTTATAAAAAAGGTATATATTAAATTATTTAGTTCAACTTCAAAGAAAGCGCGCGATAAAAATACTGGAGTTATAAGACTATAAAGTAAATTTCCAGAATTATAAACCTTCGAAAATATATTAACTAAGACCTCATTCGTAAAAATTAAAATTGAAATTTTTTTTGAAAATCTCACTCCCCAAAGCTCCTCAAATCTATTTTATTTTTTATGAATGAAGCCAGAAGAGTTTTTGAAGGGGAAAAACAAAACGAAAATAATTTTCAAAAGATCTTCTTCTTTTTAGGTTTATGTACGTTTCCATTGTATTATAATTACGAATTTTGAACCCAAAATACTTGCTTGCACACAAAAGAATATGCAAATAAAATCTACTAACAAGCAGTTGCAACCGTGCACTTATTCAATTTAAACGACATTAATTTAAAGCGTTGCTGTCACTTTTACACACCATCAATTTTACAGGCTGTAATTAAATATTACTCCCACCCCCGGTTGGCCCAACGAACGTCTGATCTGCGGCTTGCATTAATAACTCATTAAGTATGCTGTCTTCGAGGGCTGAACTGCGCTCACAACCGGTGTTTTTATGTAAATGATTAATAATATAATTACAGACATGCATACATACTTATTGAACGATATAACCAGCAATTATAATGAAATTTCATTGCCCACGCCACGTTGGTGGACAAGCGGCATGTGAAAGTTTAAGCATGCTATTTATATGTATTTATAAGAAGAAAAAAAAAGATAAGTATGCGAGTTAAAAATTGATTGGAAATTCTTGAGAAAAGACAAGAGTACATATTTATATTAAAGCACTATGCTGCCTGATTTTCACCGTTGCTCACACATTGCTATTTCAGTCACAATTTGGCATTTTTTCAGCCCAGCCATGTGAATGATAATGGCCATTGGAATTTCAAATGTCTCCCACTTTCTCCATAGTACTCATCATTATTACTCTATATTCAAGCTTGGCATGTACGTATGTATATACTTATGTTGGTGTGTATTCAGTTCACGCCTCGCTGCTTACTCTTCTCCACGCTGGCATTTGGCCGCCCATTCATCCATTTATTGTCCCATTTGCCATAATGACACTTATCTTAATCATAAAATTTCATCTATTACTTACTTAACAGCTATTCCTTATCGACTGCGACAATCGCTGCTTACGGTCAATGACACTTTGAAACTTTTTGTCTTTATGTCCATAATCAGGTCGCTAAAATCTAGTAATATGCTGACCGGTGGAATACTAAGCAATTTAATCTATACATATATATATTCTTACATATTTATTGTATTTATTTTGTAAATACACACAAATTGCTCATTTTCTGGAAGACCGCCATTAATCAAAAAATTTAAAACTTTAGAAACAATGCTTTTCTTCCAGCAATAATACATAAATAATAAATATAAAATTTATATAAAAATATATAAAAAGAAATTAGGCTCCTTCTATTCAAAAGGTTTTTCTATGCAAATATCAAGTCAATAGCTTTAAGTTTTCGCCCGATTTTATGAATATTTTTTTTTTCAATCAAATCTAATAAAATTTATAAGAGACCTGTTGGGCCCGTTTTTAAAAGCTTTTATTGTACTTGCTATGTATGCTTGTTTGGATGAAATTTCGCAATCGATTTTCAACCAACTTCTCGATAAGCTAGAGATTTGCAACCTTAATTTGTAGAATGAATCAATTCGCTAGGTGGCGCAGGAGTCCAGATATTTGAAACCCCGATTTTGTAGTCGATTTGTTTCATATTTGAAATGTATATGGGTAACATCGAAGGCAATAATCGTACAAAAAATTTAGATGTAAGCGAAATTTTTATCATAATTTTCTTTTAATGCAGAAACAATTCTAAGTATCTGCATGCATTTCTGTGGCAAAATGAAAATTGTGAAAAAATGTCCCTTACACCTTTTTGGCTGTTAGGGCTCGATATGTTACCTCCATGAAAAAGTAAAGAACACGAGTCGAGATATTTGGAAACCTCGTATTTATAGTCCGATTTTGTTCATATTTGGAAAGCTTATTGAAAAACATTCTTTTACTATTATCTGGTTTGAATTTTTGTTTCTTTATATACAGTTTTTTAGTGCAAAGTACAGAGCAAGTACAATTTTGAAGTAAATCGATTCTCCTGTACCTGTTAGAAAATAAAAGCTAGTTGAAAACAACTGTAGGGTACCCTTAAAACAAAAAACAATTGCTAAAGTTTAAATATAAAAAAAATTACCAAAATTTTACGGTTTTATCACCCAAGAAGTTTTAATTTCAAGTGGCTGGGAATTCGCGCTGATTTTTAATATTTTTTTTCTAGACTTTCGAGCACTTGAACTATGAAAAAAGACTAGCATTGTCAAAAAAAAATATTCTTTCAAAATAAATCAGAATGAAACTCCTTCTTACTCAAAACAAATAAAGGAAATTATCCTCTCTTATTTATATTGCAACTTCGACGACAATTTGCACAAATTTTCAGCTGTCTGCTGAACTTTTGCACAAGCACTTATAACCTTTCACTTAGACAAGAAAAAGTTGGACAAAAAATAAGAGAAAATATACATTTACAATTTATTTCGCTGGCACCTTTTTGCTCCGGGCCCCAACCAACTTTTTTCATTTCATTTCGATAAGTGTTTACTTTTCGCTTTGTCACTCTGTCACTGCGCGCACAAACGCAAAATCAGAAGCAAACGCAAACTGACACTGAAAGAAAAAAACGAAATATCAGTAACTGCGTCATCGACAGCAACAACACAACGAGAGCATCGACGATGTCGGCACCTGTGTTGTCAACGAAAGGCAAAACATTGAAATGAGACAGATTGGGCACACTGTCTGGGTTAAAGGTGGAACGCTCGTTTGGTTGGCAGGGCGCTGGGTTGGTTGGTTGGTTGGTACGTGGGCTGCTGCTTTTTTTGCCTTTTTGGTTGACATTTTCTTTTGTCGAAAGTTTTAACCGCGTTTGGTTGTTGGCAATGAAAACGTGATTGCTGGCGAGAAAAGTAGTCAGTGACAAGTTGGAATTGATTCACATTCAAAAGAAGAGCTTGTTTGCTTTTTTGTGGGGATACCGCGAAGTTGGTTCTTATGAAAACAACGATTATTGCTGCTTCCAACCACCTCCTTTCATTGTCAAAACTATAAAATTTCATCATTCTGTGTCGTTGATTTCATGTGCGGCGGCAATTTGTATGCGCTTACGCAGTCGAAAAACAACAAAGGCCAAAAGCAATATTTGCACCCAACAAAAAATTATAATTAATGTTTATAACTTCTTAGCAGTGATGATTTCATGAATAAAGTTGTCTTTTCAGTGTTTGAGTCGTTTTTTTTTGCTTTGTTGGAAAGTCTGCGATTACTTTGAGGGTTTGAGGTATGTGTGTGCGTAACACGGTTGCTGTTTGCTGTTGGGGTCTGCATGTATGTATGTATGTGGGGACTGTTATTAAAATTATTACTTCTTCGTTTTGAATTACGTAATTTTGTGGATATTACTGGTATATTTTTATGGATATATAATAATAAGTAATGGAGCTCCTACATTACAAACAGGTCTAATTCTGAGATCGGTATTATTTTGTGTTGGTGTTTTGATGTCATTTTACAAATGGCGGCCTGCCACCTATTGCATATATATATATTTTTTTTTATTGGCTTAGCAGTGGTGAACGCTATTACAGACATACGCAAATGTCAAGAACGATTCAAAAATTCAAAATAGGCAGTATCCAGTAAAAAATATATGGATTAATACCAAAGTCGAGCAATAAAGGAGTAAGGGCAGTGACACGCTATTGGACATTCGCCCAAAATTTGGTGCAAATTATATCCCAATGAATGCACAATATTTTTCTTTATCTAAATCATGAAAAAAAATGCTTTAAATTTTTTAATAGAAGTTCGCTGTATTGTACCAATCGTGTGACTAAAAAAAATTTCGTTCCAACACGGGTTTATGTTGTAAGACAGGAGGATTTGGTATTAAAAAGTGCTTTCGAAGCTAATCCAGGTATATGGCTGAAATCGACTCCACAAAAATTGCTTCGAGAAACGGCGGGGAACCCTCACTAGCCGCAAAAGAAATAAACAAAAAAAACATTTGGAGTGGTGGGTTGAACATGCTGATGAAGATTGGAACCGAGTGTTTTTAATGGGCGATTCCTTCTCTTATATGGCCATACCCTTAGGCGTGCCTGGCCGACGAAAGACAGCAAGCTGCTCTAGCGGAGTGTGAAACGACCAGGAAAGGTTCATGGAGATGCTTCACAAAACAACGATTAAGTAAACTAAACATGCTCATGAATAATTCGAATGCCAATTTCATGACCGCTACATACCGTCCTCCGCTTCTGTCATCAACTCATATGTATGTATGTATGTACATATATGGCTTAGACCATGCGTCCTAAGTTGACCTAGAGCACAACGACACGCAACATCGAATTGGCTTATTTAACAGTTGCAAAATGGAAACCGCAAAGCCTCATTGTATTGGGCCTCACAGTCGCCAGATGCGAACCTGATCGAAAATATTTGGCAATATTGAAGCTGAAACTTTGTGGAAGAAATATCCTATCCGTATATAAGTTAAAACGGCACTTTATGGCCAGTTTTTCAGTGTCAGTTTAAACTAAGATCACGTGCGTTTATATTAAACAGCTGGCAGACATTTGATTGGCTAATCTTAGTTTAAACTGACCAGCTTGAGCATTTTAACAATGAAAGAATGGCTCTAAGAGATCTTAAAGATATTTCAGGGCAATTATGGCTAAGATAGTTGCAAGTCTTTTGTATGGCAACTGACAGACTGTTGGCAAGATAGTTTAAAAAATTTAGTTTTTTCTGACACGAAAGCTCTATTGCCAATTTTCATGTTGGGAAGCATTTTTGACAGAAAGCATGTCCCAAATAGAGATGTAAATCATTTTGATCGCGCTGTTCAAACAGTCGCAATGGCCGAGTAAGTAAAGTACTGGCGTGTTATTCCAGAGATCCGAGGTTCGAATCTCCTGCAGCGGTTTTGTTTTATTTTTTTTATATGTTTTATATTTTCTTAAAATTTTTAGACTTTAATGTTAAGAAAAATATAATATAAATAATTGTTTTAATTTTTAGAAACTTATTTTATGTATTTTCGTTTTTTAATAACCTTTAATTAAATGTTCTTTCAATTTGTAGATTTTATTGTGAAAAAAAAATTTTTAATACCATTTAATTTTTAGAAACTTATTGTTTTATTTTATCGAATTCAATTTTCCTCTTATGTTTAATTAAATTTTTTCAAAAGAAAAATATTTTGTCTTAATTACGTTTAACTTTTAAGAACTTATTTTTAGTTTTTTTTTATTTCTTTTATATAATATTTATTTTAATTTTTAGAAACTTAATTTATGTTTATTGTTCTTTTTTTAATAACTTTTAATTAATTGTTTTTTTAATTTCTAGATTTCTTTGTTAAAAAAAAAATTAATACCATATCATTTTTAAAAACCTACCGTATTATTTTTTCGAATTTGATTTTCTTCAATTCACTTAAATTTAGTTTTATTTCTGAGGAAGAATATTTTATTTTAATTACGTTTAACTTTTAGGAACTTATATTTTCTTTTTAATTTTAATTTAGGTTAGTATTCTCTTAATATTTCGGCTTTACTTTTCAATCGATCAAAATTTTTTACTTTCATCCAATTTTGAGTTTTATTTTTTTATTTAATTACATTTTTGATTAAATTTGCTTGCAAAAATTGGATTTTGTTTTAAAAGAAAATCACAAATTTTTTAATTTCATATAATTTATAGAAAAATTCTATAATTTTATTTCTTTTAATTTTTAGCTTTTATTGTTTTAGGAAGAAAAAAAATGTATATTTACTTTCATTTTTAGAAAACAGATAGAATTACTAGGAACTCGCGTTAGCAGATCTTTCTTTTACAATTTCTAAAGACAGAAAAGCGCTTTCAAGATACATAGTTGCCAAAATTGGCAATTGTCTTTCGAATGACTGTAAGACAGCTGCCAAAATTGCCCTGCTAGAGTTCCAATCAGAGAATTTGATTGGATTTCGTCGATGGCCATAAGAAATTATTCCCGGAACATGGTTTATTCTTTAAGCATACATTTATTTTTTTATTTTTATTTTTTTTTATATTTTTTTTTTGAAATTTATAGCATTCATTTATTCTCACAACTTGAACATAGTATGCCATTGAAGCAAGTATTTTACTTTCCGCCCGCCAAAGGCTTTTGTTTTGGTTTTCTCTAAGACTACTGCAGAATAAATAGAATCCAAATGCTAAAGCTATTCATAACGAAATTAAAAAATCGCTAGCAGGATAATTGTTGCGCCCATTAATAATGAAAAAATAACAATTTCGTTGCACCTACATAAACATATGCATGTACAAATGTATTTATTTATATGTGTGTGTGTTTCTTTTCATACCGCCATGTGTATTGTGCGTTACTAGGCAACACATACAAATGCCATGTCTCGTGTTAGCAGAGGTGCCGGTAACAATTTTACAAGCGGCCATAACAATAAATTTTACAAATGGCAATTTTTTTTTAATGCAAGGGAGGAAAAACAATACAAAACAAAGAAATGAGAAGAGAGAAGTGGTGTGAAAATCGAGAAGTGAAGCCAAATTTGTGATTGTAAATAAAAATGGAACAAACAAACATGAAAAATAAGTACGGGAAATGCAAGGCAACAACAACTACATACATACATGAGCTATGCAGATCGTAAGACGATAACAATGCAAACATTATGGTATGAAAAAATAACTTGTGTACAAACAAGAAAAAGAAAAGCTTCGTGCAGAACTAGAAAATAAACCATATCGACCGGTATGGTAACATGAGCTGCATGGAAAATGACCTCATTCTAAGGAAGAAGGCACTGAAAAGAAAACTAAGTAAAAATGTTTGGAATTGAGCACATGATACAATTCAAATTGCCAAGGATAATAAAGGAAAGCAAAGTCGAAATGATGAAAAAATGAATGCAAATTAAATTAAAAATTTAGCGAGTGCAAAATTAACACTAATATAACTTCATAGAGCATGGTGTAAATGTTTGGTGAAAGCTTATAGTTTTGTTTTTCAAAACACGTTGCTGGCGTAAGCTCCACAGCGCCGATTTAACCCTTTGCGAAACCCTCGGTTCAGCTTTATCTATAACCGAATTTAAAGATGAAAAAGTGTTTTATTTATATGTACAAACATAGCTCCAGTGAAAAGCTGAAACTTTAGACTATCCTAAACATTTTATCCTTTACATTTTCTTGACATTTTTAGAAAGTACAATTCTGTTATGATCTGTAAGGGTGTAGCCTATGTACATATGAATATTTTATAAGTAAGTTTTAAAGGATTTTTTCTCGACTTTAAACTTTACAGTACAAAACTGCTACGATATATTTTATTGATAGTATTGACCAACGCTAGCTATGACTTTTACTCACTTTTCTGTCAGTGCTCCTTTTTAGAGACCAAGAAAGTACCAAGCCAATTTACGATGCATTCAACTGAAGTGAAGTGTACTCCCGTAAGAGCGTTCTGCATCAACCGAAACAAATAGTAGTCAGTGACTCATTTTTGGTTCCCAAGTTTTTCCACAATCGCTCATTTCAATCGCATGAGTTTTTGTCTATAGGGAACCCCGTAGATCATCTGACCAATTATCAGAAGCTCCTAATACAGGATTCCCTTCTGGTACTACTAAATGCAGAGCATTACCTTGCTCCCATGGATTTTTGGCTCTGCCGTCGATGGTTCGCTGCGCTAAACACACGCGCGCTCTGGCGCTTTGTATTGTCGTAGTTAATCCATTTTACATTGACGGCGAAAATGCAGGGCAAAAACGACTTGAAGAAGAATTTGGGAAATAGTTCGATAACTCTTGGCTTGAGTTCTTTAGACATACAATTTCCGACTCTCTGAACCATTCCAATGGCCTTTCAATCACAATGAAATGTCTTGTTAATTCATGAGTAATATTGCCGCTAGTTCTTCTTCAGTTTGGCACGAGTCTTCGTGCAAAATTGCCTCCATAAACATAAAGATATAAATAAAGGACAAAACCGATAAATAAAAGTGATAGAGATAAAGAAGGCAAAACTGAAGAATGAGATATGTTATGCTGGGCTATGTTATGTTATTTTATATTATGTTATGCTATGTCATGCTATGTTATGTTATGTTATCTTCTGCCGTTTTATGTTATGTTATATTATGCTATGTTATGTAATTTTATTTTATATTATGTTACGCCATGTTAGATTATGTTATGCTATGCTTTTATGTTATGTTATGTTAAGCGCTAAGTTCAAATCTTCTCCGCTCAGCTCAACTTAACTAGATGTTTAAGCTTTGCTTTTGTTAAAAAATTTAACCAACATTAAAACACTAATATTTCAATTAAGGTAAACACTGGTTTATTTGCTGTGTGTGTATTTCTTATGTCAGATGTAGGTATTTGAGCGCAAATTTAGTGTAGGTACGGCAATATTAAAAAATTAAAATTGCAAAATTATATCAAATTAAGCTGGCATCTGGCTGCATTCACACAAGCTACCGAGCGGCGATCCAATCACAGTTCTTTAGTGCTACATACAAATATTTATTACTTGCAAATTGGTTGGCTGCTACATGAATATACATATATAAAGTCAATTATAGTCATTAAAGTGCAATTGCAGCCAAACAACCAATCCACTTGTCTCCGCTTATGTAGCTCGCTCCACAGAAGCTAGCTAGTAATTTGACCGGCATACATGGCGTATGTGTAATGCCATTGCTGAATATGTAGTTGCAACTTGCAAGTACATATATACATACATATGTAGTGGCACACATGCATATGTGCATATGGACTTTTTTGTTAGCGCACATGTTCGCACACACTGAAATATACATAAGAGTATGTACGTATCCGCATTTGGCATCGCGTGCGCGCTGTACTGCTCTCTACTTCGTTACAAACAAATACTTTTGGTTACGTATTTAAGTTGTACAAAAATGAATTTATTATGTATCCATGTGTGTGTGTGTGTGTTTGTAAACGTGCAGCGCTTGTGCCATTTTCAGTGATACTGTTGCCAGTTCTGTATTTTTATCGCTGCCATAAAAATTTAAAATAATTTCATAAGCCATCACAGTCATAATTTCCAGCCGTCGGAACAAGCGGCATTATGACCGTTTTGTTTTTCCGTTTATTCCTTGATTGCTTATTTTAACATGACTTCGCCTTCTACATACATATATTCAAACGTAAAGTCGATTATATATAGTATGTATATATGTACATGTACCATATTACCTCTGTGAAATGGTCGAAGTAAAAAGGAAGTGAAATTTATGTTAGAAAAAATCCTATAAATATTGTGGTATATTAAGAGCTAGAAAAAACTACTTAAATTTTCAAACTATAAGCAAAGAATATTAATAAAAAAATTCCACATAATACTACATGTAAAATAATCCATAGTTTCATAAATAAGCGGAAAAATCTATATGTCTCAAAACCGGTCCAAATTACTAATTATGAGCTTCTAGTACTTGAATTTACTATTAACTTTATACTGCAGGCTATCATTGGAACTGGGTTAGAAAATTAAATTTTTTTATATTTCACCTCATAAACTACTGCATTTGGCGTACACGAAATATCAACCCGAAGTATACTGGTTGCAAAATGATTGTATGTGCAATTTTTTCGAAATTTTCTTTTTGATGCGAATTTGTTCTATATTTTACAACGGATCACCTGGCAAATGATTGAAGCAGAAATTCCAAGATGCAGAAAAAATTTGTTATATACTTTATTGTATGTTACAATGCATTTTTTTCTTGTGGGCGTTATTGTGTGTGCCATACGAATGTATTTTGAACGTAGTAAAAAAAATTTAATGAAACACCAACCCAAACATTTTTAAAAGTAGAAAGACGCTGTCCTGTAAAATTTGGTTCGCTCAAAGGGGTCGATATAACATTGCTCAAGGAAGAAAAAAAAATATAGCATGGTTCTGAAAACAAATTCCGATAGAGGGAATCAATAAAAATAATGTACGTGTATCGGCATTTTGAATAAAAAATGCATATAAAACAGCGATAGAACGAGCGTAAAAGTTTAAAAAATACTTGGTAATAAATTCTAATGGAAGTCTAACAAGTCTAAAATGGAAATGTGCTTCAGGGCTAATTTTGTACTTATTCTGAGTAATATTTGGTACCTTCGTGTCACCTTATTTAATTTTTTAGTCAAACATTTATATTTTATTTCGGTGGGTTAAAATTTTGTCCTCGCATGCCATGGCGTATGAGTTATCTATCAACATCAGCATTTAGTTAACTAATTTATTGTGGCTATTGTTGTGACTCGCCAAGAACAAAAATTCGTAGGGCCTCAAAACCCGCTCCACATTGTATGTGAACCAACCCCTGTCTAGCGTATATATACAAAAAACTCAGATGGAATAAAACTATATTCTTTCATAAGGGGAGTATGTATTTTATAAAATCGATATTTATGTACAATATACAAAAGCTTCCCCACTTCAATTGGGAAAATTCCTGCACAAAATTTCATTTTCGGGGGTAAAAATAGATGGATGCCTACTGCGAGCCACAACTTTGCGCCTTACTGCAGTTCTGCTGAATGCCCTTTCACTGCATTTCCCATCGATTTTAATTCGTTTTCCAACCGTTACCTTCGCTTGAGTTTGGTTTTCATTTTTACCTTTTGTTTGTTTTTCAATTGTTCATTTTGTTGGCCACTTCCTGTTGTTGCCACCCCTCGGTTGCACCACCCAACGCCTATGTAGCGTGTATGTGTGGCGCTGGGCGCGGAATTTTTGGGTTTTACGCTTTCCCTTCCAGCTACAATAAAAGTGAATTGACTGTAAAATTTTAACAACCGACGTGCACGAAGAAAGTTAAGTTATCGCGCCACCCAGTTCAGTGTATTCGTCATATGGCGTTTATCAGTGGGCGTGCGTGCAGAAATTATATTCAAAAATAATTACCATTTCTGCAGTACAAAAAAAAAAAAACAAATTACAATAGCAAAAGAAAATAAAACGAAATAAAACAGAAAGTAGGCAAAATTTTCGCGCGTCGGAAGTGGCTTCAACTGGAAGTTCGCTGCAGCTCGAAATTGGCTTCGAGCGTATGCCAGCGTCTTTTGTGCATTTCGCTCTCATTTTCTGACATTTTCTTTCTTTTCGGCTATGAAAAATGCATTAAATTTTAAATTCCCCTCGTTAAGGTAGTCAAAATGAAATTTAACAGCAAAAGCCCGTTCTGCTTTTTACAAATTGCGCCGTCTTGCTGCTTACGGCCATGGCTTGCGTAGGCACAAGAGCGGTGTTATGAAAGTAGACTAGCAAAGTTCTTGCAGGCAACCTGATTTCATTTGTTACATATGTACACAATTACAGAAGTATGTATATATGTACATTCGTATGCACAACGGAGCGCTGTAATTAAGGCAGGCGGGCATAAATTACTGTAGTCGGCTGCAGACATGGTAAATACTCCAGAAGAATTGCTGCAACAGCTGCTACTAGTGGCAATGTTGGTGGCGTCTATAGGTAGTTAAATAGTACTCTGTTTTCTCTTCTCGCAATAACTGTTCTTATTTAGCCGCTGATTGCCATTTGCCGAATGCTAACTGCTGCTTGGCGATTGCCGCTGTTGGCTGCTGGCTGCTGGCTGCTGGTTACCAGCTGCAGTGGCTGTTGTTGGTAGTTGAAGTACTCAATGAGTTGTGGTAGGGAAGTGTGTTTGCAGTTGGTCTACGGCACGCAGAAATGGCACATTTAAATATTCAACCAAAAAAAGAGGTAAAATGGAGCATGACAGGCAGAGAATGCGGTTGGGTAGATGTGAGAAGGTTGTGTGTGTGTATGTGCGTGCAAGACATTGAGATAAGTTAAGATGCGCAAGTGTTTTGCCATGGTTTTCGAGTGTTGGCTAGCAGTTATAAGTATAGTTGCAATCAGGGTTGCCCCTGATGGGAAATAATACTTACCGTTCATTTGGAAATATTCTACCAAATCTAGAAAATATCTACCAATAACTTTTTTTAGTTATTTTAATAAAACATTTTTATTAAATTTTTTCAGTTATTTCAATAAAAGTTAAAACTCTTTATTTAAGAACTTTTTATTTAACTAATTATATGGTATTTGAGATCATACTAATTGCATCTTTTCGGTTTTCTTAAACCAAAAGTGAAAGTGATGAAACTAAAGGTTACAACGAAACTTCATCATTTAAAAAAAATTTTCAACTGGAGTTATTATAGACAAATACAGTGACTCAAAAAAGCGCTTAGTATTTTTATTTTAATATTCACAATGGTTTTAAAGTAAAGATTTTTCGCATTTTTTTTTTTATAAGAATATTGTTTGCGCTTTAACCAAATCCATAAAAATCGAGGATTGAAGCTATTTACAACATTTAGAAAAATTCAGAAACATTTCGTCTGAATTTCGAACTTTTTACTCTAAATTTTTCCAAAATGAAGGATCACGTTTTTTTTTTATATATGTAAAAAACCACATTTTTAGCTGCATTTTAACATGTAAAGAAAATAAAAAAAATGAGAACATCAGCGTTTTTATAAAAATCCGACCAGCGCAACCTCTAAGAAAACTTTTTTTTTTCAAAATAAAAAAACACGTTTCTCTTTTTTATCACAAATAACTATAATTTGAGCTAGCGTTTATGAGTTTCCAAAAAGAAATATTTTGAACCACTCTAATATGTACATATAATAAAATTGTAGCAGGCCGATGTCTGTACGTTATAGATATTAAAGACAAATTTTATTAGACCAACAGAAGCCAAATCAAAATTTTTAGAATTTTTGTCTGTCTGTATGTTTGTACGCGCATCACTCGAAAATTCATGCATGGAATTGAATGCCGTTTTCACAGATATATTACTAGACGGTCAGAATTAAAATGTGGAACACGAAATTTGAGATTTGCCACCTCTTTGAAAATTGCAGTTTAAGTAAATTCATAATATAAAGTTAATATTGCAATACGTTCGTTAAAAGAAAGCCTACAGTCGAAAATATTTGTGTGGAAGGTTGCAGCCTGTTTGAAAATTTTAATTTAATTTAACTGATAAGTTAAATTTAATATTGAAACAAGGGGAATTAAACTAAAGAAGGTTTAGGAAAGTCTACTGTTGCAAATATATCTGAGGACGGTTGCCACCTGCTTGACACATTTTTTATAATTAAATTGAAAAAATAAATGTAATTTTAGAATACGTCAAAAATAATTTTGATGCGGGTTGCCATCTGCGTATTTGAAAAATTTAATTCAGTAAAATTGATAAGTTAGGGTAAATAGAATCGAGTTATAAGATTATAAATTAAATTTCCAGAAGAAAGCCGATACTTTACCTACTTTCTAAACTCCTTTGAAAATATATTAATTAACACCCACATTCATAAATAATAAAAAAAATACTTCATAAAGCGAACATTTGTTTGAAAATTTCTCTTCGAAAAATTCTTAAAATTGATTTTATTTTTATGAATAAACCCATAGGAGTTTTAGGAAGTAGTACCAACACCAAAATGCTTTCAAGGCGCAGTAGGAATGCCAGGTATTTTCTAGTTAGCGGTAAATGTCTTCTTTAACTTAACGCTTTGAAAAAAACGCTGTCGTTTTCTAAAGAAACCAAAATCGTTAATCTAAAATTATAAAATATCTGAGCTCTAAGCCATTCATGAAAATAAGAAGGCAGCTTTGTACGAGTATACGTAGAAGAGTAATGCTTATGTTGAAGATTTCCAACGCACTTCACTATTTGTATAGGAAGAAGCTTTAGAAGATTGTTTTTTTTTTTTTGCTAAATTTTTGCCAGCTTTAGCTTTGGAAAGCAATAAATAAATAGGAGTGTTTATAAATTTTTTTTTTTCTTCCAGTCACTGCTGCTTTTATTCTTTATTTTTTTACGTCTGTCTGACTTTTTTCTTATTCTGTTTGTTTACTTATCTGCTAACTGCTTCGTTACACCTTTGAATGACGCAGCTTACGAGTCTACATAGTTAAGAGACGGTCAGCAGACTGCGATGCGCTCAGTTTAAATATTTCATGTTTACGAATAAAAGTTGGAAATAAAAGTGAAATAAATTGCAAGCATAAATAAATAAGCTGGGAAAGCTAATAGGAATGAGTAATGTGCGCAACAGCGGTAGACGGCGAGCAAAATTTTCTATAGACAAATCCTTTTGATTGAGTTTCGAATATATGAAAAGAGAATTTCGAATCTTCTCAATTCTGGTACTTCACTTCTATTCATGCTGCTATGACCTTTCTGGGTTCAGCGGTGGCGTTTGACTTTCTTTTTTTGTGTTCTTGATGCGTTTCCGTGGCTCATTTCACTTCAGCTTATTTTCCTAAATGCTTTTGGCTGGAGTTTTTTTACTTTGATTTCATATGCACAAAATATTAGAGTGCATGTGTGTAGTAGGACTTTGCAGTTAACAAGGAAAGTCATGGTTGACTGGACTTAAGGAAATTTGCGAGTTCAAGTTGCAAGAAAAAACCATAATTTTGCGGAAGATGTACATTTATTAAGACTTCCGCTCACCACCAAGTCGTATTTTATAGTTCATGTTTTAAGCTTTTTTAAATATACACATTAGGGTGGTCCTTAAAGTATCAACACATCGCAAAATTTTGATTTTGATCAGCTATACCACAGCGAGTTTATAAATTTACATGAATAAGTGCCAATAATATATCGAATTTATCGGATTTCAAGTTGTTTTTTTAGAATTTTTGAGATTTCAAAAAATTTTAATTTCTCTTCAAACCCTAGTAGGGGCTCCCAAAAAATTCTTTATAATTAAAAATTTTATTCTACGTACAAAATAGGGGCTGCCTAAAATTTTTAGGTGCTGATACATTTAAGGACAACCCTAATACCTATATTTAAAAAACTACTCACAGGAACCTTGTTGATTTAAATCCCAATTATCTCGAAATCCATACCTTACAAAGGATCTAAAGTCAGCACATGGTACGGGTAAGCTACACAGATCTATGTAAATATATTCCATCAGGCACTGCTAACTTTCCATTTCCTATTGTAAACCTCTGACTGTAATTGTATGTGTCTTTGTGACTAATGTTGCAAATGCATAAATAAAAGCAATTTATTGTCCTGTCAGACGAGAAAAACAAGAAAAGTTTAAGAGATAAACAACAAAGTAGCTGATATGAAAAAGCACAAAATCGACGAACTTGGAATAAATAAAAGCACTAAAGTGGACATGCAAATGATAAACTAATTTTGTTTTTAAATTTATTAAGTGAATGAGAAAGTATATAGCAAGAAAATGACAAGTAGCAATGGAATATAGCGCACACTCTAGCTCTTTATTGTTGTTGTTTTTTTTCATTTTAATGCAAAAGTGAAAAATAGCAGCGAGATACACACTTATTTGTATGCACTAGGGTCAGAATTTGATCTGAAGTGGGAATGGATGGGCAAAACAAATAATGTATTTACGTCAGTAATGATTTTTAATGCTCAGAAGAGCAGAGAAAAATATCTCAATAATGCCGTGTTCCCACTAGGCATTGAAATGAAAAAATAAAATAAATAAAAATATGTGTTCCACAAATACCATTAAAAATAGCTTACTGACTTATATTTTTAATGCTCATGATGTCAACATTTTTCATTAAATGTGTTTGCCATTTAATGCCCAGTGATAATCCGGAATAAGTAATAAACAATTTGTATCGATGATTTTTAATGAATTAAAACCTTTTTCATGAATAACAATTTTAACTCATCGTGAAATAAGACACCCGGAGCCTTATGAATTCATTTTAATCAAAGTTGTATTCCTGATTTTCATATCTATGCCGAATTTTCACTGGCCATTGAATGACTTTTTTTGTTCACTTTGCTTTTGTAAACATCAGTATCCCTATATTATGAGCGTATACCACTAGAATACATACAAGAAACTATTTTTCCGCGATGTCATAGAACCGAACTTGTCAATAACTTTACTAAAATCAACGAAACTTTCTGTCTTAATTTAAAAAGTTGGATCAGCCTTGGACGGGATGACATGAATGGGCTTGCACACCACAGTATTTTAAGACCGTCCGGAACTGGGTTTCAAGGGCAAGAGGGAAAAGGAAGGAGTTGTTTAACTTGGTGATTTAAGGCCAAGAAAAAATCTTTTTTGTTTTTAGGTCAAGCTCTCAAATATCGTATCCTCAAGCAGGATCAGAAAAGCAAAATTTTTAAGGATCTTTTGGATCCCCATCTGCGCCCAAAAGGTTAGATGAGCTTCTAGAATCAGCTGGTATTTCTACCTGTGCATGTAGGCTCACAAATTAGAGCCTTTGTGAGAGATCTCGAAACTTTTACTTTTCATTCAATCAGTTCCTGGAGTCACCAAAACCAATTAGTTAACGTATGTTTAACTTTGCTGCTTAAGAGTTTATAGTTTTGGTACCCAAATTTGTTCGTTATTCACATATTAAATGCCAGACAGGTGCAGCCTTTTCTTTATCAAAGCAGCTTATATAAAAGAATTTTGTGTATAAATATCACCATCTTTAACAATATTTCCATCCTTCTTAATGGCATGGCTCTTTAATATGTTTTAGGTCGCATATTAGCCATTGGATATTAATGTCCTGAAAAGGAAATAAAGAAAAGTTTGCTGGATTTTATCAAGATTCCATGTCAAAGGTTTTCGAAGTTTTTCACTAGTTGACATTCAAAATTTCAAATGAGAATTTAAGTTTGTTGATTTTTGGCCAGCTTTTTGTGATTCTGGCCCAATTTGTGGCAGCCCGAATTGCCCATGATCTTCTGCTTGGTATCCGCTCTCTGATTACATTTACTAAAAGTGAGCAGTTTCCGGAAATAGGCCGGTAGGTGTTGGTCTTCAAGAATAAATGTCTCGTCGATTTCTCAGTCATGAATCTTCGATATAACGCATCTTGATAAAACGAAAAGCGCAATATAACAAACTTTTCGCTGAGTAACCTGAGAAAACGTAGTTGTTGCGAAATTTTCCACACAAAAATGCTCCATAGATATTACGAAGAAATTTTGAGCATGGAAACCTTCGGAATATATTCCCCTTGCTCCTTTACTGAACATGTTGCCTTTCTAGAGGGTCTCGAGACATTGCTTTGTAGCAGTTTAGGCCCGGTATACACGCACATGTAAATATGAATTTGATTTTTCTTTGTTGTGGATTATTTCCTTATTTACATATTTACCAGTTATTTGTCAACTTTTCCTTGCAACGACGACCATGTCTGCAACATTTTAGTATTTGCATTTTTTCCTTCAAACGAATTTGTTCAAAATCTGCTGCATGCTAAATACATACATATATTCATATTATGGCTTATTCTCACCGCCGATTGCCAGCTAATCTGAGAGTTATAGTATCCTCCATTGCGTGGTGTTCTTTACTTCCCTTCATCATATTATTCTCTGCGTTTGTTGTTATTCCCTTACTAGTTACTACCATTTCAAAGACTTAAAAGAATATATACAAATATATATGTATGCACATATGTATATATATGCATACTTCATGAAGTCAATTTTGTATGCACAAAGTATTCATAAAATTGTCACTTTGCTTTTATAAGTCACGTGCTTTATAAGGATTTATTCGTCTGCGTACATATGTTATTATGTATGTATGTATGTATGTATACATTACATGCAACACAAATATACTTTTAACAGCAGCAGTAACATATTCACTTACATACAGTGGCGGATTTACCGTAAAGGCAACATAAGCAGGTGCCTAGGGCGGCAAAATTTTTTCTGAAAGTAGAATTTATGTTTGTGCATTTTAAGACATAAATTTGAGATTTAATTACGCAATCAGAAAATAGGACAACACTGTTAGGTATTTTGGATATTATTTAAATGATAATATTTAAAAATACTAATTTAGTATTTTTGAGACTATAACTTATGAAGTGAAAAAAGTTTGTTTCTTTAAAAGTTGAAAACCTTTACTCAAGGCAAATACCACTTTTTCACATAAATTTGAATACTACTAAATATTTACTGCTAATCGCTACAAAACTGGTACTTTTCCTCAAAATATTTTTCTTATCGTAAAAAGGGCGGCAATTTCTGAATTGCCTAGGGGTGACAAATATTCAAATCCGCCACTGCTTACATATGTACATACATGCGTGTGAATAAAGCTGGCATTAGGGACACAGCTGTTAGTAAATGCTTGTAAGTACTTAGCAAAATCGTGTTTTTATTACGTACATATATACGCACATATGTACATATACGTACGTACTATGGAACCATGTATGTATTTAAATTTACGATTCTTTCATACGTGTGTTTAACGCTCCCCCAGCACAGCTTCATTCGCACATTACTATGTACATGTTTGCGTGTTGTAATGATTGTCGCGAGGTTTTCCTTTTTCCTTTCCTTTATAAATGGATTTCCCAGTTAAAAGAAGTGGGTTTAAATGCGGAAAGCCTATTTGCGTAAGTATATATTTATGTAAATCTTTGTAACTCTTTTGCTAAAAAGAAAACTTCATAACGCTACCTCAAGTTGCAAAGCTGCCAAGTCCACTTTTTTCAAACTTTACTTTTTGATGCAGAATGTCAGATAATTCCAAACTATATACATTGACTTTTCGTCTCTGCTGAATAATTTCAAAAAATGGACTTGGAACCTTTACACCTTTAGGTAACGATATATAAATAGTATATATCGATGGGTGAGTGCAAGATCGACCTATCTCGGCAGCCAAACGGAAAACGCCCTATCCCAGAAAGTTTTTCTTATTTCAGAACTTGGCTGAAGAACGCCATATATTAGAATTTGGTTGAAAAACGCCCTATCTCAGAATTCGTTTCAAAATGTAAATAAAAAATAAAATAAATAATATAAAAAAAAAAACTTTTTAATATACAACGTTTTTATAAATGGACTAAAAAGTAGAAAATAATATTTCTCAGTCCCATAGAATTTGTTTTGATAACATTTGATTTTGAAATTTTAGCAAAAGTCGTTATAACCAACTTATGAGATTGAATATGAAAAGCGTGGGGCGCATATAATAGCCACCTGAATTGATATGAAGGGTAATATATGTTCATATGTATGTGGATATATGAATAACGACCGCTTAAAATCGATCTCAAATTTGTACTTTCGCTGAAGAAATTTTAGGTCTATGTTATGTAGTTTGCCTACTGTCAATTAAATATAATGCTTTGTATTGCATGCGCCCCACGCTTTTCATTTTCAATCTCATAAATTGGTTATAACGACTTTTGCTAAAATTTCAAAATCAAAAGTTATCAAAACAAATTCTATGGGACTGAGAAATATTATTTTCTACTTTTTAGTCCATTTATAAAAGCGTTGTATATTAAAAAGTTTTTTTTATATTATTTATTTTCTACTTTTTTGTCTTGTCTGTATAAAATTTTGCGATAGATATTAAAATAATTCAACGATATTAATAGAAAGGTGCACACACATGCATTTACATATGTATGTACATATAAACGAGCACCAATTAATTTTATTTAAAGAAATGGCGTGTCGTCTATTTCCGCTGTAGAGAACGTAGTACATAGGGCGACATCTAGATGTCATCTACCTCGCCCTATTCACTACAGATGTCGCCCTATGCACTAGACTTTTTATAGGAACTTTGCAAAGCAAAGGTTTTATGGTGTCGGACACACAACATTGAAAGTTTCTGGATCCACAACATTGAAAGTTTCTGGAGCCACAACATTGCAAGTTGATAAAAGCGTTGTAAAATTCAGAGAAGCGGTTTAAATTTTTTAGATTGTCTTTGTAAACGACTTTCTAGAGGAACTGGAAAATAGGGCCTGTCGGGTGATATACCTATGCAGGTGACGAGGCACATCAGGAAGACTGGAATTTTTTACGATCTCAAGTTCTGGTGGGTTTTCTTCCTAATCACTCAGATTACTGAGTACACGAAATAGCTACTGGTAGCTTACTTATTAGTCGCATCCAGGTGCTATAGCGACAGTGCATGGCTAACGAATTGACAATTAAAGGTACCCGTGAAACGATATCTCCAGATAGAGAGCGATTGGAGGCACCTCATTATTGGACAGATTCGCCTCAGCGCGCTCATGGAAAAAGCGAGGACGGCGCATTTGCCCGTGTCGGCCCGTGGGGATCAGTAACCGTCGCAGTAGTTCCGTACGCTTGCAAGACTGCAGCTCTCACTTTTGATGGAGGTCTGGACCAAAAATAACAGTTATTTTTTTTTAAAGTCGCCTTGGATAACAAATTTGTTATCAAATCAAAGAGGACGGAAATAGCTCTTAAACAGAAATAACGAACGAAGGTTACCACCTCTATTCATATTTTTTTTATAATTTAATACAAAAAAATTCATATGTATACCTCAGCCAAGGTTTGTTCTATGGTAATTAAATAACATTTTTTACAGAAATATTTTCCAATAAGTGGTTTTCCTCGATTAAACATTTCAGTTTTAATTTTAGTCCTCTTTCCATTGATACCAAACTTGTTTAATTTGGATAGGCGGCTTGTTCATTATCAGGAAATGACTTGTGAGATGCATAAACTAAATTTGGCATATAAAATCGATGTGTTATATTTAGGAAAACTGATCCGTGCTTCTTATATTACGCACATACATATGTATGTGCAATTCGTAAAAGCTTTTGTTGCACATTCACTAAGTTTTTAGACTTTTGACAGCTTAAATCCATGGAATGAGTTTATATTTGAAGAGCTTAAAATACGGAGTTCCTTTGCATAACTAATTGAATGAATGATGCAATTCTCATCAAATTGACTCACTTTTCCTCTTCATTTCCCAAAGAATAAAAATCGTACTATCTTTTCTTTTAATTCAACTTGAATATTTGCGCACTTTTTTTTTTGTTTGCACGGAATTAGCATACGACTTAATTCAGTTCGTACTACAAAGTTCGCTGAAGAAATCAAAGATGAAAATCTTTGCCAACTCCAAAAACAAAAAAAAAAAACTGAATTACTTAAAAATTCGCATACAAAGTTAGTTGGCCATTTTTTTTTGAAATTCAAGTGAAAAACAAAAACACACATAAATGGACTAAAATTTGAAGCCAAGGCCAAGTTAAACAAGTATTTCGCAAGAAAAAGCGGAAGTAAGTTTTTTTTGAAGTTCAGTATCCTCTTGGCACACAAAAACTCCTTTAGAAAACTGTAAGGATTCTGTCAATCCTGCCAAAATTTGTGTGTTTGCTTTGGAAGACAGTTTGTTTCATACATATCTAAGTATTTTACAACTTCTTTTGCATTTTTTTATACCAAGTTTCTTTTTCAAGAAAATTTTACTGGCGAAAAGTTGTACGCGAACTTACTCGTAATGTCATTTACATATTTTTATGTTTTCCATTCGACTTGCCTAAGTGTGCTTAAGTACTTAGGAAATAGAAAATAAAATGCTATTTTATGAGCGGAATTTTATTAAATACTTTAAAAGGATAACGAGTTGCCTAAAATATGTATCATAAATCGACCCACTTTACCAGATTTATTTAAATTCCTTTAATAATGTTTGGTACACAGACGTTTTCAATAGTAACTGGCTAAGCTTAGATAATTAAATTAATTTATTTAATTTCGTTTATTTTCCGTAACAAGCTATCTTTGAAAAAATTGACTTACTTGTGTTTGAGTTGTTATGTATGTGCGCGAACTGTGGCGTGCTTTTGTAGAAAACTGTAATGTTAATGCACTCAGCAATACACATTTTGGTTAATTTCCAATGTATTCTCTTTTACCTTTTTTCCATTAAAAATTTATTATTTGATAGGTACATATAATTTTTCCGAATATTTGACCCTTAAAATTGTATGAACCACAAACATTTACCACATTATACAATTACTTAAACAATAACTATAATAATACAAAAAGTGTATGAGCCTATTAACTCCACAAACGAGTTATAATTTATTCATTATCGATTATTTCACCTGAATTGTAGTTCAGCTCACCAAAAACAAAATAATAACTTACGTTTCCACAGTTAATACGCCTATATTTATGCTTCGAACAACTGAAATAGAAGTATAATAGAAGCTGGGGGCCGGCCAACAAAGTGTGTTTATTTCATGACTTACGAGGGTGATTAAATAAGTCTACATATTTCGCAAAACGTATGTCTTTTTAGTTGATCGAATATTTGCATCGTACAATTTGACATCTTTTAACATTAAAGTACTCAAAAAGCTAATTTCCTAACATCTAAAAATAACACCATAATGGTTATTTAACTTAAAAATTTTACCTAAGTGCGTTTTAATAACCGATAATCCCATCTGTTATATACAAAAACAGCTCATTGGATGTGCTTATTAATTTTTTTGTTTGCTACTCGATTATTTCTGTGGTTATGTGGTAAAAAAATGTTGAAAAATTGGGATGCCAGATATTTAAAATTATAAAACTATTTAAAGGCTCAATAAAATAATTAAGTTTCTTCAACTAAACTAAAAGCATTTGAAGAGATTTAAGAACATTTTTGTACGAGGTTGCCATTTTTATAACAAATAGAACAACTGTTATTAAAAATTTAAGCTTACGTAATACGACTATATGGATATCAATCGGAAAGTTTATATACTCCCAGCAAATTTTTTTTAAATTTATACTCTAATTCACATATATTTGTGGATGGGGTTACCATTTATCTATAATACAAACATTTTTAAATCATGATACTTGCGGTAAAGTAAAATACGAGTTTCAAACAAAAGGTGTTAAAATGAAGTTTTAACCCCTAAATATTTATAGATAGAGTCGACACCTTGAAATTTTTATGAGTGAACGTTTTTTTTTGGGGTCGATTTCTAGGAGCAAGCCTGGATAAAGCAAGCATGCACGCCCACTCTGAGCTCCCTAGTGTCGGTCCATGACAACCTTTTCAAACTGAGTGATAACAAACCGCTTTGTGATAACCCCAAGATATACGTACATCAAGAATAAACTTTTATCTTGAAAACCAATAAGTCTGAAGACTTTTTAGTTACCCTCGTATACACACAACACGTTCAATTCAAATGTGGGTGCACACACTTAACTATATGTACATTTGAGTATATAACGGGTGATTTTTTT
>NW_023458556.1:13036063-13048537 GCF_013731165.1 Rhagoletis pomonella | reverse complement strand
GTAAAGCATACAAATATATTTTGTATTTATATTTGTCCTTCATGGAATGCACTCATCGATGTATATTTGCCAGCCACTTTTCAATTTTATACTATTTTCCATTTTTCGTTTGTGGCTAGAAAAATAATAAACCGACTACATATGTGCATGCATACTTATGTACATACATATCTACATAAATACTATGGTTTTATTTATTATTTATTTCTATTGTTTTCTCTATACTTTGTAGTTCGCCAATAGAAGTACATAGGTGTGTGTAGCTGCATACCTCGAAATCTACCACAGAATATTGTATTGTGCCAACTTGGCCTTTCGATTGACTTTCAAGGTTAAGCGGCCATACATATTTGACTATAACAAAGCATTTTGTTACGTGAGTTCGTTTGCGCGCTGGTGTGTGTGAGTATAAAGCAAAACATAACTGAACAAAGGTGAAAATGAGCGCGAACAGGAGCAAGACGGTAAGGTGAATACTTAATTTGAATTTACGATGTGTTGGTTGTACCACAAGTCAAATAGTATATGGCGTGTAATGGTGGTTGGTGTAGAAGACGAGCTCAAAAGGTCATGGCATAACATGATGTAAGCTACAACAAGGGGAGGAAGTTACTTTTATTTCACAACTACTGCTAAAATTTACACACACACAAATGTACACAGTTACTATGTGGTATTCAAGTGAAAGCCATAAAAGCACAAATATCTAGGCAGTGCTGTCTAATAAGCGCACAAAATAATTCACTGTTGGTTGGAGTGTCTGGCAATAAAATTTTGTGAGTGTGGTCATTTTTGTGAGTTGTGTTATTCAAGTACAACTATGTCCTACAAACAAACTCTGCTCTTGCTTTTGAGTTGTGTATTTTATTTATGTATTGCATATTTTGTTTGCTTCCTATGATACCAACATCGGGTTGCACGCTGAATAATTTGCGTACATTCGATGGACATGAGCGAAAGATTAAAACATCTTTTCGTTCCATAGTCCAGTGGCCGTCACTAACGTGTAAAGGACCTTAAATCTTCAGCAGAATCTTTTTTCGAACACTCCAATTACCGCCTGATCGGATGGTCTCATCTATATTCTTCAATGTCGCCCTGTCGGAAACCACATTTGGTATCAAATGGCTCGGAAAGGTTCTTCCCTATTATTCTGGCTGCTATTTTCCAATATTAGTCTTATGGTGAATACCTGGTTCTTTTTTGATTTACCCCCTCATCCGCAGCCTCTTTTTCGGGAATGTTGCTATGATTAAGGGCCCAAACTAAGGCCTTACTGGCCGCCTCGCTGTCCGAGAAAGTGGCTACACGCTCGACGTGAATTAAACCACAAATTCCCTTTAGCTATAGCTAATATTTCTGCTTTGGCAGTACTTGCCAATTCGGGCAAATGGATAGATTATCTTAATGGCAGTTACTCGGAAAAATAGCCTGTTCCTACTCTGCGTTCCATTTTGAAACCATCGATATATAGATAATGAATTCAGGCAGGGATACACACTTAGAACACATTTCAGAGTTCATATTTTTTCGCAGATTTGGCTGTTTATCCATAAATAAATCGATTTGATTTAACCAGAGCACTTAGAAGAAGAGCTGTTGCTTCCTGCGGGCGCGTGGTAAAGGGTTCGTACTTTAACGCGATAGGATGCAACACAAACTAGTTGTTTTCTATAAGCGGTTGCCCCTCGGCAGACAATGACAAACCCCTGGTTGTACTCCTGCCGTTACAAGTCTTCTAATAAAACCCAATTGGATGGTGAGAAACTCGGCGAGAAATAAATGCAAATGTGAGCAGAAAATATACATACTTATATGTATGCTATATACCCAAATGCAAAGCAGTAAGTAGGTGAGGGTAAAACACTCAACTGACTAGCCAGCCATGCGTGCTCTTTTTCAATTTTTTAGTCAATTTTCTTTTGCTTGTCTTTTGCTTGCAATGCGAGACGCATAATTTGCGGTGTCGACATTTTCCGCTTCATAAACATTTGAATTGTTGTAACCGCACCAAAGAGAAATGGACCTTCGTCAGCAATGGAAAGTTTAGTGCTTGAGTTCGTCTTTTATTTTTATTTTATTTTTTTGCTGTCATTTATTTATTTGCTCGCAGTCTGTAGTGTTACACTTCATATGGTTTAGTGGCTTTGTGAGCACATCATTAAGTGGCACCAGGCCAGTGTTGATGCTCGTACAAGTAAATCGTAAGTATTTAGCAAATGGACGTCATCGCCAAGTTAACCAGCCGAAATCCTTTGAGCTGCTTTTGTTGCCTTCATTCTAGTTATATGTATGTATGTATATACTTTCGCTTTTTGTACACTTACAGCTGCCTATCCACAAATATAGATGCATTCACATAGACTTAGAATTAATACATATTGCTGTCAGTCTGTCCCGCCGACAGGTGTTGGCAAAGTTTGACTTGACATTAAATGAAAAATTATATATTCAATTTTCGCCTAAACAAAAGCTTCTCTTTAGCAAGGTGCTGACTCACACAAACGTATGTATGTATATACAACCACACAAAATTTCGCAAATATGTATGCATATTTGTATGAGTTTGTGTTTTTGCGCGTTTGTGGCTCTGCTTTGTGGCTTACAAAATACTTACTTCCGACATTTTTGTGGCTGCTAACCAACAACGAGAAATGTTGAGCTCTACGTCAAACTTGTTATCTGTCCTGCCCGCCTCCACCCCCTCGCTCTCCCTACTCGTCCTGCACTTTCATATCTAACAAATGCCTTCGTCAGCCTTTCACAATTGCTATTAGTTAGCAGGCCAGTTAGGCGTTCATGAAATTTAATTTTGGCAACAACTTTTGTATTGCCACAAAAAAAAAGGTGTACGCGCTGTCATTTAAAACGTAACAGCTGGCAGTTTCCACTTGTCATTATTAATGAATTTTAAATGAATGGGCCTTCTGTGGGTTTATTTATTATCATGATGTTTTAAGAAGTGTTGTGGGTGTTGTATATAGTCACTGTTATTTAATTTTTATGCATATTTAAATTTCAATGAGTGATTAATGAAATTGTTTCGGCACTTGTGGCCAAAAATTCTGTATTATAGGATGAAAAGTGATGGGCAAATTTAAATTGACAAACAAAATTATCTATAAGTAAAATAGTATATAAGTATTTATTCTGCTGTAGCTCGGAAAACTGGATGTAATTTAATTTTATGTTTTTTTGGATGTGTTGTTTCGTAGGGGTCGGAACAGGGGAAGAGGGGTGTTAGTTAGCTTAGTTGGATCGAGTGAACATGTAAAGAGGTGGTAGGTGTCGTAGTTGAATCTCACACTGGACACTCTCGATAGGTAGGACTTGAGACGGCTACTATATTCAAACGTTGATTGGGCCAGAGTTACGCGGGCCCCTCTCGCGGCAGTTGAAACCTACTCTCATCCACAGAGGGTGATTGAAAACTGATGGCGGGACTCTGTGTAGGTGGTAACAGCCTTCCTCTGATTGCCATTAATAGGCTGCCTGTATGGTCCCGGTACGGTTAGCTTCATCCAGGAAGCAATATCTTTTATATATAGCCGAGGAATAGGAGGTCTCCATTTGGTTTCGCTTGGCATTTGCAATTGACGTCTGTTGGTACAGAAGAGAAATTACTAGCGTGCTTTGCTGGTCTCGGCAAAAATCGCTTAAGCAAATAAGAAGATGAAGTGATTTATTCTTTTTCTCCCGGTGCCAAATAGGTCACTTTCTCTGTGCAAAATCAAAGAGGCTAATTTTTGTAAATTAACCCATTTACTACTTTATTAACCTCCCGCCTCCCATACCGCAAACATACACCCCTTATTTTGTTCGACGTACAAAATAAAGACATCCATGTAATTTATGAAATTGGAAAAAAGATTTAAGGGGTCGCTATCAGGGGCTAAATTTTTTTCCAAATTTTTGAATAAAGAAGTGCCCCATGATTTTGATATTTTACGGACCTCCCTAATTTACAAATTTTTTAGTATTTCCATGTCACTTTCTTAAGTTACATTCTACGCCAAGACTTAGGTAGTACCCAGCAAAAAATCGGTAACCGCTTTTAGTGGTAACGTGTTCTAGAAGGCATAGCGTTATAATGCCTTCGAATTTTTTCGCTTCTTTTAGGCATTGCCAGTAATGCAAAGTAGAATGTGCTACAATATTTTATTTATCTCGCTTCTTCGTTTCATTTCGGGGAATGCAAAGTAGAATGTCCTATAATATTTATTTATTAATTCGTTTCTTTGCTTAATTTCCGGGAATGTAAAGTAGAATGTCCTACAATATTTTATTTGTTTCGCTTCTTTGCGTCATTTCAGGTAATGCAAAGTAGAATGTCCTACAATATTTTATTAGTTTCGCTTCTTTGCTTCATTTCGGGGAATGCAAAGTAGAATGTCCTACAATATTTTATTTGTTTCGCTTCTTTGCTTCATTTCGGGGAACGCAAAGTAGAATGCTGCATCGTAGTCAGCTGAAAAATGGAATGAATATCCAAAAATTCTTTTTCTACCGTTACTTTCTGTGGAAATTTGTCTTGCATAAAAATCATGTTTTGCTTTGTTCAATTTGCAGCGAAGTTGAAGTCAGTCAATGAAGTGACGTACAAGAGTGAGGAAGTACAATTTTAAGCTTAATTAAATATGCATGTATGTACATACCGATTTTAAAGAAAATCTAAATACCTAAATACATACATATGTACGCTGATTTATAAAAATTTTAATTAATTTTAACCTTTTAAGACATTTTCTGATTTCAATTTAATATAAATAAGTATGTACTTATCTAGGCATTCTACATTAGTTTCTCTGTAAGGCATTCTTTTTTCGCTTCTCTGGATTCTGTTTATCCATGCGTTCTCCCTTCGTTTGAAGGTAATGCTGCGGGTAAGGGCTTACCTCCAATGACATGCCCATGTTAAAATAAGGCCTTCTTGAAGCGAAAGGGTAAGCGATTCCCATCGCCTAACTCGTTTCCACTTTCGTTTCTGTGGTAATCGTGTTTTTTGCTGGGTAGGTGTATGACGTTTTTTATTTAATATTTGCAATGTTTTTCAAGTAAATTTTTTTTGTTATTTTTTATAAAAATATGGTTCATGCTTTAATCGAAATCATATTAGTCAGACTTTATACCGAATGTAGAAAAATTCAACAAATTTTCATCTAAATTTTGAACTTTTTAATCTGAGTTTTTAGAAAAATTGTGTGTACGCAGATAGATCGGCTATGTAATTCTAGTGAAAGAAGTGAAAGTTTTCAGTGACTGCTGCGTTGGTTTTTAATGAATTTTTTTTCAATTTGTAAAATATGCAATATATAAAATATAAAGTTAATTTTTTAAATTTTGTTTGCGAACGGTCTTACGCATTTTATTTTATAAGAAATTCTCTTTTATGTGGTAAAAAGTGCACTAAAAATGCTTTAAAAATCAATGTGTTTTTTAGCCTTTTTTGCACTTGTTTTACTAGAATTAAAAATCCGATCTATATGCGTAAAAGTTTTCTAAAAATTTAGACGAAATTTTGTTGATTTTTTTTTAAGTTCGGTATGAAGTTTGAAAGTTTGACTTATGTCTTTTTATTAAAGCATGAACTATATTTTTATATAAAAAAAAAATAACAAACAAATTTTAACTTAAAAAACGTTTGATCGCCAGTGTACATAAATGTGAAATCTTTGCAGGATTACTTCTAACTTCATTACTCCTTTACTTTCCACCAACTGAAAAACCTTGATTGCGCAAGTGCATGCGTAATGTTCAAGTGCGCGAAATATTTTTATATGCGCATAATTTTACATGCATTTCGCATACGTTTTCATCAACAATTTCACACTTTGCTTATTAACGTTTTGATTGCAGTAAACAACGCACAAAAGTTATTTCTGTTAAAATCTAGCCACCACACCTACAAACGTATCCATCCATTCGCCGCTTGCACAACCCACTTACGAATGCTGAACTGTCTGTCATTCACCCAGCATTCAGTATATGTTGCAAAAGTATCTGTAGATGATTGCATTTCTAGTTAGTAAATATGTACATATGTATGTATACAACTTCTGCCAGTGGCATTCACATTTATGCGAGTACGTGGGAATGTGTGCTCGTTTCAGTGTCTGAACGTAAATAAGTAAGTAACGCAGATACACGGCAGTTATTTGAATTTGTGATTTGTTTGCGACTCACGACTCACGTCATATGCGACATTCAGCCCATGGTCGCCATGCGCTACGTACATATATGCTACAATTTTGATATTTTTCCAGCATTTCGCTTTTCAGCTTCATTTTGTTTGGTAACCAAGCCGGCAAGCGCGCAAATTCAACGCTCATCAAAATTTAATTTAAAATTGTTGTATGCGAAAATTGCGGAAATAACAAAGTCGTCGTCGTCATCGTCGTCGTCGTGAGACATTCATGTAATACTTGCCACAACTAACACCAAACACGCACGCACGCACACAAACACATTCAGATATGATTCGCATTGCACAATCCAACGGCCAACGCAGGAAAGGCTTACTCGCGTAGTAGCAAGCAAAGTGCTGCAGTTTGAAATGATGATGCTGGTGGTAGCCACAATTATGGTGGCAGTTGTGACGCAGGGAAAGAGTAAAGCCTTTATAGTCTAAAATCCGCATAGTGTAGCAGTGCTTCAGCCATGCAATTTCGCAACTGCCAAACAACCAGCCAGCTACAAAGTGGCAGGCAGCAGGCAGCAGGAACATTGGAGACTGCAACAAGAGTGGTAGCGTAACAGCACAGTGACACTGCCGTCGGCTAAAGAGGTTCGCTGCACTTGTAGTGGTTGCGGTGACAACGACCGACGCTGATTGCGGTGCCGTGCCGTGCTTGATGCTTATGCTTTCTCTAGTAATGATGTCAGTGTCGGGATACTTAAGCGTAACGTTACGCTCTGTTTTTCCTTTGCTGCTCTTATGCTAGGTGTTGTTGCTGTTGTTGTTGTTATTGTAGCATTTATACATTACGGCAATATCGTTTTGCAGTTGCTGTTGCGACATTGCATTTTTTTTTTTTTGGTGTGGGGAATTTTTAGAGCGCACACATGCCATGCCATTATTCGCTGGTTTTTTTTGTCCTCTGTTACTCATACGCCCTGTTTGCCCAACATCCCCACGCATTAAGTCTGCAGTGTATACTCGCATAGCTTGCGGCGGCGGCGGCGACACAAGTGCAATCTGTGCGTATAAGTTTGAGATTGTGTGACACTATCAGAGCGATGGAGACTTTCTTCTGTCACTTTTTGATTGCCGCTTTGGTTTGTTTTTTAAGAAATATTCTTCAGTACAACTTGAGTAGAGCTTAAGCAAAATGAAAAGAAACGCTTCAAGCAATTCGGCATTTTATATGAAGACTATTTGGTTTGGGAAAATTAAATATTTCTTTTCAATATCTGCAGTTTAAAAAGAAATTTGTTAACACTTTTTCTACATACATACCAATATGTGCTTATGTTTATATGTCCACTAGGCGACAAATGAAAGTTTACATCTTGTTCTAAATAATATAATATTCACAATTATTTTCATGAGCAACCTTTGCATGCCTTATTTATTTAGGAAAATATAGTTCATTCTATAATATAAACCATATAAATCAAAGTTTCACACCTTATATAAAGTTAACAAAAATTCAAAATAATTTCATCCAAATTTTCACCTTTATATTCTGTAGCCCATTAAAGTTTAGTTAGTTAGTTTAGAAGTGCAAGTTTCAACCAGATAAACCATCCGTTGATTTTTGAGATTCTTTTGGATACTACTTTTGTGTTTTTTCTTTATAAAAAGCAATTTACAAGAACTGACAGAGATTTTTTAAAAGATTGGTGTTAACGGTCTCCCGCATTTTATGTCATAAGAAAGTCATGTTCATATGTCCGTCACCAAAACAGAACTTCTCAAAAACCGACGCGATTGAAACTTGCACTTCATTTACTACTGCACTAAACTTAAATGGGCTACAAAACTGCATACTCGAATTTTGTCTTAAAAATTCTGAATATAAAATTGAAAATTTGGATGACATTTTTTTCCAGGACTCCATAAAATAGTTAGTCCGGCATGCGTAATTTTTTCTATGAACTCGCAAGTACAACCATAGTCCGCCAATACGTCAACCCCTAGTTTTATGTCAGTTCGTATAACGACACTCAAAATGGGCCTCTACTGTTATAGGAGGTCCAAAAATCTTTCTTAATTCAGAGGACGAACGAGCTTTCCGCGTTCGTTGCCAAATTGAGCCGTGCCATCTCTTAAGTATCGTTCGCATCTTTCTCTACTAATTTGTCACTTTTGTAATTGTTGCTATTATCCATGGGTCCATACACACATTTGAACTATGTTGATTCTATGTATAATGGTGGTCAACACTTTAAGGGCTGCTAAATTCATATGTTTCGAGCATTAACGAAACCGGACGATAAATTCGATTTTTAGAAACATCTCTATCCCAGCGCCATCGGATAGATAAACCTTTTCCAAATTACCAAAATATATCCCGGATGTGAGTTAAATCGGTCTTTAAGTATGTATTTTTTAGTAAAATCCTGACTCCAGCGCCACCAACGGCGAGCAGAAGTTTTCGTACTAAGACAGCACACAAAAATTAGCCAACTACATAAATCCAGCCATGCTTGTTTATGTGATAGCTTCATTGAAAAGTTTTATGAAAATTAGCGTAAAACAAACACAAAGCCAAAGCAGACTTTAAAGAATGGATTTCTAAATTTCTCGACTACGGCGCAATCTATCGGCAACCTTTTTATTATTTATTATTTATTGTATTCTCGAAGTCCTGCAAAGCCCTTGCACGGCTAAAACCGGTTTTCAGTAGCTTTCTAAAATCCAATTTTAAGCAGTTTGAGAGCAAAAAAAAATTTGATTTACGAGACCATCTCCTGGTCGGTAGTCTATCAAGATAGTCACCATTACATATGTATGGAAAGTGATATCACCTTCTTTCCCAACAAAAAATTCATTTTTCTTTATAGTATTTCATGGAGGGTATATTAGATTTGGTATTCATTAACGACTTCCATGGAAGGCATCAATGCCCCTAATTCCAAAACATTTCAATCTGAAGAATAAATTACCAATATCGGAAAAGAAATTTTAAAATTACAAATTTTCGTGAAGATTACCAAAACGGCAAAGCTGGTCGAAACATGTTTTTCGTATGTAAGTGTAAGTTGGTGTTACTTAGGCAGGATATTTTCGGTAGGTCTAAAAAGCCATGCTCTCAATTATGACTTAGATCAGTGTTGCTCGATGAATCAAAGTTAATTTATACCTACACGTACGTTAGTATTTAGCCGAGCTTCTCCTTCGATTTGTGACGTGCGCCTTGATGTTGTCACAAAAAGCGGAGGGACCTACAGTTTTAAATCAACCCCGAACGTCGACGGCAGAAATACACTCGGAGGTTTGCCGTTGCCTGCCGAGGGGCAACTAGGCTTGAACCCAGGCCCTGCGGAATGGTAGCGCGCACTGCTAACCACTAAACCATAGTGGCCTATTTCTCTATGTTGTGTAAAAATTTGATAGGGGTAAATTAAAAACTTTGAAGCCGTTTTTATCGAGTTTTGCTTTTTTGAGTTATGACACTACCGTAATTGATGAGCGATATGTGTATATTCAAGATAATTTTTATCATATATATCACAATATTTATATACTGATTTTCAATATCTACAGCTGCAAAACTTATTTAACATTTAAATTTTTTTCCCCGAAATCCCCCAACTTCAAACTTTTCCTCAAATGTGCATTTTATTGCCAGACCTGCTTCATTTTTCATATGTGCAAACAATTGCTTTACACACATACGAGTACAAACATATGCCCAACTGTATTTATTACTATTGCATCCGTATTTATTTCCATATATCCGCTTTCATCTTGTGTTGAAAACTAAATTTATGACGTTCGAGCGCATTCATATTTCAACGCCTGTAGCGGTTTTGATTGAATAGCAACTCAAAAACTGCTTGCAAGGGTTGTTATTTGCATTTGTAGATGTATGTTAATTAGGGTGGTCCAAAATAAGTAAAGTCGGAATTTTAATGCTCTGACCCCCTAGTTCTATATCAAGAAAATATACCCCTACTTTTTCATTCTGAAATCAAAAAAAATATTTAGAGGTCGCTCAAAGCGCCCAAAGTTTTCCACGTATTTTTATATGGGAAAAATACAATTTTTCGTAGAAATGGTATAGAATTCTTAAAACTCAATATTTTTCGATCGGGCAAACTGTGGTTATCTTTAGGAGACTTCCAATACTAATAATCAATTGATTATTTAACCATTTTTTTAATACTAAAGAAATTTTATTTTGTTTCTTGGGGTTTGGCGGGCCTATAAGGTATAGTAACTAAGAAAACTTTTTTAAATAAGTAATTCGGTATTATTATTTGGAAATCTCTTGAAGAGAAAGAAAGTTTTCCTATCCGAGTGGCAAAGATATCCAAGGATATTAGAGCATACAAATATTAATAGATACTTTTACTTTTCAATTATATCCTGCTATTTATTGCATACTTAAATTTAAAGGAATAATTGTCGAAAGCCGCCAACTCGACATCGCTTAATGGCTCTGCAGTTTTCCCGAATTAGGCTTATTTGAGTAGAGCTTCAGTGTTGCTTTTTGGATACCTTGATGTTCCCGAAGGCGAGGTTAACTTGTCGTCCCTCCTCCAATCTATTATTAAATCCTTAATTCACACAGCCACCATTGAAACATTTTCCTGAAGAATCAGACATCAACTAATTTAGCACACGTTTCAGCAGCTATGTAGTAATTTTAGTTTAAGCGATCAAACTATTACTCAGATATACGTATATAATTAAATTAATCTGCAAAAATAGGTTTTTTAGGTAAACCTTAATATCTATTGATCACGCGGTTGTCTGCAGCGAGATTGCAAGTGAAGCACTTGAAGTGTCCTCAATATCCAGACCGCAAGAGTGCATATTTACTAAATAGTAAATAAGTAAGTTTATATATTTGGCCATCCAGAGAGATTTGCATATCAGTAATTGCAACGTTTGATACGTAACTTCCTGCCGAAATTTACCTCCTCATACATGCATAAATACATATGTACATAATACATATGTAGGGAAAATTTGCATTCCTTTTCGTACATTGCCGTTATGAGTGCTTCGATCAGCATCGTGGTCATCATCATCCATAACGAACAGCAGCAGCTGCAGCAACCGAAGCAGGAATCAATTTTGTGATGTTAATAGCATTCCACCGCTCTGGATGGCCTCAGCCAACGACTCAAACAAAATATGAAAGTGCACTGAATGAATTTGTAGGAAAACGCAAATAATAGCTTTGGTCTTATGACTGTAGGACCTCAAAAAGAGCGCCGGATTTCCAAAAAGAGGAAGAAAATTTGCCAGAAAAAGCAAAGAAAGCGAAATCATAAAAGCCAAAAAGTGAATACACAAAATGGGTGGAAACCCAACCAAAATGGCAGAGGAAATGCCACAACGTTAAATATTTTCACTACGCAAAGCTTTATATCGCTAGCTTAGAGTGAAAAGTTGCTAAGTCCGTTTTTTATGAAAACTCATCTTTTGATATAGGAAGCAAGAGAAATTAAAAATTTAAATACTTTTTTAATTTTTTCTCATTTATTTTCGAATGAAAGGTAAATTTACAAAGTCCAAAGGAGGCAGCGAAAATGCGATAAGGCTATGATAATACTAGCAGTTTTAATAAGGATCGAATCCTTCTGATTCATATGGAGTTTTGCTTTGCTTTAAACACGCAAAATTTTGTAAGTAGTCAAAATTTCACATAAAGATAGTTACTTTAATAAGTTTTTTCCACTCCCGCAAAATTTACAGAACTGGACTAAGCAACTTTTCACTCTAAGCTTGCGATATGCTTTTTCTTCCAGTCACCACTTTGACACACTCCTCGCTTCAATTCGGATTTCCTGCTGCACTGCTTTGCTGTGCCTTTGTATTCCTTTGTCTGACTGTTTTTTTGTCAGTTAAATGAGTATTGGCAGATTTCGACTATATTTCAAGCTGAGTCTGTGCGGGGAGCAGTGCTACTTTTATTTTCTTATGAAAACCAAAGTCGAATCAAAGACCGACAATGGAAATTACTTGCAAGTAATAAAAAAGTAAATAAAATAAATATCGATTTTGAGGGAGGTGTGTATATTAATGGTCGCTGATGTGATGCTCGCTAACGCTACTGCATTACATCTGGGTAATTCCCGAAAAGAGTCAACGCAAAGCAAAAAAAATAAAAATACACCAAGACTAAATTTGATGAAGCTTGGCGAAAGCTCCGTATTTCGTCTTTCATATACTCAAATATACTTAGCGTTCGATTTCATTGCAGAATGTAAACGATTTGCTAACTAAGTATTTTTTTTTAATATTGATATTACTAGTGTTCGCCCAGCGGTTGAAATTCAACCGATAAAATTAAGGAT
>NW_023458556.1:13012963-13035963 GCF_013731165.1 Rhagoletis pomonella | reverse complement strand
TATTTTATATGGCCATTTGGACGTTGTATATATGTTGCTACGTACACATATACGTATTCATCTGTACCCGGTATTTACATAAGTAGCTGTAACGTAAATTTATAAGTTTTTTTATTTATTCTATGCTTCGCACATCAAACGAAAATTTTCGGGAATGTTTTATTTATGTACATAAATATTTTCAAGCATTTGTTGCTTGCTTTAGCTTTAACTACCTGTCTTAATTTAAATTTATTGTGTTTTTATGTAAATATGTAAATAGTACCAGAAAGGAAATTTCAAAGCTCTTACTAATCAAATAAAAGGCTGCAAAAAGTCTTCGCATTTTTTAGTGAATTATTAGCTAAAGGTATAGTGCTACAATTTATTCTAATACATACATATGACCCGATATATATCTTAGAAAATGTTTAAATTTGCTTCTTGCTTTTGATGGCACCTCTAATCTATATATTCAATCGTTTTATTTGTGTGCGCATTACGTAAAAAGTATTAAACCTTCGCATTACGCATTACGTAAAAAGTATTAAATTCGACAAAGTGGACTTAGCAACTTTTTACTCTAACCGCGCAATTTTTATTATGTTTTATGGAAAAGAGCAAAACTCTTTTATCGTTGGCTAGAAATTAAACATCTTTTAGTGGCGATTGGCATTCATACAACCTTTCAAAAAGCTGCAGCAAATATGAAAAGTGAAATTGTAAAGCATACAAATATATTTTGTATTTATATTTGTCCTTCATGGAAAGCACTCATCGATGTTTATTTGCCAGCCACTTTTCAATTTTATATTATTTTCCATTTTTCGTTTGTGGCTAGAAAAATAATAAACCGACTACATACATGCATACTTATGTACATACATATCTACATAAATACTATGGTTTTATTTATTATTTATTTCTATTGTTTTCTCTATGCTTTTTAGTTCGCCAATAGAAGTACATAGGTGTGTAGCTGCATAGCTCGAAATCTACCACAGAATATTGTATTGTGCCAACTTGGCCTTTCGATTGACTTTCAAGGTTAAGCGGCCATACATATTTGACTATAACAAAGCATTTTGTTACGTGAGTTCTTTTGTGCGCTGGTGTGTGTGAGTATAAAGCAACACATAACTGAACAAAGGTGAAAACGAGCGCGAACAGGAGCAAGACGGTAAGGTGAATACTTAATTTGAATTTACGATGTGTTGGTTGTACCACAAGTCAAATAGTATATGGCGTGTAATGGTGGTTGGTGGTGTAGAAGACGAGCTCAAAAGGTCATGGCACAGCAAGATGTAAGCTACAACAAGGGGAGGAAGTTACTTTTATTTCACAACTACTGCTAAAGTTTACACACACACAAATGTACACAGTTACTATGTGGTATTCAAGTGAAAGCCATGAAAACACAAATATCTAGGCAGTGCTGTCTAATAAGCGCACAAAATAATTCAGTGTTGGTTGGAGTGTCTGGCAATAAAATTTTGTGAGTGTGGTCATTTTTGTGAGTTGTGTTATTTAAGTACAACTATGTCGTACAAACAAACTCTGCTCTTGGTTTTGAGAAGTGTATTTTATTTATGTATTGCATATTTGGTTTGCTTCCTATGATACCACCATCGGGTTGCACGTTGAATAATTTCTGGACTAGAGCTTTTGCGTACATTCGATGGACATGAAAAAGTGAGCGAAAAGTTAAAACATCTTGTCATTCTATTATATAGTGGCCGTCACTAACTTGTAAAGGGCATTAAATCTAAGCAGAATCTTTTTTCGAACACTCCAATGACCGCCTGATCGGATGGTCTCATCTATCTTCTTCAATGTCGCCCTGTCGGAAACCACGTTTGGTGACTCGGAAAGGTTCTTCCCAATTCTTCTCGCTGCTATTTTCCAATATAAAGCTTATGGTCAATACCTGGTTCTTTGTTGATTTACCCCCTCATCCGCAGCCTCTTTTTCGGGAATGTGGCTATGATTAAGGGCCCAAACTAAGGCCTTAATGGCCGCCTCGCTGCCCGAGAAAGTGGCTACACGATCGACGTGAAGTAAACCACAAATTCCCTTTAGCTATAGCGAATACTTCTGCATTGGGAATACTAGCCAAATCGGGCAAATGGATAGATTATCTTAATGGCAGTTACTCGGAAAAAGTCCTGTTCCTACTTTGCGTTCCGTTTTGAAACCATCGATATATAGATAATGAATTCAGGCAGGGATACACACTTAGAACACACTTTATAGTTCATATTTTCTCGTCGATTTGGCTGTTTATCGATAAATGAAACGATTTGAGTTAACCAAAGCACTTAGAAGAAGAGCTGTTGCTTTCCACGGCCGTGTGGTAAAGGCTTCGTACTTTAACGCGATAGGATGCAAATACGAGCTCTGGCCACGGCAACACAAAATAGTTGTTTTCTATAAGCGGTTGCCGCTCGGCAGACAATGACAAACCCCTGGCTGTACTCCTGCCGTTACAAGTCTTCCAATAAAACCCAATTGGGTGGTGAGAAACTCGGCGAGAAATAAATGCAAATGTGAGCAGAAAATATACATACTTATATGTATACTATATACCCAAATACACAGTAATAAGTAGGTGAGGGGAAAACACTCAACTGACTAGCCAGCCATGCGTGCTCTTTTTCACTTTTTTAGTCAATTTTCTTTTGCTTGTCTTTTGCTTGCAATGCGAGACGCATAATTTGTGGTGTCGACATTTTCCGCTTCATAAACATTTGAATTGTTGTAACCGCACCAAAGAGAAATAGACCTTCGTCAGCAATGGAAAGTTTAGTGCTTGAGTTCGTCTTTTATTTTTTTTTATTTTTTTGCTGTCATTTATTTATTTGCTCGCAGTCTGTAGTGTTACACTTCATTTGGTTTAGTGGCTTTGTGAGCACATCATTAAGTGCCACCAGGCCAGTGTTGATGCTCGTACAAGTAAATAGTAAGTATTTAGCAAATGGACGTCATCGCCAAGTTAACCAGCCGAAATCCTTTGAGCTGCTTTTGCTGCCTTCATTCTAGTTACATATATGTATGTATATACTTTCGCTTTTTGTACACTTACAGCTGCCTACGCACAAATATAGATGCATTCACATAGACTTAGAATTAATACATTTTGCTGTCAGTCTGTCCCGCCGACAGGTGTTGGCAAAGTTTGACTTGACATTAAATGAAAAATTATATATTCAATTTTCGCCTAAACAAAAGCTTCTGTTTAGCAAGGTGCTGACTCACACAAACGTAAAGACATACAACCACACAAAATTTCGCAAATATGTATGCATATTTGTATGAGTTTGTGTTTTTGCGCGTTTGTGGCTCTGCTTTGTGGCTTACAAAATACTTACTTCCGACATTTTTGTGGCTGCTAACCAACAACGAGAAATGTTGAGCTCTACGTCAAACTTGTTATCTGTCCTGCCCGCCGCCACCCCCTCGCTCACCCTACTCGTCCTGCACTTTCATATCTAACAAATGCCTTCGTCAGCCTTTCACAATTGCTATTAGTTAGCAGGCCAGTTAGGCGTTCATGAAATTTAATTTTGGCAACAACTTTTGTGTTGCCACAACAAAAAAGGTGTACGCGCTGTCATTTAAAACGTAACAGCTGGCAGTTTCCACTTGTCATTATTAATGAATTTTAAATGAATGGGCCTTCTGTGGGTTTATTTATTATCATGATGTTTTAAGAAGTGTAGTGGGTGTTGTATATAGTCACTATTATTTAATTTTTATGCATATTTAAATTTCAATGAGTGATTAATGAAATTGTTGGCATTTGAGGGAAAAAATTCTGTATTATAGGACGAAAAGTGATGGGCAAATTTAAATTGACAAACAAAATTATCTGTAAGTAAAATAGTATGTAAATATTTATTCTGCTGTAGCTCGGAAAACTGGATGTAATTTAATTTTATGTTTTTTTGGATGTGTTGTTTCGAAGGGGTCGGAACAGGGGGAGAGGGGTGTTAGTTAGCTTATTTGGATCGAGTGAACATGTAAAGAGGTGGTAGGTGTCGTAGTTGAATCTCACACTGGACACTCTGGATAGGTAGGAGTTGAGATGGCTACTATATTCAGACCTTGATTGGGCCAGAGTTACGCAGGCTTCTCTCGCGTCAGTTGAAACCCACTCTCAACCACAGGTGGTAATTGAACACTGATGATGGGACTCTGGGTAGGTTGTAACAGCCTCCCTATGAATGTCATTAATAGCCTGCCTGTACAGTCCGGGGGCTTGCGGTTGTTGTACATAGTGCTAGACGTGACTAAGTGGAGCCTCTGCATCAAGCAAGTGTCTGCTCAGGTTTTCATCTCTGTAGCACCTTACTAGGAACTGTCTGCTGATCATTTGAGTCTCATTGTGGATATTCTGGCGGCATTAGAAGACACCCAGTGGCTGTCCAGAAAGTGGTGTTGTTGCATGTCTTTGGCTTTATCCACTGCAACCTACTTAAACCCGGTGACCACATAGGCGCTGCATAGTTTAGAATCCGCCGGCCAATTGCCACTTTGCCAACATAGTTTCTTTGTCTGTTTTTTCACCGATGGAGTTGGTTCCTCGTAGACGTGAATACACATTTATAGCCTGACCTCTTTCCTTCAGGTGGTAAAAATAGGTGCTGAGGACTTCGTAGAAGAGAGGGTCTTTACTGCTAGTTAATGTTGTGGTCGAGACACAAAGTATTGCCGCTTTTACTGAACTTCGATTGAAATTTGCTCTGATATTAGAAACTTCCATCGTACTATATCCCCATATATCAAGCGCCGCATTTTTTGTGAAAGATAGATTTACTGGTTGATTCAGGTATACACATTATATAATAACTTATAATAACTTATTAATAAGGAGGCATCTTTCTGCTCATATTCCTAAATTCTACACAAATGTGTTGTGCGCTGGGTTTAGAACCCGCGACGTAAAGTAAAGTTCATCAGCAAATTTTAATCTAAATTTTGAACTTTTTAATCTGAGTTTTTTGTGTACGCGGATAGATCGGCTGTGTAATTCTAGTGAATCAAGTGAAAGTTTTAAGCGACTAAAAAATTGCGTTGATCTTTAATGAATTTTTTTCCGATGAATTTTGCGGTTTTATGCATATAGCAAGTGCAGTTTATAAAATATAGCGTTAATTTTTTAATTTTTGTTTGCAAACGGTCTTACGCATTTTATTTTACAAGAAATTCCCTTTTATATGGTAATAAGTGCAAAAATCGGCCAGCAATAAAAAATCAATGCGCTTTTTTAGCCCTTTTTTTGCACCGGCTTTACTAAAATCAAAAATCCGATTTATACGCGTGAAATTTTTTTTACAATTCAGACGAAAATTATAACGAAAATTTTTTGATTTTTTTTTAAGTTCTGTATAAAGTTTGAAAGTATGACTTATGTCGTTTTATTAAAGCATGAACAAAAATTTTAACTTTAAAAACGTTGCAAGTATTTAAGAAAAAACACAATGCACTCACTTTTGATCGCCATTGTACATAAATATGAAATCTTTGCAGGATTACTTCTAGCTTCATTACTCCTTTACTTTCCACCAACTAAAAAACCTTGATTGCGCAAGTGCATGCGTAATGTTCAAGTGCGCGAATTATTTTCATATGCGCATAATTTTACATACATTTCGCATACGTTTTCATCAACAATTTCACACTTTGCTTATTAACGTTTTGATTGCAGTAAACAACACGCAAAAGTTATTTCTGTTAAAATCTAGCCACCACACCTACAAACGTATCCATCCATTCGCCGCTTGCACAACCCACTTATGAGTGCTGAACTGTCTGTCATTCACGCAGCATTCAGTATATGTTGCAAAAGTATCTGTAGATGATTGCATTTCTAGTTAGTAAATATGTAAGTATGTATACAACTTCTGCCGGTGGCATTCACATTTATGCGAGTATGTACGTGGGAATGTGTGCTCGTTTCAGTGTCTGAACGTAAATAAGTAACGCAGATACACGGCAGTTATGTGAATTTGTGATTTGTTTGCGACTCACGACTCACGTCATATGCGACATTCAGCCCATGGTCGCCATGCGCTACGTACATATATGCTACAATTTTGATATTTTTCCAGCATTTCGCTTTTCAGCTTCATTTTGTTTGGTAACCAAGCCGGCGCGCGCAAATTCAACGCTCATCAAAATTTATTTCCTCCTATGCGGTTAGCCGCCATTGTTGCATTGTTGTATGCGAAAATTGCGGAAATAACAAAGTCGTCGTCGTCATCGTCGTCGTCGTGAGACATTCATGTAATACTTGCCACAACTAATACCAAACACGCACGCACGCACACAAACACATTCAGATATGCTTCGCATTGCACAATCCAACGGCCAACGCAGGAAAGGCTTACTCGTAGTAGCAGGCAAAGTGCTGCAGTTTGAAATGATGATGCTGGTGGTAGCCACAATCATGGTGGCAATTGTGACGCAGGGAAAGAGTAAAGCCTTTATAGTCTAAAATCCGCATAGTGTAGCAGTGCTTCAGCCATGCAATTTTGCAACTGCCAAACAACCAGACGAGCTACAAAGTGGCAGGCAGTAGGCAGCAGGCAGCAGGAACATTGGAGACTGCAACAAGAGTGGTAGCGTAAGAGCACAGTGACACTGCCGTCGGCTAAAGAGGTTCGCTGCACTTGTAGTGGTTGCGGTGACAACGACCGACGCTGATTGCGGTGCCGTGCTTGATATGCTTATGCTTTCTCTAGTAATGATGTCAGTGTCGGGATACTTAAGCGTAACGTTACGCTCTGTTTTTCCTTTGCTGCTCTTATGCTAGGTGTTGTTGCTGTTGTAGTTATTGTAGCATTTATACATTACGGCAATATAGTTTTGCAGTTGCTGTTGCGACATTGCATTTTTTTTTTGTTGGTGTGGGGAATTTTTAGAGCGCACACATGCCATGCCATATTCGCTGGTGTTTTTTGTCCTCTGTTACTCATACGCCCTGTTTGCCCAACATCCCCACCCATTAAGTCTGCAGTACATATTCGCATAGCTTGCGGCGGCGGCGGCGATACAAGTGCAATCTGTGCGTATAAGTTTGAGATTGTGTGACACTATCAGAGCGATGGAGACTTTCTTCTGTCACTTTTTGATTGCCGCTTTGGTTTGTTTTTTAAGAAATATTCTTCAGTACAACTAGAGTAGAAAAATTAAATATTTCTTTTCAATATCTGTAGTTTAAAAAGAAATTTGTTAACACTTTTTCTACATACATACCAATATGTGCTTATGTATATAAGTCCACTAGGCGACAAATGAAAGTTTACACCTTGTTCTAAATAATATAATATTCTCAATTATTTTCATGAGCAACTTTGCCTGATTTATTTGAGAGAATATAGTTCATTCTTTAATATAAACCATATAAATCAAAATCTCACACTTTATATAAAGTTCACAAAAATTCCAAAAAAATTTTATTCAAATTTTCACATTTATATTCAGAATTTTCAGAATATGTTCGAGTATGCAGTTTTGTAGCCCATTAAATTTTAGTTAGTTAGTTTAGAAGTGGAAGTTTCAACCAGCTACACAAGCGCGTTGATTTTTGAGACTTTTTTGGATACTACTTTTGTGTTTTTTTTTTTTATAAAATGCAATTTACAAGAACTGACATGGATTGTTTAAAAGATTGGTGCTAACGGTCTCCCGCATTTTATGTGATAAGATAGTCATGTTCATATGTCCGTCACCAAAACAGAACTTCTCAAAAATCAACGCGATTGAAACTTGCACTTCATTTACTACTGCACGAAAATTAAATGGACCACAAAACTGCACACTCGAAAATTTGCTTAAAAATTCTGAATAAAAAATCGAAAATGTGGATAAAATTTTTTTCCAGGACTCCGTAAAATGGTTAGTCCAGCATGCATAATCTTTTTCTATGAACTCGCAAGTACAACCATGGTCCGCCAATGCGTCAACCCCTAGTTTTATGTCAGTTCGTATAACGACACCCAAAATGGGCCTCTACTGTTATAGCAGGTCCAAAAATCCTCGTTGCTTCACAGGTCTAACGAGTTTTCACCGTTTGTTGGCAAATTGAGCCGTGCCATCTCTTAAGTATCGTTCGCACGTGGCTCTGCATGAAAAAATGTGGTCGTTTTTTTCTCTACTAATTTGTCACTTTTGCAATTCCTGCTATTATCCATGTGCCCATAAACCTATTTGAATTATTTTGATTCTATGTAAAATGGTGGTCAACACTTTAAGGGCTGCTAAATTCTTATGTTTCGAGCATTAACGAAACCGGATAATAAATTCGATTTTTAGAAACATCTCTATCCCAGCGCCATCAGACAGATAAACCTTTTACAAATTTACCCAAAATATATCCCGGATGAGTAAGTTAAATCGATCTTTAAGTACGTATTTTTTAGTAAAAACCTGACTCCGGTGCCACCAACGGCTAGCAGAAGTTTTCGTACTAAGACAGCACACAAAAATTAGCCAACTAAATCCAATCGTGCTGCTTTATTTGATAGCTTCATTAAAAAGTTTTATGAAAATGAGCGTAACACAAACACAAGGCCAAAGCAGATCATAAAGAATGGGTTTCTAAATATCTAGAATTAGGCACCGTATATCGGAAACCTCTTTATGAAAATGTATCTTTTATCATGCAGATAATATACATAAGGGGTATTCTCGAAGTCTTGCAAAGCCCTTTAACGTTGCAAGGATTGCAGGAGACAATCTCCTGGTCGGTAGTAAATCAATATCGTCACCATTAAATATTTATGGAATTTATGGTGATATCACCCTTTTTACCAACAAAAAATTTTGTTTTTCTTTATAGACTTTCATGGAGGGTATTGTTGATTTGGTATTCATTAACGACTTCCATGGAAGGCATCAACTGAATGAATAAATTACCGATATCGAAAAAGAACTTTTAAAATTAAAAATATTCGTAAAGATTACCAAACCGGCAAAGCTGGTCGATCCATGTTTTTTGTGTGTACTTGCATATGTAACTTACATAAGTTGGTGTTACTTAGGCGGGATATTTTCAGTGGGTGTAAAAAGCCATTCTCTCAATTATGACTTAGGTCAGTGTTGCTCGATGAATCAGAGTTAATTTACACTTACACGTACGTTAGTATTTAGCCGAGTTTCTCCTCCGATTTGTGACTTGCGCCTTGATTTTGTCACACAAAGGGGAGGGACCTACACTTTTACGCTGACCCGAACGGCGATTGTATGCTTATGAGAAGCTGTTTTTCATAGCAGAAATACACTCGGAGGTTTGCCATTGCCTGCCGAGGGGCGACCGTTCTTAGAGAAATAATCTTTTTTGTTTTTATACCCGAGCGCACTTGTGCACAAGGGTATATTAATTTTGTTCACATAACGGTTGTTTGTAACAGCCAAAACGAATCGAGATAGATATAGACAAATGTACATAAATGATCAGGATGAAAAAAGAAATCGATTAAGCCATGTCTGTCTGTCCGTCCGTCTGTCCGTCTGTCCGTGTACACGATAACTCGAGCAAAAATTGAGATATCTCAACGAAATTAGGTATGTAGGTTTCCCTTAATCCAAGGTAGGTTGGTATTGAAAATGGGCGAAATCGGACTTTAACCACGCCCACTTCCCATATAACGGTAATTTCCAGAAATACGAAAACTGCGATATTTTAGTAACTACCGAAGATAATTCACTCAAAATTGATATTTACAATAATTTTTAGACGAAAAATAAGAATATTATAAATTTTTGGAAAATGGGCGTAGCCACGCCCACTTATGGTTACATGTGTATATCTTGGTAACCGCTTCCAAACTTGGCACAGTTTTTGACCTTGGTACAGCATAAAAAACCGCCGAAACTTTTTAAAATCGGACAATAACCACGCCCACATCCCATATAACGGTAATTTAGAGAAATACAAAATCTTCGATAAATCATTAAATATTGAAGCTAATTTATTCAAAATTGATGCTTGCAACAATTCTTTGCCAAGAAATACGATTATGGTAAAATTTTGGAAAATGGGCGTGGCACCGCCCACTTATGATCACATATAAGTATATCGGTAACCGTTCTACCAATTTGTACCAAACTCGGTATGGTTATTGTACTTGCCACGTGTAAGCAAAACGTTGAAAATTATTGAAATCGGACTAAAATAACGGCCGATTCTCATATAACGGTAAATTTAAGAAATGCTTGAAACTTCAATATTTCGAAATTGAAGGACGCTAATTTACTCAAAATTGATACACCTCGGCTTACCATCTAGCGGAAGGTTTCGGAAGGGTGAAAAAACATATATTTAATACTTGCGCCGGGTATTTAATGTTCGGCTCCGCCCGAACTTAGACTTTCTTACTTGTTATTTTTGATGCTGGTTTGAACCGGGCATGAACCCAGGCTTTGCGGAATGATAGCGCTTACTGTTAACTACTAAACCACAGCGGCCTGTTCCTCTATGTTGTGTAAAAGTTTCATAACGGTATCGAATACCAATTGGACAAAATATATATTAGTTTTTACTATGGGTCTATATGTAAATTAAAAACTTTGAAGCCGTTTTTATCGAGTTTTGCTTTTTTGAGTTATGACACTACCGTAGTTGATGAGCGATATGTGTATATTCAATATAATTTTTATCATATATATCACAATATTTATATACTGATCTTCTATATCTACAGCTGCAAAAATTGTTTAACATTTATATTTTTTCCCCCGAAATCCCCCAACTTCAACCTTTACCTTAAATGTGCATTTTATTGCCAGACCTTCTTCGACCATCCTTGCTCATTTTTCATATGTGCAAACAATTGCTATACACACATACGAGTACAAACATATGCCCAACTGTATTTATTACTATTGCATCCGTATTTATTTCCATATTTCCGCTTTCATCTTGTGTTGAAAACTAAATTTATGATGTTCGAGCGCATTCATATTTCAACGCCTGTAGCGGTTTTGATTGAATAGCAACTCAAAAACTGCTTGCAAGGGTTGTTATTTGCATTTGTAGATGTAAGTATGTTAACTAGGGTGGTCCAAAATAAGTAAAGTCGGAATTTTAATACTCTCACCCCCTAGTTCTATATCGAAAAAATAGATCCCAACTTTTTTATTCTGAAATCAAAAAATATTTAGAGGTCGCTCAAAGTTTTCCGTGTATTTTATATGGGAAAAAAAACTTTTCGTAGAAATGGTACAGAATTCTTAAAAATCAATATTTTGTGATCGGAAAACTCTGGTTCACCTCAGGAGACTTCCAATACCAATAATTAATTATTTATTTAACAATTTTTTAATACTACAGAGTTTTTACGTATCGCCCCATCATATTTTTTGGCGTTTTCTGGGGGGTTTGGCGGGCAAAATTTAGTTACTAAGAAAAAATGTTTAAATAAATAATTCGATATTATTATTGGAAATCTCAGAAATAGAGTTTTCTGATCGAAAAATATTGATTTTCAAGAATTCTATACCATTTCTACGAAAAGCGGGTTTTTCCCATATAAAAACATAGAAAACTTTGAGCGCTTGGAGCGACCTATAAATATTTTTGTGTATCAAAATAAAAAATAAGGCTATATTTTTTCAGTATATAACAATCCTAGGGGGTGAGAGCATAAAAATTCCGACCTTACTTTTTAACATGCATTTTTGCACCCCCCTATTGCACATACATATATTCAGCAAATGCACATCATTTTTGTACACCAGGGTATTCAGAATATACTTGAGAGATGTTGCAATTTTTTTCCAGAAATTTTGCGAGAATATACTTTAAGATTTTTTCTTACATGAAGACTTGAAGTTCAAAAGGTCATTCGAGATAATGATACATGTGTTAAATTGTCCAAACATATTCTTCTTCTTATTTGGCGCAGTAACCGCCTAAGCGATTTTCGTGGATTGGAAACGCCAAGTGAAGCCAAGTCATTCACGACTTGGTCTTTCCATCGCAGCAGGGGCCTCCCCCTTCTTCTGCTACCACGAGTGGTTTCCGAGTTGAATACTCTCCGAGTGGCAAGGATATCCAAGGATATTAGCATACAAATATCAATAGATACTTTTAGTTTTCAATTATTTCCACCTATTTATTGCATACTTAAATTTAAAGAATAATTGTCGAAAGACGCCAAGTCAATATCGCTTAATGGCTCCGCAGTTTTCTCGAATTAGACTAATTTGAGTAGAGCTTCAGTGTTGCTTTTTGGATACCTTGATATTCCCGAAGGCGAGGTTAACTTGTCGTCCCTCCTCGCTATAAAGTTCAGGCTTTTGTTGTTGAGAATTAACGCGAAGATTTGCGCTGGGCCCGATGCTAACCAATCCATCTCTCCGAGTTGTTGTGGCATATGTCAGGCTTCCTCAACCTTTCGACAAGTATTTTATCGATCGCGACCTCTTACAGCTCCTAGGATCTACGCTGGTCAAAGACAATTTTCTTACTCCTTTAACGTTGTGTGCGGATTTGGGTTGCTGTTGACGTTGGCTTCTTCATCGGCTTAATCTTTAATGCTAATGATGTATATCTACATCTAATGAAATGTATCTACATCTTCTCTGATCAGTGCGATAGCCAGATGACGTTGGGATGCAGAGAGTTTCGCAGTAACCGGAAAAGATGAATGACCTTAAAGTTCACCTGGTATCCAAAGTTCTCCGTTTATGCCTGGGCTTTATGAAGTACGGGTCAAATAATACCTTGTTCCTGCCCCACGAGTACTCGAAGAAAAGAAATGGCTTTTCTTCAGGGACTTTTGGTGAGATGCATTTTTAAGGTACCTAGCTTATCGTCACCCGAAAAAGAAACAACTTTTTATATGTACAAACATATATGGAATTTTGCTAAATACTATTTTTATAACACCCTAATGCGCACGTATGCCTATGCACTGTAAGATCTAATCGTTGACGTTTTTTACCTTTTTCACTGAAGTGTAAAAAATACTTAGTGTCTGCAAAAATAAAAATAAAAATAACAAATTACCATAGATAAAACACAGCGTTCGCCACTCCATAGGCAATGGCAAACAGCTTCTCATAAAAATACAATCGCCGTTCGGAGTCGACGTAAAACTGCAGGTCCCCCTCTCCTTTGTGTGACAACATCAAGCGCACGCCACAAATCGGAGGAGAAGCTCGGCTAAATACTAGCGTATGTGTAAGCGCCAATCTATTATGAAACTCTTAATTCACACAGCCACCATTGAAACATTTTTCTGAAGAATCAGATATCAACTAGTTTAGCACACGTTTCAGCAGCTATGTATTAATCTTAGTTTAAGCGATCAAACCTATTACTCAGATATATATAACTTAATTAATCTGCAAAAATAGATTTTTTAGTTAAACCTTAATAACTCTTGATGACACGGTTGTCTGCAGCGAGATTACAAGTGAAGCAGTTGAAGTGTACTTCAATATCCAGACCGCAAGAGTGCATATTTACTAAATATTGGATAAGTAAGTTCATATAATTGGCCATCCAGAGAGATGTGCACATCATTAATTGCAACGTTTGATACGTAACTTCCTGCCGAAATTTACCGCCTCATACATGCATACATACATACATATTAGATATGTAGGGGAAATTATCATTCCTTTTCGTACATTGTCGTTATGAGTGCTGCGATCAGCATCGTGGTCATCATCATCCATAACCAACAGCAGCAGCTGTAGCAACCGAAGCAGGAATCAATTTTGTGATGTTAATAGCATTCCACCGCTCTGGATGGCCTCAGCCAACGACTCAAACAAAATATGCAAGTGCACTGAATGAATTTGTAGGAAAAAGCAAATAATAGCTTGGTCTTATGACTGTAGGACCTCAAAAAGAGCGCCGGATTTTCAAAAAAAAGAGGAAGAAAATTTGCCAGAAAGAAGCAAAGAAAGCGAAATCATAAAAGCCAAAAAGTGAATACACAAAATGAGTGGAAACCCAACCAAATGGCAAAGGAAATGCCACAACGTTAAATATTTTCACTACGCAAAGCGTTATATTGCTAGCTTAGAGTGAAAAGTTGTTAAGTTCGTTTTTTATGAAAACTCTTTTGGCAAGAGAAATTAAAAATTTAAATACTTTTTTAATTTTTTCTCATTTATTTTCGAGTGAAAGGTAAATTTACAAAGTCCAAAGGAGGCAGCGAAAATGCGATAAGGACATAATAATATGAACAATCTTAATAAGGATCGAATCCTTCTGATTCATATGGATTTTTGCTTTGCTTTAAACACGCAAAATGTTGTAGTCACAATTTTACACTCCTCCAAAAATTTGTAGAACTGGACTAAGCACCTTTTCACTCTAAGCTAGCGATATGCTTTTTCTTCCAGTCACCACTTTGACACACTCCTCGCTTCAGTTCGGATTTCCTGCTGCACTGCTTTGCTGTGCCTTTGTATTCCTTTGTCTGACTGGTTTTTTTTGTCAGTTAAATAAGTATTGGCAGATTTCGACTATATTTCAAGCTGAGACTGTGCGGGGAGCAGTGGTACATTTTTTTTTCTTATGAAAACCAAAGTCGAATCAAAGACCGAGAATGGAAATTACTTGCAAATAATAAAAAAGTAAATAAAATAAATATCGATTTTGAGGGAGGTGTGTATATTAATGGTCGCTGATGTGATGCTCGCTAACGCTACTTCATTACATCTGGGTATTTCCCGAAAAGAGTCAACGAAAAGCAAAAAAATAAAAATACACCAAGACGAAATTTGATGAAGCTTGGCGATAGCTCCGTATTTCGTCTTTCAGATACATACAAAAAATATTATACTTAGCGTTCGATTTCATTGCAGAATATAAACGATTTACTAACTAGGTACTTTTTTAATATTGATATTATTTATGGAAAACATATTTTCCAAAAAGTCTCCTAATTTAGAAAATTTTTAACCCATCTTTTTACAACCACTGAATTTAGACAGAGTTTCAGCTATCTACAATATAGGGCTGGTTTTAAAAAGGTCCGAATGGAAACTTTAAGAGCAGTAAACTGGCAAGATGATAAATATTCGAGGGAAATATTTTTACTTGTATTAGATGTATTACAATAATGGCTCTTTAAGTTCTAATCCAAAGCCTGCGATGGTTTTTACTATCGAAAATTACCTCCGCATGGAACGTCCGTATCGCAGGAAATGCCCATATGCATACATACATATACGTATATAAACATACAAAAAAAAATTAGAAAACAAAATCACAGTCACCACCAGGGTTGCCACTAACGAAAAAAAAAATACTAACCATCCACTTTAAAAAAAATTTACCAAATCTGGAAAATATCTACCAATACCTTTTTTTTTAGTTATTTTAATGAAAGTTCTATTTGACTAAAAGGAACAACTTTTTAATAAGAAACTGTTTATTTAACTAATGATATGGCATTTGAGATCATATTAATGGCATCTTCTCGGTTTGCTACAACCAAAAGCGAAAATGATGAAAATAAAAGCAACAACGAAAACTTCAACTAGAGTTATTATAGACATATACAGTGACTCAAAAAACTCGTTGGCGATTTTTTTAATATTTTCAATATTTTTCAAGTAAAAATTTATTTGCTATTTTTGTTTGTATTAGAATATTGTATGCGCTTTAATCAAACCCATAAAAATCAAGGATTCAAGCTACATATATACAATATTTAGAAAAAATCCCAAAAATTTTCGTCTAAATTTCGAGCTTTTTACTCTGACTTTTTAGTACAGTTTTGGTATGTAATTTTATAGCCCATGGATTTTTAGTTTAACCAACAATGTGCAGCTCAGAGTTTCATTGATAGTTTTTATTTTTTTTCCGTTCATTTTTTCTTTTTATTTAAAGAATGGTTTAAAATATTTAGGCTTTCAAAACCACGATATGTTCGCCTTTTATCGATATAAATACATATTTATGTATACAAAAGTGTGCAGTTAAGTGTTCGAAAATTAGTAAAAATGAGGTAGACTACTCTTTTGGAAACAAATTTTTAATATAAAGATAACTACGAAAAACAAAGCGGGAACTAAAAGTTCTATTTGTTGTTCAAACAAAATGCTTTAACAAAAATCTACGAAAATGAACCGTTTACCTTTTTACCAACCCAATTTTTTTCTAGCAATTTTAGCAATAATTTACCAGTGGCAACACTGGTCGCAACGTTGCAGCTTAAATGTGATTGTGTGTGAGCCCAACCGCTGGCAGTTGGCCTTGGTTATTTGGCAACTGGCAGTTAAGAATGTCATTAATGCAACGTGCGAAGTGGTATTGCAAATTTAATGGTGTCGTAGTATCATTTTTATGGGTTTTTGAATCTTTGAGGTAAGCATAGATAAAATTTAATTTTTTATAGGCCTGCATTTAACAATTTAAACGGCACACATTAGTAATCGCAATACTCGTACTAGGATGAAGGCTGCTTTTATTAGTACCTACGAAATTTATTGAATATTTTAAATGTTGAAAGAATATTTGTAATTACAAATTCTATGCGACATCAAAGCTAAGTTCAACAAAATTAACCTCATTTGAGCGTGCTACACATCGAAGGAGAAATTCAATGGGACCAAAGAGGAAATCTAAGAGCTCCACCAGCAGACACCAATATAAAACATTCACTTACATGTTACCTGATCAAAGACAGATAGCCGGTAGATACGCCTCTTGCCTTCTTGACGTACTTTCAATCCGAGGAACGGATATCGACTCATATCACTACCTTTTTGCTGCTAAGATTCGCATGCCCGCTGCACCGGGCAGCTAAATAAAAGTTCGACTGGCAGCTAGGTGGCACTTTGGAGAAATAAGAAGCCATGCCAATATTTATATAATAGCAATAATGCGGCGCGATAAGAAAGGATGAATAAACAGGAGTCAAACGTTTTCAAAACCAGGACTACTTCCTACAAAGTCGACGACGAATATCTGGTTACAGACGACCAAAGTACACTTGATATACCGATGAGACGTCCTTACACTTGTCCAAGATGAGATGATGGTGACTGGTAACAAGGTCAACGGAAATAAGGTCAATTGACACTATTTTGCATACTGGTGCGAAATAAAGGCATTATTGGCGAATATTGCCTTAATTACATACCTTTCTGCTAAAACTAAAACGTTGATACTTAACGCTTTAAGCATTGTCGTGGGTTAAAAATCATTAGATTTCTTTGAATTTGAAAATCTGACATCAGATTCGTAATTAGCAATCGCAGAGACCCATTGGTAACGAACTTCAACTCATGACAATGCTCAAAACGTTCAGTGTTCGCGTTTTAATTTTAGTATTTTTTTAAGAAATTTATCGCCATTTTGGATCCGCCGAACTAAAAAAATTTACTTCAGCGGCCCCAAAAGCTCCCGAGTGCCGAGTTTCGAACAAAATCAATAATTTTTTAAAAAATTGATCGCCATTTTGGATTTGCCATTTTGAATTTTGAAAAACTGGATTCCTTAGCAAAAACAGATCCGGATCAACTCGAGAATTAACTGCAGTTGATCCGACCAGCGCGACCTCTAAAAAACCTTTTTTTTTTCAAAATAAGAAAATTCGTTTTCCTATCACTAATAAAAATAAATTGAGGTAGCGTTTATGAATTAAAAAAAAATTTTCTTAAACACTCTAATATACATACACACATACATATGTATACCAGAAATATACATACATAACTACGCATAAATATAACTACTATTTATAAGTAATACACATGCTTGAGTGGTATCTCACAATAAAAGAAAGCAATGACATTTTTCACTCAATTATAATGTCATAAATGAGGTCTTTCGCCTTTGAAGACTCTAAATATATATACATACGTGTATACTGACATACATTTGCATACTAACATACTCGTGCACAAGGATATTAGCACGTGCATTATCTCGGCATAAACTTACTTCTGCTGCCACTTGAGCTGACATAGACTAGGTTGAGTGATTTTCTTTACATACATAGACAGACATATATGTATATAAGTAAGTATGTATATACCAACATTTCTACATCTTTGTAGATTAAAAGTGTACAGTGTGGTATGTAGTACATATGTATGTATACGTGCACAAGGTTCTGCCTGTGTGTGTATTCCGTGCTTGACCGGTGTCGCCTTTGTTAGTTTGTTAAACTTTTATTTTACCTTTTCCCATTTTTCGTGCCGAGCTGGATGGGCTGTGAATATACCCTGCAAATAATGGGACTAATCCGGGATGACTCCGGGAACAATCGCAAAGGAGCATGCGACTAATACCACTTTTGATCTCTTTATATGGAATGAACTGATCGCTTTTGTTCGGGCATGTCCTATGAAGAGACTAATTGTTCACATTTATACCCGAAAGGGTATAAAAAGCGACTAGTCACTTTTAAAAAATAAAAATTTGAGCCAGCTGAGATTCGAACCGGGGTGCTCAGTTTTGTTAGGCGAATACTCTCTCTGTGTGCCAACGCCGCACATGAAATTTCATTGACTAAGTGCGTACATATCATTAAATCGTTAATAGTACCCGTTAGAGATGAGTTGGGGACTAATTGATCTCCAATTATACCCATAAGGGATGAGTCGAGACTAATTGACCTCCATTAGTACCCGTATGAGACTAGTTGGGACTAATTAATGCCCAATTGTACCCGATTGAGAGTAATCTCGGAATACTCTCTTTAGAGATTAGTCGCACAATTTTTTGCAGGGTACTTACATAATGTCGCATAATCAACCACGTACATTCAGCTACGTATGTATGTATGTGCATGTCTATTAGAATGAGTTAGTATATTCTACACAATCTCCTGCCACTCAAGCGGTAAAACGTGCTCTTAGCTATTTTCTAATTCAATTATTTGTTTAATTGGGTCGATTGGAGTTAATTAAATTAAATTCAAGTTTTCTCCCCAAAATAAAATCAGCAAATACAAAGTGACTGCAGGCAATTTTGCGGAAATGTTTTTGCTAATTTGTTTTCATGCGGTGAAAAGTGAAATTCAAATAATTAGCAGGTTTGTTTGAAGAATTCCCGAATACTCTAAAATTGTTTGGGGTAGTTAGAAAAGTGAAGAATTTAAATATTTGTTAAATGAAAAAAAAAATACTGCCAAATAAAATTGAATACATTTAACAAAAAAAGTAATGTACATTTACGTGCTGGGAATATCGAACATTCTAGTGTCATTATCCTCCTTTTCCGCCTTTTTACTACACACTAGCAGAGTACCCGCCGTCGTTAAATAAATAAGAAAATAAAATAGTAATGAATTGAAAGTCTTGTGACACATTTTCAGTTCAACATAAATAAAAGGAGACAAACTAATTGCTTTCTATTTAACTTAAGGCCTCCTTATGGACAATACATAAATACTATTGGGACATCCCACTCGTGAGCATCGGCACATAACTGACCGTAGGGAAAGCCGGGGCTTTCCATCAGAAGTTCAGTCACTTTTAATGTTTGACCTTGCGATTTATTTGTCGAAATGTGAAAGCAAGGTTTATGTGACTTGTGACGTATGGCCCATTCTATGAGTGAAAGTTTTTTCGCTTAGCAGCACTATGCGTTCAAAAACAACGATTTAATCTTAAAAAAATTCATTTGCCTTGAAAACAATTTCGCAATTTTCAAAATGGTCTAATGAATGTTAAGTTTCAAAAAAAATTGAAAAAACGCATAAATAAACCGGTTTTCCATACAAAATTAAGTAAGTTCACATATTTTACCTGATTACGAGACATTTGCGCGTTCGTATGGGTTGTTTTTTTTTTTGTTTTTATTCAACGATACTAGTTTCCAGAATTTTGCATCGCCTAAGCGATAAAATCCTGTTCATCCTTATTTGTTCACAAGAAAAATTAGTATTCCACACTGTGCGTCATCCCATATATGTAGATACAGCAATTATGCTTAACAAGAATTAACGCTGTCTCTAAATATGATTTCTCGGTCAATATTTAGATACCTTGAACTCCTGTGGTAGTGGAAACTTGTACGGTGGCTGTTAACCGAACCGATCGTCATGAATTTGGCCACCGTTGGAGAGTTGACTTTGTATGGCCACCGCGTCTGCCAATGAATGCTCGGTTTGATAGTTAAGTTTTATCATTTGGACGTGCTTATTGTTCAATTTTATATAAGTTGTCGTGGTGAAGACAATATTACAGGCTGGCATTATTTGTTTTTTTTTTTTTTTTTGTAGCGACTAACTCAAATATATGGAGAAATTCTCTTAAAATATGGCGCTGTGTTTGAAGACAACTGAGTGGAGAAAACGTCGCTTAGTGGTATCGCAAGTATAACCTAAACATATGATTGGGGTTTTGATGTACGCCTGCATTTCAGTTCATTTACACAATAGTAGGTAATCGAATGTTATTTGTAAATTTATCTGATTTGTGAAAACTTGAATACCTAGCCAAATTGAGTTAGAGAAACTTAACCGAAATTTATAGACAGAGGAGGCTGGTATAGTGGTATTGTGATTTCGTTTCTTCCAAAAAATGTTGCCCTTCCCCGGCGAAAAATGTGCTTGATGTTGCACTCAACCCAGTAAAGGGCATGTTTTTGCCTTTTTGCCCTTGTCCAGCTCACGTATTTCATAATATTGTCGTTTTAAACAACTATCTGATGTTCAGGGCAACCATCGCCCCTGACGCAGCTTCAAAGGGCAACGAGTATGCTTTTTTTCATACAAGAGTGTGACCTATTTGCCTTTAATTTAGAATTGAACACGAAAAGCCAAAGGGGAAATCAAAATGCGAAATTTTTCGGTAGAAACGAAATCACCATTAGTTATAACTGAGTTAATATTTTTGTGATTTTTTTTCTACACCTGATATGCCAAGCTCAAATATGCCCGGCTAGATACGTTTTTCGGATAGTACAAACTTTCGTTTTATTGATTAATTTACTTAACAATAAATATGTCAAATGTGCAACTATGTATGTATGTACATATTTGTACAAAACCAAAACCGCAAAATCAACAATTTTTATTTCCATGTAATTATGAACTTTTGTTTGCTAAGTGTCTCCCTTGCGAAGGAGTAAATACGTCAGTGTAGATGTCAAAGAGTAAACAATGATAACCCAAAGTATTTGTGTAAAATAAATAAATATATGTGCATATGTGTGCATGGAAAAAATATACGCGTAAATAGATGAGCAACACTATGAATAAACAAACATGAGCCTGCTGTCATTTAGGCTTAACGTACGGACACACTTGCCCACAAATACAAATACGAATTTTATTAATATGTTTATGTGTATGAACAAATAGCAGTGGATTTATTTACTTGTTAAACGCACAGAAAAAAACGCGGCCAAGTAGTTGTTATGGTATACCACTTCACATATATTTACAGACGTATACATATGAAAATTTTACGGCAGAGCTTTCGGCAGCTAATAGGATTTATTCCGTAGATTAAGAATACGTCCTTTTAATTATGCAATTGACTTTGGTTTTTTTTAATATTTGGGACCAAAAATATCAAACAAAAACAAGTAAGAAAGTCTAAGTTCGGGCGGAGCCGAACATTAAATACCCGGCGCAAGTATTAAATATATGTTTTTTCACCTTTTCGAAACCTTCCGCTAGATGGTAAGCCGGGGTGTATCAATTTTGAGTAAATTAGCATCCTTCAATTTCGAAATATTGAAGTTTCAAGCATTTATGAAATTTACCGTTATGTGAGAAGCGGCCGTTATTTTAGTCCGATTTCAATAATTTTCAACGTTTTTCTTATATGTGGCAAGCACAATAACCACACCGAGTTTGGTACAAATTGGTAGAACGGTTACCGATATACTTATATGTGATCATAAGTGGGCGGTGCCACGCCCATTTTCCAAAATTTTACCATAAACGTATTTTTAAATTTTCGGCCATTTAGTATGCTGTACCAAGGCCAACAACTGTGCAAAGTTTGGAAGAAATTGGTGCAGCGGTTACCAAGATATGCACATGTAAGCATAAGTGGGCGTGGCTACGCCCATTTTCTAAAAATTCATAATATTCTTATTTTTCGTCTAAAAATTATTGTAAATATCAATTTTGAGTGAATTATCTTCAGTAGTTACTAAAATATCGCAGTTTTCGTATTTCTGAAAATTACCGTTATATGGGATGTGGGCGTGGTTAAAGTCCGATTTTCCCCATTTTCAATACCAACCTACCTTGGATTAAGGGAAACCTACATACCAAATTTCGTTGAGATATCTCAATTTTTGCTCGAGTTATCGTGTACACGGACGGACGGACAGACGGACAGACGGACGGACAGACAGACATGGCTTAATCGATTTATTTTTTCATCCTGATCATTTATGTATACATTTGTTTATATCTATCTCGATTCGTTTTGGCTGTTACAAACAACCGTTATGTGAACAAAATTAATATACCCTTGTGCACAAGTGCGCTCGGGTATAAAAAGCGCAAAATATCCGGCGGTTTTTATTATTGTAGATATCTTTACCTAAAAATTGTTCCCTATACCATTTTTTTAACAGCGGAGGCTAGCAGTGCCGATAACTGGAATATTGTATTTCACTATAATATGTAATTTTGATTAATTCAAACATTTTTTAAAACAAATAATATTTAATTAAGAACACATTTTGTTACAGTACTTCTTAAGACTTATCGATAATTTAAACAAATTCAATGGCTAGATCTGTAGTTTTAGAATTGAATAATAAACTGATAAAAAATTTTCATAATTAAGAACGAATAATGACACTGAAGATGGCATAACGTCATACAAACGATTTTACAGATTTTATTCACATAAGAAAATGTTACAAACGTCATAATATTTTGTTTTGCATACTTTAAGGTATCTAGATTAAATCAGTTTATTGTTTTAAGCTGTTAAATAACATTTGTTTTTGGCCACTTTTTGAACATTTGTAATCATGAAACGTGAATTCTTGTACATACATTTTTAATCAATTTCCCAAATATTTCGTTGTTTTAGTGCGGCGCCAGTTAATAACAATTTCTCAAAAA
>NW_023458556.1:12972923-13002963 GCF_013731165.1 Rhagoletis pomonella | reverse complement strand
TTTTACGTGATATGTATGTATGTATATATGGGGCGTTCCATACCAAAATGGACGGGGTTCACACTTCATGTGATTGATTTGTTTCAAATTTTTAAATATGAAATTTGAGCTTGATTAATATATTTATAAAAACTTTACAGCACAAAAAAAACAAGAAAAAATTTAAAGAAAATCACACATACACACATTTAAAATCTCTACGTAAAGTAATATAACTAAACTCTTTTTTTTTCTTGAAAATTTTTTCACATACAAATTTTTTGATAAAAAAAAGAGTTTTTGAAAATATGCCAACTAAAAAAAAATTTTAAAAGAAATCACAATGGTAGCTCTGAGTATTGCACAATATTTAAGCATAGTATTATGGGGTGCACTCTACAATAATTTGAGTTATGAATGTTTTTTTAACCAATGTTGAGTAAAACGAGTACATTACAAAATTTAAAAATTTTTAAAATTTTTCTAGTTTTTTTTTGAGTATGCAGTTTTGTAGCCCATTAAATTAAATTTTAGTATAATCAGGTGCAAGTTTTAAGCGATTGCAATTTTTTAACAAAAAATTGTTATGTGACAATTTTTTCAAGATAAAAATTTAAAAAATATTTCTTTTCATAGAGAATTTCGATTTGTGTATGTAAGATTTTTTTTGAATTTGTTCCTCGCCCCGTTCTCGAGATATTTGGAAAACTATTCAATCGGTTTTTTTTTGTTTTTGTGCTGTAAAGTTTTTAAAAATGTTTTAATCAAGCTCAAATTTCATATTTGTTTATTATTTTTGTTTATCCATCAACTCTAGATGAAATAAATCAAACACATGAAGTGTAAAGCCCCGTCCATTTTGGTATGGAACGCCCCATATACATACATATGTATATCCCTGTGACTATATATGTGACTGTGTATATTTTATTTATTTTGCAGGAATTTTATAAATAAATTTCCCATGTTGCATGTTTTTTGCTTGAAACTTACCGTTTACATAGGCGGCGAAATTCAGTCCATCGCCAGCTGTTTTGCTGCTTTCGCTGCCGACGTCGTCAATTGTGCTAAGGTGGCGACTCGTAGCGCGACTCGCGAGCCCACCATCTGCATGTGCCGCCTGAACCTTTTTGTTGTTGCCGCCCCGAACGTCAACATGACGCTTCACTAGCAACACTGTGGGTGGTGTGAGCGAGAATGGAATGACGGTGTTGGTGGTCGGCTTTGTTGTTGCTGTTGCCACAACGGAAACATGCTCGCTGGCTTGTGCGACACAGGCGACATGTTGGATTAATAAGGCCACCGCCAAGAGATTAAACACCCATATGCAGCTGCTGATGGGGGTGGTGGTGGTGGTGGTGTTGCTGCTGCTGCTGCTACTACTGTTTCCGCTGTTGTTGCAGCACCGACTGGCGTTGTGTTTGTTGTATTTGTTGCACATTGTCCATCTCAATATTAAATAGCGGGGTGCGTTGAAAACGAATAAGTGAGAAATTTTCAAAAAAAAAAAACAAAAACAAAAACAATGCAAAAGCAATAACGAAAAATTCCTAGCAGCGAAAAGCTGAAGGGAAACAAAAAACTTGCCGCTTGTACTTAAACAGCGCAGCGCGGATATGTGATATATGCCTAGTTGTGGCTATACAAGTTTTTTATTGTTGTTTTTAGCCTTTTTTTTGTCAAACGCGTTGCTTTTCACCAGCTTATCGGATGTTCAGTTTATTGCAAAAAATACTGCAATGAAAAACAAAGTTTAATAGGATATGGCGCTCTGGAGAATTTCTACATGTTTTCGTTGATTGCTCAGCGCCGTGCTGTCGCGCATCTCTTTGCCGGCATATACTACTTGTATATGCATTTGTCTCTTTGTGTGTATGTATATGCGCAAATGTGAACACAAGTAACACTACAACGCCTCTCACTTGTCACTATGCACTTTTCACGTAATTTTTTATCCACATTTGCCTACAAGTGACTTCACACATAAAATTAATTTAGTGCACTTTTGCACTGCCATTACTGCAGAAATGCACACTCATACGCATTACCAAACGAATGCGCACATATGTAAATTTAAATGCATATTAGGGTGCATCATGCTCCAACAAAAAAATAATAAAAAATTAAAAAAAATTTGGACTACTTTTCCATAGGAATTCATATATTTTCAGACTTCCGCCAAATATTTCAGAAAAATACTCCCAAAATCGAGTTATTTATAAGTAAAATTAGTATTTAATTTTTTTTCTAAAAAAACAAGGCAAATGTTAGAAGAGCCTAAGCTTAAAAGATGTGCACAAAAATTTAAAATTTTTATCAACGGAATCTTAATAATGAGATTTTTGGTGGTATTTTAAAATCGGTCTAGCTCACCCAAATCTTAAAACTTGTTTGGTGAGGCACCCTAATGTATTTAAATTAAGTTACACACACGCAAATATGTACATTTAAGCCTTTGGAAAAAACAAAATCTCCTTTGGTTGAGTGTTTTTAACTTCAATTTTTTTTTTACATGCGCTTTTTTTTATAACCGTATTTTTTTTTGTGAATATGTATATTACATACATTAACTAAGTGTATGTTTGTACGGTCACATTCGACACTGTTGACATTGCATCAATGCTTGAGGTGTGGCCTGAAGATCTTCAAACGACTACACACCGAGCGTTAGGTGCATTTGTATGCGTGTTGATTATACTTAAGTATGTAGGTATGTAAGTAAAGTTTATTTGCATACATGGGGAAGTGTTAAGCAACTTATGCTTAACGATTTTATCCTCTACCTGCATTACCTTCTCCCAAACTCTGATTCAAAAATGCAAGTAAGGAGAATTAAATTCGGGCAAAACGCAATTTAATATCTTCGGGGCACGTATTTATTTTAAAAAGCTACTACGAGTAATATATGGTAGGAGGGCTAGGATTTCATCTGATTTCAAACACTTTGAATATAATCGCTACTGAAGCCGAAAGAAATGTAGATCAGACTGGGTCATATAAAGAAAAATCGGCTTTATTTCCCCAAGCGGATTATATGTTTGTAATACTTTATCAATTGCCAACAAACTATTTTGGATTTAAAAATGCTACCATGCTCTCGACAAAAAAAAAATTGCATATTGTTGCATATGGCCACCTTCTGTTGGAAAAACAGGTCTGTAGTCAACATTTCATTCAACTTAGCTAATTGTTGAACTGAATTTTTCCCTAGTCTGCCTTTGCTTTAAATACTATATATACACGTGCGGTCAACTAATTAGCACCTGAAATGATTTTGTTTCAACTTATGCTTATTCTTTTATTTAATACTTTTAATTTACAATTTTTTAAATTTTTTTTCTTTGGTGTGGAGGGTGTTGCGCTTTTTCTTCCATACAATGCATGATCAAAATTTTTGTTTATATGAAAAAAAAATCCGCAACACCCTTCACAAAACAAAAAATCGATCAAAATCAACGGTAATCTTTAGCGACTTGAGTAGAATTGAGTGGGCTAAAAACTGCCTACCCAAAATCTTTTTTAAACATTATTCTTCAACAAATTTTGAAATTTTAATGACAGTTTTTTAAAGTTTGATTTTAAATTTTTTTTTTTTTAATTTGAGCAAGCTTTGAGACTTTTATTTATGTGGTTTCTGTTATAGATTGAATTATATTTTAAATGAAAATTTCTTAAAAATAAATAAATAAATATAAGTTGGAAACAATATGATTTTCAATTTCGGTGCAAATTACCTGACCGCAGGTGTACCTATATATAAATTCTAAACATAAAATTTTTCCATAAATCGTAACGGCGATGATATTTATAATAAAAATCATAGTTTAACCGTTAAAATTGGATTTTTGGTTTTCCAATCAAATCTAACAGTTATTTTTGGAAATTCGTTTGTTTTCGATCAAGCATAATCTTTATTTTTGGATTTCTATTTTATCGACCAATTTTTCAACGTTACTTTTGATTACTATTATCATTTCACACTTAATTTTTTAGATCATAAAAGATTTAAAATGGTCATAAAAACTTAGTCACATTATAACGGTTAAAAATGATCGAAAAAACAGTCACTACATTTAAAGAATTTTTCGATACTAACTACGAATGAGGCGCACAAGATTCCTTGTATTGGACGTCCACTGTATAGTTAATCTGAGCACATACATACATATGTTTGCATAAATGTGTATATTTTTTTTTGAGGTTTTCTTTGAACCACAATCTGTCTACATATCTGTGCTTCTATTTTACAAGTCCGTTTTGAGTTTTTTCAGTGCTTTAAATTTTTTTGAAAGAAAACTTTTGGCAATTTTAAGTTTTTCTCACCGCTGGCGCAAAGCATAAGTACTGATGTACTGCCACTGCTCGCTTTGGCATTCGATTTTTTATTTTTTGTTGTGTTTTGTGCTGTGCTGATAGTATTGCTTTATTCGTAATTTGATTACTTTTTCGCGCAAATTTGCTTTTCTTTAATTCGTGTTTCCGGATTTGGTACGTTTTTTACATAAATATTTCATGTTTTGGGACCAAATTCTCCAAGCAGTCATTAACAGAGAGCTTACGAAAGTGCGTTAACTTTGCTGCTAGAATTACTACCAAGGGACATGGGGGAAGAAGAGTGTTTTTAGGTAGTGGCAGGCACACAGTTAAAGCAGCAACGGCTGAGCTTCAAACGGTTTTTATTTCCTTTTTTATATTTTTGGTTTTTATGGGTGGTGCACGTGTATGTATATGTTTTCTTTTTCCTTTTATGAGATCAGTTCCTTGAGCATACACATATACGTATGTATTTACACAAGTTTACGTAAAAATAAGCAATACCGAGTGAGGAACAGAGGGGGGTTATTTAGTCAATATATATGTAGTGTGCAATATTGAGAACAAGTAATTTGTAAGCAAAAAACAAAACCGACTTCAATTCTCAGATAAATATTTAAGATTGTCGTTTACCTCATCACGATCCAATGATCTGGTTTCAACCAAATTAGAATGGGGGAAAAAAATTAAATAAAAAAGAATAAAAAAATATATATATTTTTTGTGAAGTCGAGTAAAAAGAAAGCAAACCATTTAAAATTGAACCAGAAAGCGTTCACGCTCATACTATTGTTCAAATTGCTATCAAATTACTCGAAATATATAAATAAGTTTAAAAGTCTTTATTAAATTGCATTTTCCATTTGTTAAGCATTAAATTCCACTTTGTTTTTAATTTCGCACTCAGTGCCACTTCCTTTTGAAATTTGTTAAATCGTAAGTTTTACGCGTTTAAAAAAATCCCTTTTCCTCTGGGCATCTAATAATCATCTAAGTAGTAGATAGGCCCTTATCCTGTCGCTTTTCATTTTCATTCCTTCTGCTCTGTCTGTTTTGTCTCTGCCTGTGTCTGTCTGATTTCCTTAGGCGCTTTTATTATAACTAACCGCGTCGGCAACCGCGTCGGTAACCGCGTCGGCAACCTGCTGTTTACGCTTCTTTCCTTCTTGTCAGGCGGAAGCATTTAAATTCAATTCAATTTACGCATATAATTGCAACATTAACAGACAGCCAAGTTGCCAACATTTCACATAAACACAAACACAAACACAAACACACACACACACTCGACTCGCGGCGAATGTTATTGCACAAACAGTGCCATCAAAAGTAAAGCAACAAATTGCTGCTGGATGTGTATACATATGTACGTCTAATGTGCACATAAACACACAAATAAATAAAAGAAACACACTTCTCCCAACTCACAATGCTTCTTTGCCAACTCTAAATATATTGGCGCGTTTTGATGCTTTAGCACAAACTGTTATTTCACCGTCCGAGGAGCGCTTATTTCCCTTTTTTTTCTCGGAATTTTCTATTCTTCACACCGGCACGTTTGGAAAATAACTGACTGAATTTATGTCCTCGCATGGCTTAATAAGGACGAGCGCATAGTGGATTTCGGCCGAGTCTCGGACATCGTTTAATGCTCGCTAACATCTGGTTTTTGCTTAACATACCTGTCGTTGGCAATGTTATTTGTTGAAAAATGTCAACAGAGAGCGAAAATGCCGCCAAATATTTCTGAATGAATTTCCAGCGCATGCACAGTTGTCGCGATTGGAAGTTCTTTCTAACTACGCTCCAAGTGCTGTCCTGTTTTATTTTCATTAGCAGTTGCTATTTGTTGCTCCACGACAAACGTACTCCAAAGAGGAGTTTGGATTCCTTGTAGAAAAAAAAATATCAACTGGTTGCTAGAGACTACGATTTTTGGTTTATTTAAGTTTTAATTTAATTTGTAAATTCTCGAATTTTTCAATGCCTATGGTCTCTCTACAAGTAAAGATAGCCAATGCTTTCGATATTATCAACATTTTTGTAAGTTCTGCTAGAATGATCAAAGAATCTCCTTAGCAAAAGTTTAATAATTTTTGGAGAGCTTTAATTTACTGGTACGTTGGGCTGGTAGGAACATTGAATTGATGAGTAAGTACTAGAACGAGGTACTTGAGGTCAATGAACTATGTAATGAAAAAACTGTCTTCTCGAAGACACTGATATCTCACACTTTAAGATCCGACTATATAAGTACATGCCGAACATATGACGAAAAATTACGACACTACGTTCGGTTAAAGAAAAAAAAATTGAATCTTTCGGTTTCGAAGTATAACAACTGCATCCAAAAACCTGTTACGCCTCCAACAGGACAGACGATGAGCCTCCCCTTGGTCAGACCCTTTGATACAGCCTTTTCAGCTGACATTTTTAGCCAAAATATATTTTTCCAACCCTAGTACTTTATCCAAAAACACGTCTCTTGCTTGTATTTACGAAGAATACCCTCAGATATTTGCATTTGCATATCTCCTCAAAATTTGGCACTTCTGAGATTATGCACTAAAAATATACACAGAGCTTTTATTTAGCGTTCAGCGAATTTTTTTTATACTATGTAGAAAAAGCCCAAGGTAAAGTCTTCCTTGCCCACATAATTAGCATGTCAGTTTTGAATATCCTGTGCGATATGTATGTATATACATACATACACTGTGTGTATTTCAATAATAAACTCTTTAAATACATAAAATTTATGAGGAAAAATTAGACGAGCAAAAACTGTTGAATTATTTGTTGAAAAAGTTCAAAGCAAGAAAGGCAACAAAAATAAATAAGGAGAGCATGATATCCTTTGGTATGTGAACTTTACCAATTATTTGCACGCAATATTCTTAAAATGTGCAAAAGATAAGTCAGAAGAACTACAGCAAAGAAAATAAGAGGATAATAACAGGCGAAAATAGATTTTCATTAAACAATCGGTGTTGTTCAGACCTAAAATTTCTTATTTCTATAAAAAAATTGTGAAACCTATGTCGAATTTCCACTAGGCACTGAAATGACAAAAAATTAGAGCCATTTAAAGAATGCCATGTGTAAATGAATTTAATTAGTATTTTTTTGACTTTATGCCGCGAATATTTTTTAATGCCCAACTTTGCCATTAAATTTTTTGTCACTTAGTGCCTGGTGGAAACCCAGCATTAGGAGGAAAATCGTAGTGTATCTCAACTACTTCATTACTTCAATAATGCCATAATCCAAAAAATTTAAATTTTTGTTTGAGTATGCAGAAACTACCGCCACCTTTTCTTCTATTCTGTGTAAAAATTTTATAGCTGTATCTAGTGTTGGGAAGTATCGAGTACTTTTGAGGATCGAGTTCTTTCGTATCGATACTTTTAAAGATCGGGTGTATTCCAGAGTACTGAGTACTTTCTTTAAATTTACACATGTTGGTAACATTTCAATACTTAGTGTAGAAAACTCACAAACTGCCAGTATTTTATTCAAATTAATATATGAATCCCAAATTACGTCAAATGAATTGCTAACTGTACTGGGTACAAGTATTGTACTTGAAAATTATTGAAACTGCAAATTGTGTACAATCATTTCTGATTACCGTTAAATATAAATAAAATTCAGTAATTTTTAGGTCTATTCGACACTTAGTACTAAATACTTTGAATCGATCTTGAGTACAAGTATCAAAGCGATTATTAGAACAAAGTATTTTTGAGTACTAAGTACTTTCGAGTTCTTTTGTGAGTACTCTGCTCTTTGGAGTACTCAGTATCGATACTTTTAAAAATCGGGTGCTGTCGGGTGTCCTTCTGAGAATCGAGTTTTGAGTACTTTTGGTATCGATACTGCCCAACACTAGCTGTATCTATTACCAATATCTCACTAGAACAAAATATGTATTAATTTTTACTATGGGAGTAAATGTAAATTCAAAACTTTAAAGCTCATTTTCTCGAGTTTTGCGTTTCTGAGTTTGAGCTATAAGTACCCAATTTGCCACAAAGCGAAGACGAGTGGTTTGTTGAAGTCGGTTAAGTGAACTCGAAACGAAGTTGTTTTTGCATACAAACTGCAACGTCATTCCTACTTCGTTTTTCTCATCGATTTGAAGTCATTACGACGCCGGTTCGGTGACGTCGTTTTGGTGAACTCGAAACGACGTCAAATCGGATTCATTGTTACCATACAAAATTTTGACTCTATTTCACAAAAATTTGATGAACTATAAAACTGCTTTATATTTTTTCTTTTGATTCAGATTGACAAGTTTAGCAAAGTTCGCTGATTGGTTTTTTTTTTTTTTTAGTGTTGCACACAAATTGAAATTGGATTTATGTTGTTTATGTTAAAGATTTTGAGCATCGTTTTGCAATTCGCTAGTATCTTGTTTTTGCAGTTCGTTGGCGAACAACTGGTTCACCAGAACGTGTCGGAAATGACGTCGATACGAAATTGGGGTACAAACTTGATTTCACTCCAACATCGCTATCCATGTGTATTGGTAATTGCCTGTCACAATCGGTAGTTGTCCACTACAATGGGTCAGTGTAATGATTGTTTGCTAATCAACTAGCTTAGCAACAGCAAGAGCAAGGGTAAGCGCATCAGCACCAGTGGACTGCAACTAGAAACGCACCCGATTAGTGGCGAACAAAAACAAAATGAGCCTAGTCAAAGGCCAATGGTATAATTGCGGATGTGGTCACCACAATCGATGCAGGCGTTCGAGCGACCATGACGCAGTGGTAATTATTAAATGGCGTGCAATAAGCGTTTGCTCGCTCGCTCGTTTGACAATTAGCACATTGCAATGATAAGTGACTGCGGCAGTGCGCAACAATGTCGTAAACAATAGAGCTATGAGAGATTATAACAACGTGCTCTGCAAGGTATTGAGTGCGCAAAATTTGGTTGCAATTATCTGAGTTCCGCTGAGGATAATACTCAGCAGGTAAACTGTTATAGGCTTTTGCATAAATACGGAGCTTAAATGTTTGTGGGTCAATAGGCATTTCTATGGCCTTTGTAGTGATGGTAGTACACTCCTGTTATGGGCGAATATTTAAAGCGTCAATTCGTAAATATATGTATGTATGATTACGAATATACCCTGATCATCTTTGGATAGATATTTCAATTTAGCCAAGATAAATTATGGTTTTTCTCGCTATAAGTTGTTCTAAGTATTTTTCCAAACTTCTTTTCTAATTTTATTGTGAGCATTTCGGCGTTGCCAGATTAATGAAGGAACTTATAATTTTACGGAAGTCTCAAACTGCAAATGGCTTTTTGGAAGAAGCTTCTTTACGACACTCGTATGTTTCCATTTGCAGTCGTGGGACCATCGTTGATAGAAAAAATACTTAGATATTAAGCCGACTACAGATATTTAAAAAACTCGACTACGACGGCCGACTTCTTTCGATAATTTCGCCATTTAAATTTGACTCTCTGTGCTGCATCTCAGCGTGCTTGCTCACAACTGCTTCATGGCATACCGTTGGCCTTCTTATTAGGCGGCTACTCTGTCTCCAAAATATTTACCCCTACACACACGCGTTAATATTAAAGTGCACATATGTATGAACATATAGTATATGCACGTAGTACATACATACTCGTACATCGTTTTGAAGGTTAACAACATGGAAGGCGACAGTGCCTTTGGCATAAAATGATTTTACATATTTACAACTGCCTATAATTGAGACTACACTATATATGTACATATGTAACATTGTAACTACATACGTACATTAGGTCGTACCAACTTACAAGCAAGCAAAAAAAAATAAAAATCGCGGTACCCCTAAATATAAAGTATTGCAAGGAATTTCGAAAAAAAAATTATTTTGGCCGAACCTAGGGTAGAATTTATACATCTTTCGGCAACATCTACATACATTCGGCAATATTTTTTTTTTTTTGTTTTAAATAATTCTAATGGAATAATCAAAACCTTTAGCAAGAGTTATTTCTTTTTGGAGAGCTTTAATTTATTGACATTAGTGTGGTTTTTTGTTGATAAAAACTGAGATCTGGAGGGTAAGTATTAGATTGGTCAATAAAGTTTGATACAAAAAAATTTTCCTCGAGAAAAGAACATCGATACACCATACTAAAATCCGAATGTAAATTCCGAAAATATGACGCAAAATGACGTTCGACTAAAAAAACAAGGAATCCAAAATGCCTTCGAATCGAAGTACATATGTACCTACATACTTTCTTAGCAAAAGCTTAATGATTTTTGGAGAGCTTTAATTTATTGACATTGGGCTAGTACATTAGGTTGTTATGGACTGAGATCTGGCGTATAAGTACTAGAACGGCGTACTTGAGGTCAGTGAACTTTGGGGGTGAAAATAAATGCATCCTCGAGGCAAGAACATCGATATCCTAATATCAGACTGTAAATGTGGAAAAGATAAGACCAAATAATTTATTTTTGAAACTCTGCTCTTTGCAAAAATACTTTAAACTCAAGGGTTTTGCGGCAAACTTTTTTTTCTGGTACGGTCTAACGTACATGCTTATAGTATCTGCATGAACATGAGCACATTTGCATTCGCATATGTATGTGAACATGCCAACGTAGGTAAGAATGTTCATATCGACATGACAAATACTTAGGCTAATTAGTTTACTTAGTAAGTCGCAAATGTTGCTAAGGTAATTAGAACAGTTTGTTTTTGACGCATAGCAAGGACTGAAAGCGAAAAATTAAAACAGTGTGTCATGTTTGACTGAGTGAATGATGTTTTTGGAGTCAATGCACACATATGTATGTATGTATGGATGTGCAAGCATATACCTTCTTTTATTTGTTGGGTCCTGCGATGGAAAATTGCACCAATTTAAAATGAGTATTTTACCAATTAAAGATTTATCATTCGTTAAGCACGCATACCAACTCACTTCGGCGTTACATTGTTGAGATGGAAACGTAGGATAAATATTAATTTGGTTAGCAGTGGAATATTAAATTTTGCATGAAATTAGCACCTGCTTAGCTTGAAATCAGTAGAACTGCATTTCACTGCTTAGCCGAACATCTGTTCCCTGTTGGAATTACGAGGTTTGGAAGTTGAAGGTTAAGTTTGGGTTAGGTTATTGTGGCAACCATGAGAGGAAGCTTAGTTATACATTGCTTGAATGTGTTCATTGTGATAATCTAGCGAACGCCTAGAAACTGAGAAGGAAGTGCTGATATAATTCCACATCTTCCTACAAACAGCTGCGACAGTGGAGGTCCATAACGATGTGTAGTCGCGATGTCAATGAAGGCACAAAGTTTTATGCAGCTTTGCTATGAAGGTATGGAAAAGCTAAAAGTCCTTCGCGACTGGTTTGGAACTCTATGTAGTACCTATTAATAACTCAGCAATCAAAGCTAGTGTGCTGCTCTATTTTCATATAAATTTCATAAAATCGAACGCATAACGTTTTTACTTGGATACAATTGACGTATTTTTCTTATTAGTATACTTGCAGTTAGAGTTAACAGTATTTAATATTTGAAAAGAAAAAAAATACGCTATAAGAACAAGCATACCGCAATGTGCACTTAACATCCATTATTAAAACCAATTATGAAATATCGAACTATGCAAATATTAGATTGCACCATATTTGATTGAATTTTCAACGAATCGTCGCAAGAACAGCATGAATAGCGGTGCTATGAAATCATTCTCAAGCATAAAGAACATTGACGTTTTAAGCATAAAGGAATTCGTTTGCTTTATTTTTAGTCCTTGACTGCATGTGCTAGCGAGTGCTCTATTCAAAGGTTTAAATTGCAATTTCGACAGGTTACTCAAAGCGTTGGAGTACTGAAAAGTATGCGAGCTTAGTCACAAAAGAAAAAATGCTTGAATGTCGACAAACAAATACATACATACATACAATTTATATGTAACATTATGTAATGAATTATAATGCGCGTCGAAAGCCAAGTCAGACATTTGGAAAATTCAGCGCATTGTTGCCAAACCGCGCATAGTTGCTCGACTAAGAAGAACGTCACATCTTTTCTCATTTGTCTCGAGTTTACTTTAAGCTGCCGAGCTCAGTTTGGATAAGAATACGAAACATTTAAAGCCCAGTGTTAAGCCCAGAACCATATGCCTTTCTATGTGGGATATAATGAAGAAAATTGCTAAATTAACAAACAAGTCCGCACTGTTAAGCGTCTTGTATCCAATAAATTTCAATGCAAATATTATCAGATCGACTTTAGTTACTTCAAATTCTGCTTAATTCGCATGTTTATTTACTTTTTCAAATCTTTCGGATTTCAGCCCAGTGCGCAGTGTTGCCAAGTTTTGAATTTGAAATAGCACTAAAATCCAAGAAAAGTTGCGTTTTTCTCGAAAAAGCACGAAATTTTTTATTGGAGAATTTAATGGACTATGTATGCATACAAAATTTTATTGTAGGTATGCCGCTTCAAATTAATAAAAATTAATGCTTCTTGCTGGGCGGTTGAAGATTCGTTATTCATTTTACTGTTAGGAGATACTGGTGCTTTTTTTAATATATATAAAAAATATAAAAAAACTCAGCCCAAATTAAATGTCTAAAGATTGACTCCTGGCCTTGGAAACATGGACGTTTTTGCAGTCAATGGCAATTACCATATGTAATTCTGGCATGATTGAAAGTGCTGCCACTTATTTTTTTTTTGATAAACATATGCTCTATCGCTTATGATTGTCATTGTACCAAGATTTTGTTTCCATTTATGTAAAGTTCCTTACGAAAATTCCAATTGCTCTAAATTTAACTTCAATTTTTATTTAAGATTTACAGTTTTGGTGTCTTCAAACTAAAACAAAGAGCACCAAGCACCAAACTCAAAAATTTTCGTGTTTTGAATTACGAAAAGCACTAAATTCAGTGGGAAAGCACTAAGTTGGCAACAGCCTCCTCCAGTGCGCTTCCTTTTATGTACATACATAATCAGGGTTGGCACCTCACCAAGCCGATTGCGCAGTAAAAGTTACAAGTTCGTTATTACATATTTGAATCTTATATAGTACATATATGTACATACAACACTGGGTCAAAGCAATACTTTGCGCATTTCAGTAAGTTTTCTGTTTGAGTTTTACGTTTCAGTTGCAACCAAATTCCTGGATTTGCAACACAATTGCCGAACTTTCTCTTTGTTGTATAGCCCCTTCGGTAGAATGCCTGCCACTTGTGGCAGAAGTTGTGCTTTGTAACTACAATACTTGCTTGCACACATATTTGGGTATCTGCCAGTCAATTTGCTGCTATTTTCAAAACTCCAGTGGTAATCTGCACCAGGTTGATGATGGATTGCTGTGTGCACGTATTGTTTTTGATAGATGTGCAGAGCAGCTGAATTGGAATAACACGAGAAAGAACTCCTAAAATTAATTTTTGTAACAAAAAACTACTTTGAAATTAAAAATTATTTATTCATTAAAAAAATTTCATTAACCGACTTCCAAGAAAGGTAGAGATTATCAGTTCGTCGGAAATTTTCTTTTTTCATGGATGTTACCGCATAACTTTGGACCACGTGAACCGATTTCGATAATTCTTTTTTTACCGCAAAGGGTGATCATACTAATATGGTTTAGATCCGGGGGGAGCATTAAATCGAGTAATAAATTAGTGTTATCTCAAAATCCCAAATACGCTTTATAAGCTGTGAACTTATGTTGAAAATCTTTTTTTTGAGATATAAATATCAAGGCAAATTAAATAGGTAGTAGCATTAGAGCAAAAACAAGATTTACTCGTATTTTAATGTTGCTTCTGGAGTAAAAACTGTTAAAAATATAGTATACTTTTTTTTAATATCATTGTAGGCGATTTGAAATATAAACAAAAATTTAAATAAAAAAATTTTAATTAAACAAAATAAAAAAAAAACTATATCTTTCTAAATTTGTTTCATTCCAGAAGCATCAATGAAACCTTCGCAGATCCCAATAATCAGCGTTTGTGCTCCTAAGTTAAGCAAACGTTTCAAAGTCTGCTTTTCAATCGCTTTATTTGAAGATCCGCATGCAAAAAAAAACATACATACATACAAAACTAAGGTGTCAAATTAAAGCGCTTGGTCTGTAGTATAAGCAAACTGATTTTAGTTTTGTTAAAAGAGTTGCCACCTGTTAAACAATTTTACTCTAATTATTTAATAATCCGCACCGTTTATTCAATTTTCCAAAATAATGTGTAAAATTAAAAGGCTTGTTGGACTGCAGATGTGCAAAAAGGTTTTACTTTTTTAAAAAGAGTTGCCATATTTTAAAAAATTATATTCAAATTGTTTAAAAAATAAATCAACTATAACAAATTGGGTTTCAATCCAAATGGTTTTAAAAAGCTTTGTTTCTTAACTTAACTATAGGAGGGTTGCCACCTGTTTAAAAAATCAATTTCAATTTGAATTATAGGTAAGCTTAATGTATGTACCACCATATGGATGCCAAACGGAAGGGGTTTCAGAACGTAGTCGTTTGAAAATATTTTGAAGAGGGTTGCCACCTTTTTTGAAATATCGAATTGAGTTAACTTATACACAAGGTATATTATGTATTAAAATATTTGTGTCAAATGAAAGAGTGTGAAGAAATCTTTAGTTTCATTTAGGCTTCATTTCGGAACTATGTTAAGAGGGTTGCCAAATGCCACATCAAGTTTTATGAACTATTAAAATATGAGTTTCAGTCGGAAAGAATTTCGCTCGTCTAGTTTGAAAATACCTTTGATTAAGCTTGCCACCTTTTCGAAATGTCATATTGTTCTATATAAATATGTATGTATATTACATGAGAACTCATTTTTTGTGAGGGCCATTGTATCTGCGATACGATTTTATTTTTTGAAGTTAGAACGTACTTGTAGTTGCAGGATGATTCGAAATTGGATGACATATAAAATAGATACTATGCGATACCTCCCTTCACTCAGAAATTGCTGCACGAATTTAGATGAAATATTGCACTTTTATTCCTTATAACTTTGAATAACATTTGGAATAGTTTCTAGGTTTTTGAAATGCAATTTTGGGCGTTTTAACGCCAAGCGGATTCACTAGTAGGTATACATAAGTATATTACCTATCTATAAATCTAAAAAAATCTAAAGTATAACTCGCAATGTGTATTTAGTTGTTTCAAAAATCGACTAAAAACAAGTAAAAACTGCTGTCTTCGGCCATGACGAAGACTTTATACCTTTCATGAGTAAAAAATAATTTAAATTTAACATTTCGCTATATTTTTAATCAGTTGTTTGGGAGCTATACATTATACTAAATTTATCTCGATGGTTTTCACTGTGGACTTAAGCAAACAGATTACAAAATTGCAGGTCGTCAGCCACTTAACTGGAGAAATTGTATTGCATGCGTTACAGATCACCGAACTCCTAGATTTGCTTGCTAGCCGTTTTCTGACTGATTAGTAAATAGTCACAAAGTTGTGGTGATGAAAATGAAGGAGTTTATAGGCAAACGGCCATATCTGTATAAACAGTTATATGAAAGCTATAGCTATATATATATATATATATATATATATAGTAGGCCGAATTATATGATTTTCTCTGTAAACCCTTAGTTGATGATAAGTCTTTCTGATCATTTCGATATACTTTTTTATCGGACAAAAGTTATGATACCATTTCATGTTCATTAAAGGTATAAATATTTCTAAGTACTTTTTGCAGCAAAAAGCAATGCGCAAATGAAATTTTTGTGCTACAGAACTGCAAACATCCGAAATTTTAATAAGTATATACATACTTAGTATATATGTAGTTATGTATGTATAATTAGAGCAACATCCGAAAATCTACTAGACAAATAGTGTATGGTTAAATTAGGACAACACGTCAATAAATTGGCTAGGGGATGTACGGCCATGATAATAACAAAAACATTTACCTTTTCATTGTTTATTTGTTTTTAACACGCGTGGAAGAAATGCTGAAGGACGACTAGCAAATTACTTGCCAAATTTTATAGACTTTTTTATCAAATCGCAAGGTCGCTTATAAAATCGCAGCTTAGCGCTGTACGAGGTTGTTAGCAGCCCTGCAGTGAAAAATTATCAATTGTTAAAACTAACCAACTGATAGTTAGCTTTTTGGCGAGATTTCGATTAATACCTCACTTTTAATTAGCTATGACAAAACCAACTTAAAGTGAATTGTAAAGTCGTGCAGGAGTCATGCAGACGCAATCGGGAGTTGGTTTTCTTTACAAGTTTCTATTAAATATCCTCATACAAAAATTACTTTCAATACACTTTTTTTTCTGAACTTCGCAGATTCTTTTTCATATTCAGGACAAATGAAAGGAAGATCGAAATTTTATACTATCATTTTGAAGTTATGTCTGACGGTGTTCGAATATGGGGCCACCCAGAGCAGAATATGTAAACAAATATGAAATGTAATAAAATAAAGTAAATAAATAAGTAAATAAAAAAGTAAAAAAACAAAAAAATATTTTGTTTTTCTTATTGATATTTTATGTCCAAAAGTAGTTAGTTACAAGTTAGTTGACATGTAATGCAGAGGTATCCAGGTCTGACTTTTTTGCGGCCATCGCCCCACAAAAGTAGTTAGCTTTTTTCGAACAAAATACACAGTTAATAGTTAGCACTAGTGTTCGCGTAAACAGACTAAAGTTAGGTATAAGCTAACGTCACTCCCTGCAGGGAGAAGCACATTGTATAGTGGCCTTGCGCGGCTTAGTTTCACGACCTCTGGACGCCTGGCAGACGAACGTTAGTAGTAGAGGTAATTTTTTTTTGCTATACTTATTTCAATTTTTAACATGTTTGTTGGCCATTTTCTGGTTTGAACTTATTTTTTCGAGAGGGGTACCTATGGAGAAGAAGTTCTAAAATGGTTGGAAGAAATATCGTTGAATGGAACCGATCGTGAGAACAATTTGGAAGAATATTTCAGTGAATGCGGCTTATGCATAAGAACTGATTTATTCAAATAACTTTACGTAAAAGGTATGAAATTTTAAGAGAAAAGCAATTGCTTAGTTTTTATTCATAAGGCCCATTTTGATACAAAAAAATCGATTTCATTTGTAAGTACAAGTCACAATATAAGAGATAAACAACTAGTTCCTTTTATTTGTGAAAGTAAATATGAGATAATAATAAGATAATTTATGGATGATTTGAGTTTGTTCGCTTTTAAATATCTTTTTTTAATCTTTTTAATGACCCGTTTCAAAAAGATAATAAAATATGTTTTATTTTTCAATACGAATTATTTTTATTAATATTAAAAAAGTTATTAAATTGTTTTATTTCTTACTTTAAAAATATATGAAAAATGTTTAAACCCATTTCTTAAATAAATTTAAGGTTTTAGACAGAATTTGTACTTTTTTCAAAGTAGCCTCACAGGCAAACGTTAGTATTAAAGGAATAAAAAATAAGGTTAGTACTTTAGAGTTAAACGATTATTAACTTAACCACCAACAAGAGCTTTACTTTGAATTTATATTCAGAGTCATATAGTTAACTATGGAAACTTATGTATATCGCCTGAAAATATGCAAATACTAAGAATCAATACTTTTCTGATAAAATTTTAAATACTACATCCCCTAGTTAGGATGAGTATTCTCGTAAATAGCCCTAAGACTGGCGCTTGTTCACTCAAATTATTCATTGGTCTGGGCCACTAAAATTATAAACTTCTTCTACATATGGACCTTGCTGCAATGAATTCAATTAATTTAGTTAACCGGTAAATCAGACTACATTGTCCCACAGTTCTTTAGAGATGAATTTGAAATAAGTGAAGGAGTTGAAGCTGCTGTATTTTTCTGCCATGAAGAGCCATGTAAGCTTTCGCACTACTGCAATATTTTCTCTGCCGATGCCTAGGTATGCTACAACCAAAGCAGCTGAGTGGGCAGTCCACCTATGATCTAATGATTTAAGATTAATAAGTAGACGTCAACCTCGATAGGAGGGCATAGGGCCAACGAAATACAGAGAAAAAAGGACAAAACGAACAAATTTTTTTTTTAATTCGTTCAACTCTATTAATATGGCACGCATAGTAAGGTCTCCAAACTACGGCGGCATAGTCTAACTTGGAGCGCACCTTTGAGGTATAGAGTGGCTTTAGGGTATCTATACGGATTAAAAAGTCTGAGATGAAACGTCGAATATAAGCCAACGTAGATCATGCTTTAGCTATCGCGCAGTTTAAGTGGCTTTGAAATGAGAATCTATAGTCAAACGCCCGGCCCAGTAGGGTTACCCAACTGACAACCACCAATGGGGTAGGAGAGCGGAATTTTGAGAAGGTAACTGATTGCATGGAATCCTAGGCTGTGTAGCTTTACAAGTAAATTTAGTCCATGGCTATAGTTGGAAAGTCGGCAGCAGAGGTCTAAACCTAAAAAAAAGGATTGCAGCCTTTCTCAAGCTTTGCGAATATAAAAAACCCTTTCCAATGTATATTATTATAGATAAAAGTTATAGTAGCTACTTTTGGGGGGAGAATACCCTATTTTCTAAAATAGCTCTAACTTCTCTCTATGACCATGAGATTGATTTAAATACATTTGTTTATTTTAGGTATTTTTCTAAATGCAAAAATTTTGGCACAAATAAAAACCATTTGTTTATCATTTGTTTATTTTAAGTATTTTTCTAAATACCTATATATATTTGCACGTATAAACATATACATATACAGCATCGGCTTGCAATAGCATGTCGCCTATGTTCATTCAAATTATTATAGCATGGAGCCATATTCGGTATAAATAGGCGAACAATTTAATAACAAGCCACACTTGAAATCTTCCAGCCAAGCAGTCGATTTCGATTCAGAACCAAAATGAAACCGTTAACGATTTTACTAATCGCCATTGTGGCAACCGTATTCTTGGTTCAAAGTGCTAGCAGTCAAACATCAAACTCAACCAGCTCCAATTCAACAGCAACAACCACCAACTCTACAGCCGCTGCAACTACTTCCGGATCAAGCAGCTCGAGTAGCAGCACCAGAGTAGCGCGACTGCGCCGGCAGATCAAGAGATTGAAGAGAGCTGCGAGAAGGAACCGTAGAAAAAATAGAAATTTACAAAACCGCGTAACCAGACAGGAGCGACAGGTGCAAAGGTTAAGAAGAAATAGACGCCGACGCGGTTAAACCCTCCATGTTTATGACAGAACACATCAAAAATTTAACAATCGAAATAAATAACTAAAAATATGTACATACCAAATATAGGTTAAGAATCCGGCAACAAATGTCTTTTATTTATTCCAATTTTGGTTTGATTAGAATGATGAACTGGTTGCTCTAAGTCACTAAAAATTCAATAAATCGAGGAATAATCCCGACGATACTGTGAGGAAGATTGGCCCCTATTATGAGTTGCATTGGATTTTCGACTGTGGTGGGAAGTGCTGAGCGAACGAATTTTCATTTGGTATTATGGCGCTCATACGATGTAGAATAGAATTTCGCTCGTTTATGTTGTTCACAATAGTATGTTTTTAACAGCTGAGATATTAAGCAAATTAAAGGAAAAGAAACACACAACGTAACTAAAGTAAACAGTATGCTTTTATGTAAAGTTGTGTTAATTAAAATTAAGTAAAAAAGAAAGCGAGTTGATAAAAACTTTGTGAAGATAAGTACAACGGAGTTATGGTTCGACGATTCATCAGAGGATGAGAGTTTAGTGGAAATGGCCAGGGATAGAAAACGTTTAAGGGACGCTTTGCAATCCCTTAGAAATGGATTCAACCGCGTAATTGTAGCCTTTTAAATATATTTTCACATATTTGTATAATATTTATATTTTTTTGTCGACAGATTTATAAAAAACTTCCGACTGTCTAAAGAGGCGTTTGTGGACCTGCTGTCCGCTACAGAAGACCTACGGCAGCAATGCACTCGAGCCAAATCTATTGCAAATATCTTAGAACTAGCAACAGTTCTGCGATTTTGTGCTCACAGATCGTACCAACTGAGCATTGGGAATAAAAATATGCTTGGGCTTGCCAAAGATGAATAAACTTCATTTACACAGGGGCTGAAGTGCAACAAGCGAAAGCACATTTTTACAGCAAAAGCAGAATTCCACGAATAATCGGACGCACATTAAAATTGTCGCTCCCAAAAAGGAATTCCATCATTTATATTACAACAGAAAAGGATTAATACTATGATTGTAAGTATATACATAAATTTTCATACATATATGCTAAGAATCTCTAATTGTAGATCTGTACACTTTTGTATTTTTTTAGGTTTGAAAATGAAAATAAAATACATAAATGCAAAAAATCCGGCAGCGACACATAATTCCATGGTGTTTAATATGTCACCATTGAAAGCACACTTAGAACAGTAACATCATAATGGTATTCGTAATACTTGGCTACAGGGTATGTAATCAAATACAAAACATACATTTATTTCCTTTTTCTAAATTATTTTTTATCCACGTTAGGTGATGCTGGTTACGCTCCGAAACTGTACTTGATGACGCCGTTCAGAAATTCTGAGGAAGGATTCTCCTCAAAGAATAATTGGAGTTTAAAAAAAAAATAGATTCAGATGTTTATTGCTAGAGAGAGCTCTTTATTACACTCCAAAGAAAGCAACGCAAATAATAAATGTGTGCGCAACTTTGCACAACATTTGCCAATTTTATAATGTAGAAATAACCGACGGAGAAGAGTTTCCAAGTGAGCCTCACGACTATGATGCCGGAGTCGTTCAAATGGACTCAATTGAGAATCCAGAAGCAGAAGATATCACAAATTAAATTTTAAGAATCTTGTAAATAACTAAAAAAGTATTAATAAAGGTATTCCAGTCTCTTTTATTAAATTCATATGCATATTTTAAATTGAATAAAATAAATCATCATATAAATTCATGATTTAAAATATCTACATAAAAGTTTTTGCTGCCTTTCTCAATTCATATCACAGGCAAACAAAATATCGTTAATTCACTTATATTACTTAAAATTAATAAAGTCTTCTTAATACTACTAAAAAAATTAACACTTGAATTCATACGCTAAAAATATAATTATACGATACGGTTTAGGCAACATTTTGTTCTTCATCTCCAAAAGTGCAACCTTTAGTTGCAGTTTTTCTTTCCGATCATGCTGCTTTCTTATAACTTTACTTTTTTCTTTTGTAAGAGTTCTTTGGTTGAGTATTTTTTTAAGTAGTACGTTCGTTTTGCATATTTTTCCGTTTCTCTAGGACTTTTTTTTATTTCTTTTATGTTAGAAATTACCTCTTCATAAAAAGCCTTCTGGGCATTTGTCTGGGCTCGCAATAACCTCAGTTTCCCCGTTTTGCAGCACCATTTTTTTCTGGGGTTTCGTGTTGTATTTTCGCCATCTACATAGTTTCGGTCCTCGTTGCTCGTTTCCAAATCGAATGGTGGCTGGTTTTCATCTGCTGGAGCCGGCTCAGGCGAATCTAGGTGCTGATTATCACCACTTATATCTAGGCCGAATTCCGCTCCCGGTGGATTTACACAGGCATCAAGCTCGAGTAACCCAATTATGGCCTAAAAAATAAAAAAAAACGAACGCAAAATACTTTCAACAATTTTCTCACACTACGCTACAGTATCGAAAGCAAAGTTCTGTTCGACTGAAAATTCGATACTCAACGAAAATTTCAACAAATTTTTCATAATACCAATTTTACACTCGATCTTCGATAACCAGCGAAAAACTCATAATAAGGGCCACTGTATGCAGTTCTACATGAGGGTTAACAATCTATTATCGACCAGATTTTCATAGTTCGATAATTATGTTTTATGGTGTATTACATCAACTCAACAATCAAGTTTTTATTTATTTAATTTTTTTATGTACATATGTTACCGCATAACGATAGACAACATTAAACGATTTCTACGATTCTGTTTTTTAAACGAAAGTTGTTACCTCAGAGGTGGTACCATAATCTTAAATTTTTATATGAGACTTCAAGTTGGTTTAGCTTTTTGCGTAAAAATTACTTGTCTTAAAAACGTTTCACGGTGAGCCACCCAATTTTTCTTCACCCTGTCATTCCGTTATCATAACCAAATGATTTGAGCTAAAAAAGAAAATCTTCTATGTGAGGATTCGAAAGATATCTCGATTATCGTTAATTTTTTGTAGAATAACTTTTCTAACTTACCCTACTTAGAGTAAAATCTTCATCTATCCATCGCAAATGATATTCATTTAACTTTAATGCAAAATCTTTGAAATTTGCAAAAACCGCGAAAACCCATGTTTTTTCCAGTTTCTGCGATGAGTAACCATGTTTTATTCTGATTGTACCGGTTAAATGCTTTTCAAAACTTATGAAAATAACCGCAAAGCAGTATTCAAGCCATTTTTGTATCTTGTGCATGTCAGAAGATATTGCAGTTAGAACTTTAAAAATGAGAAACCAAAGTGCTTTCAAAGTGATATTAGCTCAATAACTTTGTTGGTTTGCAGAAAATCGCAAAAAGTAAGAAAATATTTTTTGAACAAAACCTAATGGCCGATAGACTAACATATTCTGACATACACAAGATACAAAAACGGTGTAGTTACTACTTTGAGGGGATTTTCACAAGGAAATCATAACGACTACAATCTGAATAAAAAGTATGGTAACTTTCGCTAAAAAATATGGGTTTTCGGGATTTTTGCAAATTTTAAAGCTAAAGTAAATTATCTTTGCACTAAAGTTATATGAATATCATTTGTGATGGATAGATGAGGATTTTACATCCAAATTTTTACTGTAAGTAGGATGATTTTTATCTTAGTTAGGAAAATTATCCTAAGAAATAATAACTGAGATATCTTTCGAATCCTTCCATAGAATATTTTAATTTTTAGTTCTAAGCATTTGGTAATGATGATGGAGTGTTCTTTTGGGTTAAACCTTAACCAAGCTCATTGTGAATAGATAAATGAACACTACCTCTTTGGGATACAAACTATGTCCGCGATGCACAGACTGCAGTCTTGCAGAGTCAATACGTCTCATGTATCTACATACATATTTATGTACAACACCATAGCTGACTAACAACCTTTCCCAGAATTTGTACGATATATCGACCAAATTGATTACTGAGTTCGTGGCATTTGTACCAAATGCTCAAAGAATTTTTTTTTATTAAAAATGGCACTTAGTTATACAACAAAATAAAAATAAAGAGTTGCAGGCACTTCCATTAGTAAGGATCAACACATTAGTTGAAAAAACAATAGTGCCCAAAAACCGTGGATTTAGCCACGCCTGTTTCGTCTATTGCGCCGCCGTTGTCGCTGTTGTTGTTGCACTCTTCTTTGTTGAACTTGTCTTCTACGTTGAGTTCGTCTTCTACGTTGAGCTTGTTTTCTACGTTGAGCTTGTTCTCTTCTCAATCTTCGTCTCAATCTTCGGATTCGCTGGCGTTGTCTCCTCAATGTTGCCGAGTTGCTGCTGCTGCTGCTCGGTGCTTGGGTAGTGGTGGTGGTAGTTGTGGTTGCGCTAGTTGAATTGGAACTGGTTGAATTGGAACTTTGGCAACTTGCACGATGAACCAGGCATACGGTTACCACAAAGGCCAGTAATAAAATCGTTATAAGCCTCATGTTGTTGTTCACTATTAAACTCGCGCTTGGAGTGGAGATGGCAAGTGTAGTTAATTCACAGAGTCATGGCCCTTTTATACCCGATATGTCTTAGAGTGGAGTATAAATAAACTGGATTATAGTTTCTTACGTAGGCAACCAGATATTTACAGATAAAACAGTTGTAAGTTAAATTAAAGAAGTAAATTTATTTACATTTAGCACCACCCAAAAACAGAAACTAAACAAAAAAGACAAAATAAATATTCATATGTTTAGATACGTAAGTACGTAAGTGTTCTGCTGTTCTGTTTATAAACAGTTTTGTATTAATAACCAAATAGACCAGAGATGGGCAAAGTGGCTCCCAGGAGCTTTTTGCACTTAGGGGCCGACTTGGCACATTTAGATGCTAGATGAGGGGCAATATCTTCTACTCCGACTGCCATGACTTATATATAAGATGCTTTTAATATATTTTTACACCCCCTTTAGCCTGGGAACTGATTTACTTCTTGCGTAGCACTTGCTGGCTCTGTGGAATTATAGGATATAAAATTGCAGTTGGGCTATCAAGGCCCACAGATCCCACCAGGTAAGATCTAAAGTGGTGATGGAGTGTCTTGATAAGCTAAGTAAGGAAACGAGATGACTATTAAACTTGCTAGGAAAAGAGTATCAACACCTTTTGCCGGCATATTTAGGATTCTTATGTGGCATAGGAAAGTGGACACTCTCTTCCCTGCTACGGCTGGAGGAAGAGGCTTGAAGAAAGATATCGTAAGTGCAGGGCTCATCACGGAAAGGTGTCCTGCACTAGTGCACCAACGCAAAAGACACTTAGGTATTAGATAATTTTTTAATAACCGAGGGCATGGGGAAGTCTAGAGATATAAACTCAGTACTGAAGTCTCTCTATAGGATACACACTATAAGTCCATGAAGGGAGCACAAGATCCAGAGTTTTATCCCCTAAAATAATAATAATAACACGGTTCGAAAAAAATTTTCAGCTTATAAATTATTTTATGCTGATTTGAAGTGCACAATTACACAATTTTTCTAGCACGTCCAGTTTTAGAGAAAAAAAAAACTATTGAAGTGTCGAAAAATGGCAATAAAAATCCAATTCATCTCACGGATTCTACCTCAAGTCGATGGATTCAGTAGAAAGAGGTGAAGACTTAAAAAAACTTAGTAAAAATAAACACTAGTGAAGAAAATGGCGAACGATTCCACCTAGACATAGTCATAGACATAGACATAGCAAAAAGTTGCGACATGTCTGCGTACTTTTTCAGTATATCGATTTATATAATTGTAAGTGTATGGTTGATGAAATATACACGAAATTCTCGAGGTATTTAGAATAAAACCAAATATAACATGTGCATGAGTACAAAACAAACAAGAAAGTAATTTGTTATTGTCTTCGTTGTTTTGCTCAGTTACTATTTACATATATATATGTGTATATATATACATATACATATATATGTTTTGTACCCTACATACGGCATAGCTATTAGGTACATACCTATATTATCAATAGTAGACTATTCCAATACTGTTTTGTTTCAAAGCCGAAATTTGTAGTACTTTTTAGTATCAAAAAATATACATTTATATACATATCTGCACAGATTTATAAAATTAAATTTTGGTTTATAAAATTTTAGATCCAGAGTTGCAGTGCCAGTTTAAACTTAGGTCGAGTTGAAAAGCTGGCTGACTTTTGATTGTCTAATCTTAGTTTAAATCAGCCAGCTCGAGCGTTTGAACGTAGTTTAAACCACAGCCGTTCATTGAAAAACTGGCTCTTAAAATAGCGTTATTTACTTCTTCAATGATTTACAGGGTGTATGTGAAACCGTGAAGAATGATATTGCATATTTTTAGTGTTAATTGTAATCCTTGCTATTGTTTATACTATGTAGTATTGTTATTTCTATGTATGAATGACATGTGCAGTGAATAGAAATAATGAAAATGATGATATTTTCAACTAATGCCTCCGGCACTCCACAAATATTTCATCGATGGGTCAGAGATAATATCGCTTTGTTATCTATAGTTAATTGTCAGAAGAAGCTCTAGAAGTATAAAACAAAGGGCTTAAGGCCTAAAAATGTTCTCTAGTTGTCTAGTAAGTGCAGCAGAAAAAATACGAATGAAGATAGATTCAATAGATATGATAGATATAGACTATGAGAAAACTACAAAAAAAAATGGAGGATTTGCCGAAATAAGCAAATCATTTGGTAATTATTGAGAACTATAGTGCTGATGAAGATGTTGATAGCGATGATGATGACTGTTTTTATTAAAGGTTATATTTTTTAAACTATTTTCTAAGCTTAACGAAAAAATAGAGAAAATTTGTAGAATTCGGATTCATTAATATATAAAAAATTACCTATAAAGCATAAGGTTTTTTTACTTTAACAAATCAGTTATTATTTATTACATTACTTGGCAACGTAGGTGCATTAATCTGCTCTATGAAAAAAATCTTTTGACAGTAGTAGTGATGAAGATAATGATGAGGATACCTATGATAATGAGAGCGATGCTATTTAGTTTGTTACTAATGATGATTATGATTTTAACAAATTATCATTAATAATAAAAATTATTTATAAGAAAAACAAAACTAAAGTTTCCTTTTTTCGCTCTTTGGTAATACCATAAAAACTTAAATAAAAAAATTCCCACTAAACTATTTTCGGATTGTTTTTTTTTTTTACTTATTTGGTGCTAGTTATACAAATACATCAAAATATTTTAAATTACATGCACGTATGTATGAATGGATCTCCAGTTTCAGGGTCGATAACCCCACTGTGCGGCGTTTATTCCTGCAGATGAATGAATATGAAAACAGACCTCGAAGTATATATCGAGCCTTAACTGCAAAAATTTTGTTTCGTTAATTTGTTTTCAAATTATAGTTTCGCTGCGGAAACGCATGTAGTTTCGGTAGAAGTATTTCTGCATCAAAAATAAAATTTTGAAAAAAAATCGCTTATTTAATTTTCGTAGTTACGGCTACGGTTGGCTTTAGTTAGAAGCATAATGGAATGAATTTTTTCCTAAATCGAATTTAACAATACATCCCGAGTCAAAATTATAACCGCGCCACATATTGTCAAATTGTAGTAATTAATTTTTTTGTGATTTAATTTTAGCTTTTTTTTACGCATATATGCTCCACTCTTCAACAAAAACCGTATAAACCCAAACTTAAAAATTTGTGCAATATTAAAAAAAAATTAAAAAACTTTCGTAAAAACGGCGAGATTTGCAGTTATGTAGCTTACCCTCAAACTTGCACTTTATTATACTAATGCAATGGGCTACAACACTGAATTGCTCAAAATTTTGTCTGAGAAATCTAATTAAGATTAAAATTTTTACGAAAATTTTTTGATTTTTATTTTAATTGCACAAAGTTTGAAACTTAGATTTATACATTTATTGTTGAACATTGATCTTTATTAAAAAAAAAAATATATAACTAAAATTATGTAACTTAAAAATTAATTGTTAAAACTTGTCAATATGTAGTGCGTTCAAAATTTTGACACGGTGTGTATAGAATGTTCAATTGAAATACAAATACATTTTCGCTTGGAATATTCAGCTGTTAGTTAAATAAAAACTTTTCATACACGTGCGCTATGTACACACATCGTCAACATTTGCTTGCACAGCACTCAAAGAGGAAAGCAACATAAAATACCAGCAGACCTAAATATTTATTAAAAATTTCCATTAAAAACATTTACTTTTAAGCTCTTGATTTACGTAATAAAATTATATGTATTTAAAACAAAAAAACACTTCCATAATTTGTAGTACGTCTATCAGAAGACATGCGTAAATATGTTTGTAAATAAAACAAGTAAGAGCAGCGCTGTCTTCGGCTATGCCGAAGGCTTCATACCTTTCATGAACATATTCAAATTTTACTTTGACAGATTACTGCTTTTGAATACGTCTGCATACATCGATAGAGGAGTTACATACTTATATAAAAAATCGCATCTAAACAATCAGAGGTATGGAAGATATACTTTATATGACACCAATCTAAGTGATTTTCACTGCTATGTGATCGGTATGTAAACCGGTAACACAATTTATTGGGTTTAGTTTCCTACGTAAAGGAGATATATCGCAAAAACTGGTATCTGAACAATCAGTGCTATAGGAGATAAAGCTTATACAGCATAGATTTTGACAATTTTCTCAGTAGACTTTGTATTATTATTTATACAATAGCTTACGAAATTTATCGGTTTTAGCTGTCCAAATAAAATAGTTTTACATTAAAACCCCATATCAGAACAATCAGTTATATGGAGGCAATATATAAGTTACAGTGACCCAATATTTGTTAGTTTTACTGTAAACTATCTGTTGATAATGAGTGAAAATAGTGCGAAATATCATATTTCTAGCTGCATATATTTAGAAGTTATAACAATGAATCTCATATCTGAACAATCAGTTGTATGGGAGCTATATGTAAAACTGACCCGATCTTTGTTATTTTCACTGTAAGTCTTCTGTTGATAATGAGTGAAAACAGCGCGCAATTTCATGGTCCTAGCTACATAAATGGATGAATTATAACGAAATATTTTATATCTGAACAATCAGTTGTATGGGAGCTATAGGTTATAGTGACCCGATCTTTATTATTTTCACTGTAAGTCTTCTGTTGATAATGGGTGTAAGTACTGCAAAATGTTCGTAGCTGCATAAATGGAGAAGTTATAAGGAAAAATCTCATATCTGAACAATCAGTTGTATGGAAGCTATTTGTTATAGTGGTCCGATTTTTTGGTTCCGACAAATGATTAATACATTATAAAAATACACCCACCTACCAAATTTGATCCGGATATCTCGAAAACTGAGAGACTAGATTGCATACAAACAGACAGACAGACAGACGGACAGACGGACATGGCTAAATCAACTCAGCTCGACGTTCTGATCATATAAGTATGCATTTTAATGGGTCTATCTCCTTTTGTTCTGGTACTTACAAACATCGGACCAAAGTTATAATACCATTTCATGCTCATGAAAGGTATAAAAATATACTATTGCCCGCAACAACAACTAACCAATTTAGTTAGCCTTGTCTGAAGAACTGTATAATTAACGCGATTTAAGACTAACGATTCTCTACAGTTGCAAAACTATCGATACTGCCAACATCGATAGTTTTTGATAATTAAAAAAAAAAAACTATTGATTGTCTCAAAAAAAATAAACCTTCGATAATACTATCTTATTTAAAGGGTTCCTAGAAAAAATTTTTATCTGCCAAAAAATTTGTATTTATTTTGTACATTGTACATACAGAAACACATTCACATGTACACATATGCATAAACTATTAGAAGCACAACATTTTGACCAGTTTTGAAAATTTTTTTTTTTTTTTTTTTTTTTTTAAGGTTCATTAAGTTTTTATAAATATCTCGTTATATAATAAGTACCGTATAAATCTAAATTTTAAACTACGAACGAAAGTTTTAAATATTCAAGAAAGCATCAAAATTTCACACTTATGATCAGAATTTTTAGAATAACTTTTGATATGGAGGTTTATAGTCCATCAAACATATTTTACGATAATAAAGAGCAAGTTTGAAGCTGCTAAAAAATCGCGTTGAATTTCGGCACTTTTTTTTTTTTGGTGCAAGTGTCACGCAAAGTGCACTAAACTTGTAAAACTTATCAAAAAAGCAGATGCTCCGAATTCTCAATCTGAAATAGTAACGTAAAATATTCTTGACAAAGTTGTAAAACTATCGATAGTTTTGAAAAAAAACATCGATTGTTTTCGATAGTCTCCAAAAAAAAAAATAAACTATCGATACTATCGATAGTGCTATCGACAGTTTTGCAACTGTACTATTCTCAATCAACAACAATCCGGTTGTCAACATTATTTACCTTAATGATTTTAAAGCTTTCGAAAAAAATTACGAACTCTGCAATAATTTTGCCCTAAGCCCAGATAAGAGCAAGTTGGCAAGTTAATGCTTTTAGACAAGTTATTAG
>NW_023458556.1:12970931-12972823 GCF_013731165.1 Rhagoletis pomonella | reverse complement strand
TTTTTTTAATAAATGATTCAAAAGATGTTTTTTGATTCTTCACGCTCAGATAAGAGCAAGTTGGCAAGTTAATGCTTTTAGACAAGTTATTAGAAAAGCAAGCAATACTTTCACTGTTTCCGGAAGGTATTGAAGTAACAGAGGTTACCAAAAATTAGTCGCATGTAGATAAGTTAACCAATCGAAAAGTGATGTATTTATATACGGTTTATGGAGAATTTAATTGGCTTTCATTTGCCGTCCTCCGTGTTACGATTGTTCAATTTAGTCATAAGACATACGTGATTAAGTGAAACCACTCTTTGTTTAAGCTGAATAACGGTAAAGTGAAAATGTTTCGAAAACGCATCCATACAAAAAAAAAAGAAATAATTAACTCGATTTTTGGAATCACCGCGCAATTCTACATAGCAATTGGATAGTGGCATCTGGAGAAAAAAATAATAAAATGTGTGATGCAGTGTAACTTTTAAACAGATAACTTGATAACCAGGCAAGTGTAAAAAACCATGCAGGGGCGGATCCAGTAGCTCGTTTCTGTAACTCTTCTCTACCGATTATTTCTCTACTGGTAGAGAATATGACGTACTCATTAGCAGTAGAGAAAACGGCGGCGAATTCATATATGGATTCGCCGTGGTAGAGAATTGTTACAGAAACGAGCTACAGGGTTGAAATTTTGAGTGGGAACTATCAGCACATAATGCACCTAAATCAGTGATTGTGTTAATAAACATAAACTTTATTTTTTATTATTACCTCCCTTTTATTAGCTCGGGATGTAATAATGTAATATTGATTCGCCTAAAAGATGCAGCGATTTCTATTCTCAAGTTACATACCTGAATGGAAATTATAATAGCGAGGTTTTATTTTTTTAAACTATAATTTTATTATGCATATACAAAAACCTATACTATATATATAACGGTAATCTCGCGAACGGCTGGTCTGATTTTCATGAAATTTCGTATGTAAATAGCTTTCAGCAATCACAATGTCATAATAATTTAATTTACTTTTTCCTGAAAGTGGACCAGGGACCGATCTATTTGAAAAAATCGTACTGTGGTCCGATTTTCTTAAAATTTGGTCCTGAGGTAGCTCTTTGTCTGGATTAGGACATAGGATCATATTTTTCCGGGGAATGGACCAGGGACCGATCTATTTGAAAAAATCGTATTTATGGCCTGATATACTTAACACTTTGTACATAGGTAGCTTTTTTACTAGATTAGCATATAGGATAACTTTTTTCCGGGAAGTGGACCAGGGACCGATCTATTCGAAAAAAAATGTATTATGGTCCGATTTACTTAAAATTTGGTTTGTATGTAGCTTTTTGCTAGATTAGCATATAGGATCCTTTTTTCCGGAAAGTGGACCAGGGACCGATCTATTCGAAAAAGTCTTATATATCGTCCGATTTGCTTCAAATTTCGTACGTAGGTATCCTTTTCCTAGATTAACATATATGACTCATTTTTTCTAATATGTTCCGTTTTGCTTCAAAATTTGGCGCGTAGCAAGCTTACTGCCTGGGCTAATATATAGGATACTTTTTTCTTATAGGTTGGCCAGGGACCGATCTATTCCCATTTGCTTGAAATTCGGTACACGTATTATAGATATACATACAAAAGAATTGAATTGTTTTACAGATCTAAGTGTTTTAAGGTGCCACAAAACAAGCGGGTAATGGCTATTTATCTATACTTACTTTCTATACCAATTATATTAAGAGAAGTTCCATCTTTTTATAACAGGTAATCTCGCGATAGGCTGTACCGATTTTTTTGAAGTAGGCTTTTTTGGTTATAGGCACCGCATATTTCTGGAAGCATTTGTGGTAGAGTCGTGGTATGAAGTTTTTGAAATCATTTTGGTATGAA
>NW_023458556.1:12958333-12970831 GCF_013731165.1 Rhagoletis pomonella | reverse complement strand
TCAAAGCATACTGAGCATCTTTCTCTTTGACACCATGTCTGAAATCCCACGTGATCTGTCAAATACTAATGCATGAAAATCCTAACCTCAAAAAAATCACCCGTTACATACAAAAAAAAAAAAAGTAGAAAACAAAATTACAGTCACCACCAGGGTTGCCACTAACGAAAAAAAATACTAACCATCCACTTTAAAAAAAAATTTACCAAATCTGGAACATATCTACCGATCACTTTTGTTTTAGTTATTTTAATCAAAGTTCCATTTGAATAAAAGGAAAAATCTTTTAATAAGAAACTGTTTATTTAACTAACGATATGGCATTTGAGATCATTTTAATGACCTCTTCTTGGTTTGCTTCAACCAAAAGCGAAAATTATGAAAATAAAGGCAACAACGAAAACTTCAACTGGAGTTATTATAGACATATACAGTGACTCATAAGACGCGTTGTTGATTTTTTTTAATATTTTCAATGTTTTTCAACTAAAAATTTGTTTGCTATTTTTGTTTGTATTAGACTACTATATGCGCTTTAATCAAACCCATAAAAATCAAGGATTCAAGCTATATACAATATTTAGAAAAACTCCAAAAAATTTTCGTATAAATTTCGAGCTTTTTACTCTGACTTTTTAGAACAATTTTGGTATGCAATTTTATGGCTCATGTTCACTGTTTTGTTCACTTAACAGTTGCCTTTTATAAAAACTGGTTATTTTATTTTTTTGCGAATATTTAGTGTGTAATTACATAGCCGTCCATTTTTTCTTTTTATTTAAAAAATGGTTTAAAATATTTAGGCGCTCAAAAGCTCCTCAGGATTCCAGTGAAATGAGTTTCGAACGGACCACGACATGTTCGCCTTTTATAGATATAAATACATACATATTTATGTATACAAAAAGTGTGCAGTAAAGTGTTCGAAAATTAGTAAAAATGAGGTAGACTACTCTTTTGGAAACAAATTTATAATATAAAGGTAACTAAGAAAAACAAAGCGGGAACTAAAACTTCTATTTGTTGTTCAAACAAAATACTTTAACAAAAATCTACCAAAATGAACAAACATTTACCTTTTTCCCAACCCAATTTTTTTCTAGCAATTTTAGCAATAATTTCCGAAGTGGCAGCACTGGTCGCAATGTTACAGCTAAAATGTGATTGCGAGCCCAACCGCTGGCAGTTGGCCTTGGTTATTTGGCAACTGGCAGTTAAGAATGTCATTACTGCAACGTGCGAAGTGGTATTGCAAATTTAATGGTGTTGTAGTATCATTTTTATGGGTTTTTGAATCTTTGAGGTAAGCATAGATAAAATTTAATTTTTTATAGCTGCGAATTTAACAATTTAAATGACACACATTAGTAATCGCAATACTCGTACTAGGATGAAGGCTGTTTTGATTACTACGCATTTTATTGAAAATTTTGAAAGTAAAAGAATACTTGTAATTACAAATGCGACATTAAAGCTAAGTTCAACAAAATTAACCTCATTAAGCGTGCTGCACATCGAAGGAGAAATTCAATGGGACCAAAGAGGAAACCTAAGAGCTCCTTAAAGTAGCATATAAAGTAGCTACTCCTGCCACGATGTTGAAATCATTCTTAGTTAGCTGTACCAAACACCAGTGGGAAACATCCGTAAAGCCACTTACATGTTACCTGATCAAAGACGGATGGCCGGAAGATACGCCTCTTGCGTTCTTGACGTACATTCAATCCGAGGAACGGACCCCGACTCATATCACTACCTTTTTGCTGCTAAGATTCGCTTGACCCACTGAGCAATGAGCAAGTTCACCGGGCAGCTAAATAAAAGTTCGACTGGCAACTAGGTGGCACTTTGGAGAAATAAGAAGCCACACCAATATTTATATAATTGCAATAATGCGGCGCGATAAGAAAGGATAAATAAACAGGAGTCAAACGTTTTCAAGACCAGGGCTAGTTCCCGCAAAGACGACGACGAAAATCTGGTTATAGACGACCAAAGTACACTTGACATACCGATGAGACACTTTTGATTGGCCCACGTCCTTTCACTTGTCCAAGATGAGATGATGGTGACTGGTAACAAGATCAACGGAAATAAGGTCAATTGACACTATTTCGCATACTGGTGCGAAATAAAGGCATTATTGGGGAACATCCCCTTAATTACATACCTTTTTTGGACAGTTAGAATGCGCCTAGTGCCCGAAAATATGCTTACGAAAAGACAGACTGCTAAAATTATTTTGATACTGAAAGTCTTAAGCATTGTCGTGGGTTAAAACTCGTTACAAGTGGGTTTCTGGGATAGATGATTACGCATCTGATGTCAGATTTTTAAAATTCAAAATGGTGGATCCACTATAGCAATCGACTTTAAAAAAATTATTGGATTTGTTTAAATTTGAAAATCTGACATCAGATTCGTAATCAGCAATCCCAGAAACCCATTGGTAACGAACTTCAACCCATGACAATGCTCAAAACGTTCAGTATTCGCGTTTTAATTTTAGTATTTTTTTTAAGAAATTTATCGCCATTTTGGACCCGCTGAATTAAAAAAATTTACTTCAGCGGCCCCAAAAGCTCCCAAGTGCCGAGTTTCGAACAAAACCAATAATTTTTTAAAAAATTGATCGCCATTTTGGATTCGCTATTTTGAATTTTGAAAAACCGGATTCCTTAGCATAAACAGATCCGGATCAACTCGAGAATTAACTGCAGTTGATCCGACCAGCGCGACCTCTAAAAAACCTTTTTTTTTTTCAAAATAAAAAAATTCGTTTTGCTATCACTAATAACAATAAATTGAGGTAGCATTTAGGAATTAAAAAGAAATAAATTTAACCATTCTAATATACATACATACATACATACATATGTATACAAGAAATATACATATACAACTACGCATAAATATAACTACTATTTATAAGTAATACACATGCTTGAGTGGTATCTTACAATAAAAAAAAAGCAATGACACTTTTCACTCCATTATAATGTCATAAATGAGGTCTTTCGCCTTTGAAGACACTAAATATATACATACGTGTATGCTGACATACATTTGCATACTAACATACTCGTGCACAAGGATATTAGCACGTGCATTATCTCGGCATAAACTTACTTCTGCTGCTACTTGAGCTGACATAGACTAGGTTGAGTGATTTTCTTTACAAACATAGACAGACATATATGCATATAAGTAAGTATGTATATACCAACATTTCTACATCTTTGTAGATTAAAAGTGTACAGTGTGGTATGTAGTACATATGTATGTATACGTGCACAAGGATCTGTCTGTGTGTGTATTCCGTGCTTGACCGGTGTCGCCTTTGTTAGTTTGTTAAACTTTTATTTTACCTTTTTCCATTTTTCGTGCAGAGCTGGAATGGCTGTGAATGTACTTACATAATGTCGCATAATCAACCCCGTATGTACATTCAGTTACGTATGTATGTATGTGCATGTCTATGAGAATGAGTTAGTACATTCTACACAATCTCCTGCCACTCAAGCGGTAAAACGTGCTCTTAGCTATTTTCTAATTCAATTATTTTATTTAATTGGGTCGATTGGAGTTAATTAAATTAAATTCAAGTTTCTCCCCAAAATAAAATCAGCAAATACAAAGCGACTGCAGGCAATTTTGCGGAAATGTTTTTGCTAATTTGTTTTCATGCGGTGAAAAGTGAAATTCAAATAATTAGCAGGTTTGTTTGAAGAATTACCCGAATACTCTAAAATTGTTTGGGGTAGTTATAAAAGTGAAGAATTTAAAAATTTGTTAGACGAGGAAAATACTGCCAAATAAGATTGAATACGTTTAACAAAAACAGTAATGTACATTTACGTGCTGGGAATATCGAACATTCTAGTGCCATTACCCTCCTTTTCCGACTTTTCATTATAAACTAGCAGAGTACCCGCCGTCTTTAAATAAATCAAAAAATAAAACAGTAATGAACACAAAGCCTTGTGACACATTTTCAGTTCTACATAAATAAAAGGAGACAAACTAATTGCTTTCTATTTAACTTAAGGCCTCCTTATAGACAATACATAAATACGTTTGGGACATGCCACTCGTGAGCATCGCGACACATAACTGACCGTAGGGAAAGCGTGGGCTTTCTATCAGAAGTTCAGTCACTTTTAATGTTTGACCTTGCGATTTATTTGTCGACATGTGAAAGCAAAGTTTATGTGGCATATGACGTATGGCCCATTCTATGAAGGTATGCCGTCTAAGACAGCTGCTACACCCCCTTGTAAACTTTCACTCCTCTACTGTACATTTCGTTTAGCTATCCGTTCGCTTAGCTACATTAGTATAGCTGCACCTTTTCCTTTAACAGGCCTATTTTGGAAGTAGTGTTATCCAATATGAATGAAAATTTTTTCGTTTAGCAGCACTATGGGATCAAAAACAACGATTTAATCTTAAAAAAAAAATCGTTTGGCTTGAAAACAATTTTGACATTTTCAAAATGGTCTAATGAATTTTAAGTTTAAAGAAAATTAAAAAAAAACACTTTTAAATAACCGAAGGTTTTGGTATATAACTTACTTTTATACACCTAAGATAGATATGACTGCATACCAAATTTCATGTTCATGTGACTTATACTTCCGAAGTTATAACTGATTAAAAATTACCAAATCATGTGTTGAGAGAATTATTTTTAGCTGCTTTTTTCTTGATGAGCCGCATTCTGGGGAAATTTAAATTTTGTGTAACAAAATCTAGTATCGCGAATGGTAACAGATAGTGAAATAAAAGTAACGGTATTTTTTCTTTATTATTTTTCATGTATTTTATAAAATGAAATAAATCTTTAACAAAGCTATTTCTCAAAAAAAATTTTAATTTTCATGTAAGAAAACAGCTAAACCTATTTCTAAGTAAAGTTCTCTGTCATATGCGTGATAAGTAGATAAGTACAAAGATTAAAATGACATTTGTTTTAAATTTACATTTGTTTCAAGTTTACTGATATTGATATATTTATTTTATAAGTGAGGAATAATATTGAACAAAAAAAAATTACCCAGGTCGTTAATGTAATAGGGACACTCATTTTAATGCATAAATAAGCCGGTTTTCCATACAAAATTAAGTAAGTTTACATAATTTACCTGGTTACGAGGCATTTGCGCGTTCGTATGGATTGCTCTAATATTTTTTTTTATTCAACGATACTCTTTTCCTGAATTCTCCATCTCTTGAGCTATAAAATCCCGTTCATATTTATTCTTCACAAGAAAAATGTATTGTATTCCACACAGCAATTATGCTTAACAAAATTAACGCTGCCGCTAAATAAGATTTCTCGGTCAATATTTAGATACCTTGAACTCCTGTTGTAGTGAAAACTTGTACGGTGGCTGTTAAACGAACCGATCGAATCGATTCTGTATGACCACCGCGTCTGCCAATGAATGCTCGGTTTGATAGTTAAGTTTTATCATTTGAACGTGCTTCTTGTTCAATTTTATACAAATTCTCATGGTCAAAATAAGATTACCATCACAGACTAGCAATATCTTTTTCTGTATTTTTTGTAGCTACTAACTCAAGTAGATGGAGACTTTTAGATAACGGGCACGTCATCCAAATTCTCTGTCACATATGGCGCTGCCTTTGAAGATATCTGTGTGTAGAATAGGCCGCTTAGTGGTAGCGCAAGTACAACCTAAACATATGATTGGGGTTTCGGTGTCTAGTAATCGTATGCCTGCATTTCAGTTCATTTACATATAAGTAGTTAATCGAATGTAATTTGTAAATTTAATTGATTTGCGAAAACTTGAATACATAGCCAAATTGAGTTAGAGAAATTTACACGAAATTTATAGACAGAGAAGGCTGGTATAGTGTTATGGTGATTTCGTCTCTTCCAAAAAATGTTGCCCTTTTCCCAGTGCAAAATGTGCTTGATGTTATACTCAACCCAGTAAAAGGGAATGTTTTTGCCTTCTTCTCCCTGTCCAGCTCACGCATTTCATCACATTGTCGTTTTAAACAACCATCTGATTTTCAGGGCTACCATCGCCCCTGACACAGCTTCAAAGGGCCTTTTTTTCATACAAGAAACTAACACAAAAGTTTCTCACCCATTGCCTTTAATTTAGAGTGGAACACGCAAAGAGAAAGGGGCAATCAAAATGCGAAATTTTTTGGTAGAAACGAAATCACCATTAGTTATAATTGAGTTAATATTTTTGTGATTTTTTTATGCCAAGCTCAAATATGCCCGGCTAGATGCGTTTTCCAGGTAGTGCACACTTTCGTTTTATTGATTCATTTACTTAACAATAAATATGTCAAATGTGCACGTATGTATGTACATATTTGCACAAAACCAAAACCGCAAAAGCAACAATTTTTATATCCATGTAATTATGAACTTTTGTTTGCTAAGTGTCTCCCTTGCGAAGGAGTAAATACGTGAGTGTAGATGTCAAAGAGTAAACAATGATAAACCAAAGTATTTGTGTAAAATAAATAAATATATGTGCATATGTGTGCATGGAAAAAATATACGCGTAAATAGATGAGCAACACTATGAATAAGCAAACATGAGCCAGCTGTCATTTAGGCTTAACGTACGGACACACTTGCCCACAAATACAAATACGTATTTTATTAATATGTTTATGTGTATGAACAAATAGCAGTGGATTTATTTACTTGTTAAATGCACTGAAAAAAACGCGGCCAAGTAGTTGTTATGGTATACCACTTCACATATATTTACATACGTATCAAAATTTTACGGTAGAACTTTCGGCAGCTGATAGGATTTCTTCCGTAGATTAAGAATCTGTCCTTTTAATTTTTCAATTGGCTTTAGTTTTTTAAATATTTGAGACCAAAAATATCAAACAAAATATTGCTTACATTTTGAAATTTTATTGCAGAACAAGCAAATACCCGGCGTGCTTCACTGCGCCTTGAAAGTATTTTCGTGTTTTTTGATATCCGTATTGCAATATTTCATTTAGTTGTTTAGTAATTTAAATAAAATTGTCGGCAGTAAACTTTCCACAACCTCTTCAGTTTGATGCCCATAATGCAATATTTAATTTATATTATCAATTAAATTAAATTAAAATTTTCAAACATGTGGCAACCTCCACAAAAATATTTTCGGGTGTAAGCCTTCTTAAACCTCTTTCTTTTGAGAGCCATATTGCAATATTTGCTTTATCTTATTAATTAACTTAAAGTTACAATTTTCAAACAGGTGGCAACACTCTAATTTTTTCTTTCTATATATTTAGTTAGACGTTTAGCAACACACCGGTGAAAACTGCATTCAATTTTATGTATTAGTCCTCGAGTGTTGCGCGTACAAACATACGGACTAGAGAGCTGCATGAATTCATTCAAAACGGTTTATGAATTATTCATATACAAAACCAATGAATGATTTTGGCTTCAAATTTTTTTGAATTTGAGTGAATACCTTTTCTGGTATATGTGTCGACATTACAATATTCAATCAAAGTGCAAATATATTGAATTGAAATAAATGTCAATTTCTTTTCTAGATTCTCCTTTATAGGTTCCATGCAAGGTACATTGAACAGGTAGTATCAGTAGAGCAGCTGATTTGATTTATTTTCAAATTATTTGGTCTCGAAAATGTCAAATATTTTCAATTTTTTCTCACAAAAATTCTGAATTGTTAAAATCCATTTGCATGTGAAACCTTTTTCCATACAAAACAAGCGATTGAATAGCAGCTTTTGGAACGTTCGCCCAACTCAGCAGCACAACCGCTGATTACTGGCCCTTGTAAAGATGGATCAATGCTTCGAGAAGCAAACAAATTTACTAGGAAAGAAAGTTGCAACAATTTTTATTTTTTCCAATTTCAATTTTTTATTTTTTATAATTTTTTGTATTTCACATGGCACACTTTGATTTAGAAGAAAAAATTCAGAACAGTTTTTGACACTTTCGATACCAGAAGCAACAACAAAATACACGCAAATGTTGTTTTTGCTCTACTGATACTACCTGTTTAATGTGCCTTGGTTCCATGTATAGAAATGACCAGATAGAAAGGTTACTCATACGCCGTGTATCGTGCATGTACTTAGACGTGTACACGTTTTCTTGGAAATCTAACAATTAATTACAAAAAGCGCAAAATATCCGCCGATTTTTATTATTGTAGATATCTTTGCCCAAAAATTGTTCCCTATACCCTTTTTTTAACAGCGGAGGCTAGCAGTGGCGATAATTGGAATATTGTACTTCATTATAATATGATTTTTTTTTAAAGATGGCACAACGTCATAATTGAGGCTTACAAACGATTTTTCAGATTTTATGGACATAACAAAACGTTACAAACGTCATAATATTTTGTTTTGCATACGTTTTTGGCCACTTTTTCAAAATTTGTAATCATGAAATATGAATTCTTGTAAATTTTAAATCAATTTCCCAAATATTTCGTTGTTTTAGTGTATCGCAAGTTAATAACAATTTCCCAAAAACCACATTCCTATATTTGTGCAGCTGTTGAGGGTGGGCGTCTCGTTCAGCGCAGCTATACAAAAACTGACAAATAAAATGTGCAATGTGTATGTAGGGAAAGCAAACAAAATAGAGTGTGTTTGGCAAGTGGAAAGCTTGCTAATGGTGGCAAGTGGCGTAGTGGTGAATATCACAGATGGGTTTGTTGTACGATTGAGAGCTGCTGGCCACTGGCCAAATGCGCAAATGTGTTTACGCACACGTCCGAATACATATGTATATGGACAGGACAGGATACTTAAATATTGGGTGCTGAGCGCATGTGGTTAGTGCAACTATGTATGTACATATGTATGTTAGTATATATGTATGTATGTATTGCAGATTTTACTGGATTTATTCGTACCTTATTTTCGGATATGTCTGTATTGGTATTTGTTTTTGCGGTCACTGCCACATGCACAAATCCATTGCAAAATAACAATAACAAATAAAATTAAAAAATCAACGAGTTTAAAGTGACAGCTGGACTCGTGCGCAGGCAGAAATGCACATGCACGCATACCTTCAATGCATTTGAAATAGGATTACATCCATACATGCACGTATGTCTACAAGGTACAGTGCTGTGCGATAGAAGAGAAATAGTCTGTTTTATAAAAAAAAAAATAGAAAACAAAAAATAAGTTGCATACAATGAAATTTAATAATTAAGATATTTGAAGAGCAGTAAGTTATTTAGTAATACAACTTCTCCATAATTTATCATTCTAACGTCTTTCTTGTTAATGAATACAAATTGAAACACTTAACTTAACTAAAAATTTACCATCGCCTAACTAAGACGCAAGTTTTTTCGGTTAACAATCTATTCGCCCAGTTTAAGACAGAAAAATACAAAATTCTCGTCAAACAATTTCGGTGCTGATCGTTTTAATTTTTTAAGGCGCACGAAAACTACAGTTAGCAGTATCTTCGACCTTTTTGACTATCGAGAAAAACCGCTTTGATTGAAAAGCATCGGAGACGGGCATAGTGTAGAGCAGACAAGGGTACCGTCCTCAGCAGTCAGAATCAGATTTTTATGTGGCAATCATAACAGAAGCATTTCAGAAAATTCAAGCATGGCAGGGCAGTCGCTGAAAAATGATCCCATTGTTTTTTGGTATTGTGAAGGTACACTGTCCATCAAATATCTTCCTTAAAACTACAACGAACGGAGACTTCTATGCCACATATTTGACAAAAGTGTTGCCGAGTAACGGAGAGGCCAAGCCAATTCTGTTTTTGCAAGACCACGCACCCAGGTATACTGCGCGAGTTGGAACGCGCATCCTGGCCGAGACCAAATTTGTACGAAATAGCGGTAAAAAGCTCCACTATAAATCCCAGAACTGTACCGCAGCGACTACTTCATTTTCTCTAAATTGAAGAAAAACCTCCATGGACGAGGATTTTCGAGTGAAGAAGGAATGAAGGCGACAGTAGACGAGCATTTCAAAACCAAAGACGGCGAATATTAGTTCACTGGGTTAAAGTCCCCTTTAAAATAAAGGTAAGAGGTACGTTGGAGCTTTTGGAGATTATATAGAACAAGTAATTTTTAAGCCAAAAACAAAACCGACTTGAATTCTTATATAAAAATTTAGAACTACCGTTGATTGCCTCATGATCCAATCATCGGATCTAGTAGTAAATTAATATGGGACCACCTCAAAAGTACCACCTTTTCTTACAAAAAAAAACTAAAAAAATCGGTTAACGTGGTCAAAAGTTATGCGGTAACATACATAAAAAGAAACAAAAAATATGTATTCCGAAGAATTAATAACCCCCTCCTTTTTTGGAAGTTGGTTAAAAATATTTTTTTATACATTTCTAGCTCCCCGAAAACTTCTTCCGCCTGTGAGGCAATTTAAATTAATAGCGTGGGATTTCTTAAACCAGTTTTGGTACTGATATTCTTTGTGAGCATCGTCTGCGTAACCTTTTCACACATCACGAAAATAAAACAGTTAAATACTAGTCTCCTAACTAAAATCACCAAAACTCAGCCAACTGAATCTATTTCAACGAATGTTGCACAACCTGTATACATATAAATATATACACACACATACATAAGTATGCAAGTACTACATATGTATACACACAACTATATACATATGTAGTTATTTGAGGTATCTAATTGTATTTGTTTATTTGAATACTAGAGGTTACGTATACGCCCTGCTGCTCGTACATGTGCCAGTGCATTTCTCGATTTGGAAGGATTTGCATTTGCGTGCTGGATATATGTATACACGAAATTCACAGCAATTGCAAGTGTGCGTATGTCTATATATACGAAAATCGTATTAGCAGTTGTCAATATGCAAATTGAGTTTCGATAATTTCAGGTCGCGAGCGGATTCTAAATATTATTTGCATAACAATTAAAACTATGTAATATTCATATTAACTCAAATTGTTTTAAATGGTTTTTTCTATGAGTATTTTAAGGTTACTACGTGTCAGGCTAAGTTTGGTTAATTGCAGACAGAATGACACCAATGTATCGTGTAGCGGTTGGTTCATTAAAATTAAATAAAAAATGCTTGTATGCTGAATTAACGCATAAATAGCTAAATGTTGTTGTATAGCATAAAAAGTTGTATAGTTCCAATATTAGATATGTTTTGGCGAAGGGTAATTTTAGAAAAATTAACAATAGAAAACTCTTATATAGAAGTTAGCGAAAGCTCGCCGCCATTTCCAAATTATTCGAAGCAATTATTGTTAATTAGCTGACATATACTATATCTTCTTCAATATAACAATCTCAACACGGGTTTTCTCAAGGAAAATCTACTATCACCAATTAATATATACCGATTTTAGTAAAGCTTTTGACAAAGAATATCGCCCGCTACTCATCTGTAAACTCGATTTAATTGGCTTTCAGCCCAGTAATGGTCCTCTTATTACCTCTATGACCGAATGCATAGAGTTATTTTTAAAAAATGTTCTTCCAACGTCATTGAAAATTCTTAAGGAGGGCCTCAGAGAAGCCACCTTCTCCCGATTCTGTTCCTGATATTCATTAATGATATTTCTGCTATAGGAAAGTATTCGAAAATTTTATTGTATTCCGAGGATGTCAAACTTTTTAAAACACAATCCCCTGTCGAAGAAAAGTCTTTGTTACAAGCGTAATGCACAGTAAATGCTTCTCTCGAAAGGCAGTTCAACCAGCTGTTTGTTCAATATGAAATTATAATCCGGAACAGGTATTCAACTTTGTCGATCTAGGTATCACAATGGATTTCAAATCAAATTTCAATCATCATATTAATCATAAAGTCAGTAAAGCCATAGGTGTAATTGCATTTTAAAGGCGATGGTCGAAAGAGTTCCGGGATCCTTATGTTGCAAAAGCTCTTTTACAACTTTAGTTAGACTAATATTAGAATACGGTTATATTGTATGGAATCCCCACTATTAAGCTCATTCAGAAAAAATTTAATCAATTTAAAAACACTTCTTTTTTTTTGCATTGCGTGATTTTAACTGGAATCCAGAGCACAATATCCCTCTCCAGACTAGTCGTCAAAAGCTCATTAATTTGCCTGCACTTGTAAGTCGTAGCGAAATGCTAGGTATGTTATTTATCGAAAAATTAGTGACAGACTTGAGTAATGGTCCGTTCCTTCTAGCTGAAGTAAAATTTAATATTCCCTCTCGAATTTTGAGTTAAACGAATCACGAGTTGACGAATTGTTTATATCAACATTATAACCATTACAAAGAAGACTATTTTCTCTTTTCCCATTTTGAATTTTCTTAAACTTACCTGAGCTCTTAACTACAGTTAAGCCTTTGGTGGAAATGGACTATTAAACATTATTTTTAGCATTTTCCATAAACCTACATTTTAATCAAATTTCTCTTTCTTTCACCTTCCTCTCTGACTTTTTTTTCATTTTCGCGTAACGTTTGCAATCAATACAGACCTTAGT
>NW_023458556.1:12952984-12958233 GCF_013731165.1 Rhagoletis pomonella | reverse complement strand
TTCGTTGAAATAGATTCAGTTGGCTAAGTTTTGGTGATTTTATTTAAATTCTTTGAGTAATAAATAAGATTTAAAAGACGAAAAGTCATAAGGCAACATATTTTATACTAAGAGAGGATTTTAATATCTTCTGGAATTAAGAATTCAAAAAATAACTTTTATTTATATTCTTTGGTTTGTATACATACCCTACCCAACACACCTACTACCTACTACTTGAACATTTTTGTACATACATAAGTACGTAGGTACTTTTGTACTGATAAAGTATTTTATCGATTTATTTTTATTAAACTCTGTCAAAGTATCTTTCTATCAAGAGAATACAAGTCCGAAGCAGGAGTTAAGTGAGATTAAAGGCAGCGCATGCAAAGTCATTTAATGGCTTATTAAACACAAGGATGATTGATGTGATACTAAGGTCTGTATTGATTGGAAACATTACGCGAAAATTAAAAAAAAAGTCAGAGAGGAAGGTGAAAGAAAGAGAAATTTGATTAAAATGTAGGTTTATGGAAAATGCTAAAAATAATGTTTAATAGTCCATTTCCACTAAAAGCTTAACTGCAGTTAAGAGCACAGGTAAGTTTCAAGAATTTCAACATAGGCAAAGAGAGGAAAGGATAGTCTTCTTTGTAGTAAAAATCGTGTCCGATACGGCAAACATGCAGGAATAAGGGTTAAAATCTTGACATAAACAACGGAATGATTCGTTTAACTCAAAATAAGCTCAGCATAGCTTCACAAACAGAGTTTGGAAGTATTTTGATACTCCTCGAGAGGGAATATTAAACTTTACTTCAGCTAGGAGGAATGGACCATTACTCAAGTCTGTCACTAATTTTATGATAAATATTATGCCTAGCATTTCGCTACGACTTGCAAGTGCAGGCAAATTAATGAGCTTTTGACGATATTGTGCTCTGGCTTCAAGTTAAAATCACGCAATGCAAAAAGAAAAAAAGTGTTTTTAAATTGATTAAATTTTTTCTAAATGAGCTTAATTTTGGGCATTCCATACAATAGAACGGGCTAAATAGCTCTTTACATTCGGTCATAGAGGTAAGAAGAGGTCGATTGAAGAATACTGGACTGTAAGCCAATTAGATCGAGTTTACGGATGAGTAGCGGGTGTTATCCTTGGAATGGGCGTTTTCTCTAACACAGTTTGAGACATGCGTTGTGAACTTCACTTAATTGGTGATAGTAGATTTTACTTGAGAAAACCCGTGTTGAGTTTTTTTATATTGAAGAAGATATAGTATATGTCAGCTAATTAACAATAATTTCTTCCAATAATTTGGAAATAGCGGCGAGCTTTCGCTAATCTCTATATAATAGTTTTCTATAGAAGACCTTTTTTTTGTGAAATGGTATTATGAAAAGTTCCTTCCAGACGGACTGAAAAAATACCTTGTTTCAGTGACAAGTTAAACATAGTTGTTAAAGACTCGCAAATGTTCTCAGCACAGTGATTCAGGAAATAGGTCGAAATATGATCAGAAATGGAATATAGGCTGAGTTTATCGGACAAAGTTCATACGGATAGTCTCCACTTGTAATGTAGTCTACAGAATAATAGGACCTTAAGAACTGGGAAAATATATTAGAAAATATATTAGCTTTGAATTTATTAAGATATAAAATTCTTTTTAATTTTACGACAGCTTTATATATTGGCCAAAATTCAAAATTCATTGTTAATTTTTCTAAAATTACCCTTCGCCTAAACATATCTAATATTGGAACTGTACAACTTTTTATTCTATACAACAACATTTAGCTATTTATGCGTTAATTTAGCATAGAAGCGTTTTTTATTTAATTTTAATGAACACGACACATTGGTGTCATTCTGCCTGCAATTAACCAAACTTAGCTTGACACGTAGTAACCTTAAAATACTCATAGAAAAAAACCATTTAAAACAATTTGAGTTAATATGAATATTACATAGTTTTAATTGTTATGCAAATAATATTTAGAATCCGCTCGCGACCTGAAATTATCGCAACTCAATTTGCATATTGACAACTGCTAATACGATTTTCGTAAATATAAACATACGCACACTTGCATTTCCTACGAATTTCGTTTTCGTGTATACATCCAGCACGCAAATGCAAATCCTTCCAAATCGAGAAATGCACCGGCACATGTACGAGCAGCATGGCGTATACGTAACCTCTAGTATTCAAATAAACAAACAAATACAATTAGATACCTCAAATACCCAGTGGGAATTAGGAGCACGTAATAATGCCTTATTAGCAACTTACTCTTCACCTGGCAGTCATTACCATTTCCCTGCCGAACGTCCCTTACTTTTACAAAGGCATGGCCGCCTTATGTAAGTAGGAATTTAGAATGTACATTTGGTATCAGACATACTTCTGAGCCGCTTTACAAAGTAAGTTACGTGTAATGCAGAGCAGTCGCTCGGAGTAGTTCGGTGCTTGGAAATAACTTCGGCTGCACGTTATTTTGCAACTGACAACGTAATGTGTCTTCGGAGGTGTTCATTTTGCCCTTTACTAGTAGATGACATTGGCCATGATGACAATTTTGGTACTAAAAACTGAAAGAAAACATGGCTTACCTCGCAAGGTGCTTACCTATTTTCCCAGTGGGTAACTACATATGTATATAGTTGTGTGTATACATATGTAGTACTTGCATACTTATGTATGTGTCTGTATGTATTTATATGTATACAGGTTGTGCAACATTCGTTGAAATAGATTCAGTTGGCTAAGTTTTGGTGATTTTATTTAAGAGACTAGTATTTAACTGTTTTATTTTCGTGATGTGTGAAAAGGTTACGCTGACGATGCTCTCAAAGAACGTCAGTGCCAAAACTGGTTAAAAAAATTCCACGCTAGTAATTTAAATTGCCACACCGAGGCTAAATAAGTTTTAGGCGAGCTAGAAATGTAGAAAAGTTTATTTTTAACCGACTTCCAAAAAACGAACTTTGGACCACGTTAACCGAGTTTTTTAAATTTTCTCAAAGGAATGGTGGTACTAGATCCGATCATTGGATCTTGAGGAAATCAACGATACTTTTAAATTTTTATATAAGAATTGAAGTCGGTTTTGTTTTTGTCTTAAAAATTACTTGTTCCATATAATCTCCATAAGCTCCTATGCACCTCTTACCAATATCATAAACCAGTGAATAAATATCCGCGGTCTTTGGCTTCGAAAAGCTCGCCTACTGCTACCTTCTTCACTCGAAAATCCTCGTCCATTGAGGTTTTTCTTCAAATTATAGAAGGTGAAGTAGTCGCTTCTGTACAGTTGTGGGATTTATGGTGCAGCTTTTTACCGCAATTTCGTACAAATTTGGTCTCGGCCAGGACGCGCGTTGCAACTCGCGCAGTATACACGTGTGCTGGACTCCCTTGGCCTCTCCGTTTCTCGACTCCACTTAGCGCACTTTATGAAGTCTCCGTTTAATGTAGTTTTTAAAGGAAGATATTTGATGAACAGAGTGCCTTCATAATCTCAAGAACAATGGTAACGGCAGGGTTTGGACACCCTGACTTGGGATCATCTTTCAGCAACTGCCCTGCCATGCTTGAATGCTCGGTTCTAATGTTTGATGTTGACAAACGAAGCTCCATACGCTCCGTATACTGTAGATATCTCCTCAAATAATTCTTTCGGCGTTTTGTTCTGCTTTGTGAGGAATTTCATGACAGTTCTTTACTACGATTTCATACGATGTGCAGGTAACTCACACATGGTGATGTTTGCGGCTCAATTTCTAAAAGCGTAATGATGTTAATGACATGAAATTCGGTATTTACTCTCACGCTGGACAAGGCATTAATGATACTTAAAATTAATTAGGCTAAAAACTTTTTGGAAATTTTATTATATATTATGAAAACTTGTCGATAATCATAGTCCAGTTCCTAAACTGCTAACCCGATTGTCCTATTGATGATAGCAATTTTAGCAAAATTAGCCATCTCTGTTCAGAGAAATTTGCAACTAAGATCTTTCTTATATTCTCAATCCTAATTCGCATTCAAGGCAAAATTCTACATTGGAATTCATATAAAAATTTTACAGATTGGTCAGTTTTTTAATTCAGTAAACTTTTGTTGTTGATAACTGTCTATATGACAGAACACTTGGTGCTTCTGTGATGATTGTCATACAAAAATCTGATCCTGATAAATTCACCAAGAACAAAGTAGCGGTGCTGCTGAAGACAGTACCCTTGTCTGCTCTACACTATGCCCGTATCCGATGCTTTTCAATCAAAGCGGTTTTTCTCGATAGTCAAAAAGGTCGAAGATACTGCTAACTGAGTTTTCGTGCGCCTTAAAAAATTAAAACGATCAGCACCGAAATTGTTTGACGAGAATTTTGTATTTTTCTGGCTTAAACTGGGCGAATGGATTGTTAACCGAAAACACTTGCGTCTTAGTTAGGCGATGGTAAATTTTTAGTTAAGTTAAGTGTTTCAATTTGTATTCATTAACAAGAAAGACGTTAGAATGATAAATTATGGAGAAGTTGTATTACTAAATAACTTACTGCTCCTCAAATAGTTTAATTATTAAATTCATATGGTATGCTACTTATTTTTTGTTTTCTATTTTTTTTTCTTTATATACTAAAAGACTATTTCTCTTCTATCGCACAGCACTGTACCCTGTAAACATATGTACGTGCATGTATGGATGTAATCCTATTTCAAATGCATTGAAGGTATGCGTGCATGTGCATTTCTGCCTGCGCACGAGTCCAGCTGTCACTTTAAACTCGTTGATTTTTTAATTTTATTTGTTATTGTTATTTGGCAATGGATTTGTGCATGTGGCAGTGACCGCAAAAACAAATACCAATACAGACATATACGAAAATAAGGTACGAATAAATCCAGTAAAATCTGCAATACATACATACATATATACTAACATACATACATACATGGTTGCACTAACCACATGCGCTCAGCACCCAATATTTAAGTATCCTGTCCTGACCACATACATATGTATACGAACATGTGCGTAAACACATTTGCGCATTTGGCCAGTGGCCAGCAGCTCTCAATCGTACAACAAACCATCTGTGATATTCACCACTACGCCACTTGCCACCATTAGCAAGCTTTCCACTTGCCAAACACACTCTATTTTGTTTGCTTTCCCTACATACACATTGCACATTTTATTTGTCAGATTTTGTATAGCTGCGCTGAACGAGACGCCCACCCTCAACAGCTGCAC
>NW_023458556.1:12945016-12952884 GCF_013731165.1 Rhagoletis pomonella | reverse complement strand
TCGAGAATAACACTGCAGATTTTGCCAAATGCCGCTGATCTGTTAACCAGTTTGCTAGAAAACGTCCCGCGGACATTGTGTGAGATTCGCCATACTCGTGAAAAACTGCAAAGTTTAATAAAATCTTTGACAGACATATGTACATATATATCAAGTATTTCTACACAAAACCTGCAAATTTAAAAAGTAAGGACAATTTAAAAAGTAATGACAACTTCTGAGCATAGATAATAGGTAGAACTTCTTTGCCAAATTACTCGACAGCTTGAGTATTAGGCTGGGTCGATTTTGTATGGGGGAAAATAAAATGCATTTGACCGTATTGTAATAGTAATATTATGATGTCTTATATCTAAGCCAATTGTTATTGGTCACGAAAGATTAATTTAAAACTTATCTTTAGCCCGCGCAATTCAATCAAAGTGTATGAATTTTGAAAATGAAACTTTGGCTTGCAATATCTATTGAATGCGTCAATTGTTATAAACAGGACGATATATCAAATTAAGGGTTATTAAATTTAGTACCTCACGTTCATTTATCATTTTTCAACATCTCTACAAGTTTTTAAGATATTAAGATAAAACTTACAAAGCTATAATTTTCCCTTATGAATTTTCAATTCTTCATTACTTCAGCCACCAAGTGAAAAATGCAAAAAAGTGAGACGCGATTTATTTCAAACGTTTTAATGTCTTCGGATGTTTATTTAATATTAAGAGGGTCATGAGTATGGTCACGCCAATTTGGTCAGTTTTCAAGATCGTGGTGAATGAAGTCAGACATGTATTGTCAAAGATTAGGAATCGTGTGATAAGTTATTAGTAGTTTCAAGCATATAAGTATTTACAAACATTAACATAATACAATTAGGGTGATAAACGCCCATTTTAAGTATATTTATACTGTCTTGAAAATTGGTGCGGAATGGTTTCATTAGTCACCGAAGAAGCACATTTTTCGCGGTTTCTAAATTTGCCGTTATATGAAAGTAGGGGACGAGCAATAAGTGTTTAGATATCCATAAATATTCAAGGTAATTCTATTATGTGAAAAAGTGACTGTAGGTAAATGCAATAGTCTTTATCATATCCTGGGAAATCCTTTTGAGCACTCTTCAACTGGACGATATTGCTTCGCATTCAGCTTCAACGAAAAAAGTCACTCCCTGACATACTTTTCTGTAATCCGGTTCTTTCATTTAAAAGTTATTTATACAATTGAAGAGAAATTTAGTTAGAAAAAAACTGGAGATCCGCTTAAGTCTTTCGATATAACTTTGGTAAATGTTACTCGATCGGCACGTAGTAATTACCAAATTGAATGCGAGACTTACTGTTACTGATTTATTATAATAATATGATGAAAATCGTTCAGATTATAAACAAATTATTAAAAAAAAAATGTTGAACACAATTTTTTGTAATTTTCCTATATTTGCAATTTTTATATTGTATGGATAAACATAAGTAAACTTATTAGTGTTTCTAGAAGTTGTGCCTGTTCAGTGTCTCCATACACATTTTCATAAACCAAATTTTTCTACGATGATGGAAAATAATGGCTTTTTTATTAGAGCTACCGAAACTGTTCCTATATTTGCAAAAATTCGTAAACTAGAGCTAATATTAAACAAAGATTAGAATATTTGGAACCAGCGACCTAAATGCACGCCAGCAGTATTAATACTGTTCTTTACATCTTTTGACTATAGGCCGGTGCAATTTTCAAGAGAACTATTAAAATTTTCTTGAAAATAGATAAGTTTGAGATTAACGATAAGCTAAAGTGCTGCGAGAAATGATATTTGACTTTACCTTTTGCGTTAACGGATTCATTATCTAATAATATGCACCAACCCTTTTTACTGAACCCAGAATTTTTAACAATAATTGGTCTTATTCGACTAGTGTGCTGTGGGTCACTTAGCGGACGATGCGCGGGCTCTTACAAATAAAATAAAAAACCTAATATTTTGCAGGCGTGTTGTTGACTGCATGATACAATATATTTTCACTATTACCAAGGGATTTGAGAAAATTAGATTTTCGACCCGCCCTATTGAGTATACAGCAGACTTGGGAAGTAAGAAGCGGCTGGCGGGCATTTTTGAAGTCAAACCTAAACTAAAGTGAATTAAAGAAGGAGCAATGCTTTGTAGGCACACGATATCGAACCGAAATTATCGCTTTAACATTATCCTTGTAATGTGAGTTTATGACATTCGATACGATACTAGGGTTCTGGTACTCGACTCCAAAAAATATCGTTTTAAAACTATCAAGTAGAAAATATCGGTATCGAATGCCAAAAGTATCGACATGATATCGTATCGTATCGAAATTCGTGTCCCTAATGCTCTGTGCTCTACATACTGGAGGAGGTAAAATTTCTGCAGTTCGTGACGCAGTTAAGCAAATCGAGACTGTGCTCTCGAATTAACTCATTGTGTCTTCTCTCTATACCAATCAATTCACCTCTGGCTTTGTCTAACCGGATGAAAGGCGCAATAAATCTATTCATACGAAATGTGTATTGCCATAAATATTAAAGCTCTCTGTTATAGCTAACTTTAAGAGAGAAAAGCATAATTTGTACTTCAAACTCAGATACAAAAATAAAAACTTATCTCGTACATCGTCTTAAAGGAATATCGAAACATTTACACTCATAATGAGCTCATTTAAGAGCTTAAATTCATAGATCAAGTGAGCCTCAAATACTAGACGAAACTAGATTTAGAATTCGAGTTTTCAGCAGGCCTTCATCAAAGTAATTGATAAACCAAAATTGAAATAAATGTCTTGCTGTAATTAGGAACGCATATCCATTGACCTTAAGATAAGATTTTACATTTTTCGCTTAACATATCCTTAATTTTCAACAAAGAAATAACTTTCCAAACCGATTACTAGGATTTTCTAGTACATACATACATACACACAAAAACAACGTTTTGTGACATTTTGTCAAGCTATTATTGTAATACTAGTGCACCCGCATGGCGTTAAGCGCCCTAATTCGGTAATGTAGCGATTAAACGAGAAAGTGAAAAATTTTGTCCTGCGGCGAATTGTAATGCGTTACTCCATCGATTCAAAAGGTAAGCGCTTACCAAAGAATTAAAGCTTTTGCTGGGTGTCCTCCAAAAGAATGGAGCAATCACAAAGGAACATTCGACTAATACCACTTTTGATCTCTTTATGGAATGAACTTTTCGTTTTTGTTCGAGCATGTCCTAAGAAGAGATTAATTGTTCCCCTTTATACCCGAACGGGCATAAAAAGCGACTAGTCATTTTTGAAAAATAAAAGTAAGTGATTTTTTTTCTAAATTATTTGTTCTCGAAAACGTAAAATATTTTTAATTTTTTCTCACAAAAATTCGAAATTGTTACAATCTATTTGCATGCGAAACCTTTTTCCATACAAAACCAGCGATTGAATTGCAGCTTTTGGAACGCTCGCCCAACTCAGCAGCACAACCGCTGATTACTGGGCCTGGCACGGGGTGGATCAATGCTTCGAGAAGCAAACCAATTTACTAAGAAAGAAAGTTGTAACAGTTTTCATTTTTTCAATGTAAATTTTTTTATCTATTTTGTATTTCACATGGCACGCTTTGATATAGAAGAAAAAAATCAGAACAGATTTTGACATTTTCGATACCAAAAGCAACAACAAAATACAGGCAAATCAAGGCAAATGTTGTTTTTTTGCTCAAATGCTCTAAACCTGTTTGATAGGCCTTGAATTAAACAAAAAATGTGATATAATTCATATGAAGAAAGTAATATTCACCAAATATTTTTTTTTACTTATGAAGAATCTAACAAAATATAGGAAAAGCATCGTCTTTAATAACTGCTAGGCATATTGAACATAGCGCTTTTGCATGAATTTTATCTGCATGCTTTTTGCTATTTATCATATAAATGTGTTTATCATATTTACATAAATTTTGCAGATAATGAATGACGAAAAATTAATAAATAAGGCGCGTCAGTTTAAAATTTATACAGCAAAAAGGAAGCGGATTATCGCAATAAACTTAAGCGAGCGCTGGCGTGGTAGTGCTATAAGCACTAAAATGGAAGTAAGTACCTGGTGAGAAAAACATTTGTTTATTTTCTATATTTGCTTGTTTTATACGACTTTATTTACAGAACCTGAATGTCAGTCGAGATGGCGGACCTTAAGATATCGGTTTGTGCGGGAGTGCACTAAACAAAAGTTTGCCTCTGGCAGTGCAGCTACTGACCCTGATAATGAGTGGGCGCTCTTTAACCATTTAGAATTTTTAAGGGAACATGTCAAGCCAACAATGTACGACACTTTAATTAATTTGTAGAGCAATATGTTTACGTTTTTATTTATTTCAACCAGCATACCTCGGGGTCAAGCGGTCAGTATATCGGAGTCTGAGGAATTAAGTGTACTGCAGCCGGAGGAATTTTTTACACTGCAGCAAGAAGAAAGAAGTACGTCACTGCCTGGACCATCCAATGATGGCTCTATAGAGTATGTTTTAGGCAATTTGACGACAGAGCTTGTGGAGGACTCAAGGTCGAGCGCAACTACAAACAAACGAAAGCGCGACAATCAAGAGGTCAGCGAACACCTCACTTCATTTCATGGATTCCATGAAAGAGGTGGTTACAAAACTTGTCGATGAAAAATTAAATGAACTCGCACAGAACGAGCGTGAAGAATCAAAAAACATCTTTTGAATCATTTATTAAAAAAAAAAGAAAGTAATTTGTGACCTGAATGAATTTATTTAGTTTTAGTTTTATACTTAATTGAATTTTTATTTTTCTGAATTGAAATATGATTGATTTTTAAGAAGTGTACTATTTTTGCTTTTACACTTTTCATTATTTTTGGTTAATTAGTATTAAGTTCACCAAATTGAAATGTGGTTTATTTTTAAGAAATGAAAGAACCGAAGTGTTACTGAATTCATATTAAAAATTATATTTTTATTTTTATTTTATTTGCGAATACATATTCTTTTAAGGTGTCGCGTAGTTGGTATGCAGATCTGGCTGCATAGTCTGAATATAACCATGAAACATTTCTCAATGGATTAACCTCTCTTCGCCAAAGTCCTTCGACTAATTCTCCATTGCATTCATGATCAACGAAGCCATGTGGGCAATAGCAGTCTCTGGTGCCACATTTCGCTTTCCGCGTAAAATTCTCCATCTGGCAGTCAAAATACCGAATGCGTTCTCAATAGTTCTACGGACTCCCGACAATCTTTTGATAAAACATTCCCGCCTTTCGTCCAACAGCACACCAGGAAACGGCTTCATCAGATATAATTTTAAAGGAGGAGCTGCATCTCCAACAAAATTATAGGGGAAGGAGGTATTGATATTCAGTGCAGTGGCCTTTGTATCGGTAAATCTAGCTGCTGATTAAATAGCAGTCAAATGTTAAAATTCCTCCATTGCTTTGACTGCCATAAGCATCGACATCCACGGCTGTAAATGTATAATTCGCATCGCAAATACCTAGCGAACGAAACGATACTGTACGTTCCTGAGAAAAATTAAAAAAAATTTATATCAATTAATGAACGTCAAACATTTTAGTGTGTACCTTTATAATTATAGAAGTTGGACCCGAAATGTGCTGGACATGTAATTGCAATATGTTTGCCATCGATATGGCTCCAACACAGTTTGGTAGATTCCAAATATTTTTTTTAAATCTTCCGCTATCCTTTGCCACTCAGCTATATTTGGCTTCGACGAGTAAAATGGACTTAATGTGTTCCAAACGATGTCGCGGTCGCTATGCAATAATATTTTGTATGAAATAGGAGCGGGGAAATAATGTTACTCATACGCCATATCAGTGCGTGACTACTTCAGCCGCTCAGCTGCTCAGCGCGTGGCCTCGGACTAATTGTTCTCCAATAGTACCCGTATGAGATTAGTTGCGACTAATTTATGCCCAATTGTACCCGATTTAGAATAATCTCGGAATACTCTCTTTAGAGATTAGTCGCAAATTTTTTTTCGGGGTGTTTATTTATAAACGTAAGTGTTCCCTTTCTTTTGTACGTGTTTATTGATATATCTGTACTGTACTGTTTTCGGACGATACTAGCCCTTACTGCCAATATAGGAGTATTGCATATACATATGTATGTATGGCGCTATCATAATGCATCTGCTGCTTTCTGCTGACAAAGAGTTGAGATGTACAATAATATTTTTCTTTGAGTGATTGCATTGACATGTTGTTGCTGCTGTGGCTTAAGTGTTCCAAGTACATTTTATGAGTTCTTACTTATTATGAGGCGACGAAGCATTTATTTTTTATTTTTTCGCTATTTTTTTGTCTGGCTAGCAACACTGCCGCCGCATCTTTTGTTGAGGCCCACCCACTACTCTAAACTTCTTTACACTATAGAATCACAACATTTCACTTTGTATGCACTCGACAGCCTGTTGGCAGTGTGTAAGTATGTACATGTATGTAGATGTGGTTGTAGCTGTAGTTAGTGCAAAGCGTATTGTTATTTTGTGCAACGCTGACGATGTGGGAGCACTAAAAAGGAAAGTTCTGTTTTTGTTATTCAAATTGTTTTACTTTGCTTTATTTTCCTACGAACGTCTTGCTTTTAAGTCATTTCGTCAACAAAGTATATTAAAAATTAGTAAGAAACAAGTTGATTTGAGCGCCTGCATAGCCACTCATTTTTGGGTCTGGCAGGGCATTTCCACCCAAAATTTCGTCTGGCTTCAAACATATAGCCTCCCGAGGATTCACCCTATGATAATTTATAATTTTTTTTCCTAGTTATTATAGTGTAAATAGTCCTCGCGCGTCTTCCATCCTCTTTCCACCGCCCTACCAGTCTGGTGATTGTTTTTCCGTTTCGCAGATACGGAAAAAAAAAATAGCGTAATGGATGTGTTTTTCTGCATCCTTAATTATCCTGTTGGCGCCAAAGCCACCCCTGGAGGGTCGCCAGACTTTCAGTTGGTTTAATGGGCCGCCATAGCGGAATGACTGAGCATGAAAGTTCTAGCCTGGTTATAAATAGTGTAACCAAAACCATTGTCCGCTCTCGGACCATAAACGAGCAGACCCAGCGAACTACGTCCCGCCCAAAATTTATTTCTTTATTCTAACATTTGGTACAACGTTTTCACCACAATTCACGTTCACGTTTGGTTTTGTGGTCTTCAGAAAGCATACCCACCCTCCATTGCCTTCTTAAGTAACCTAACGAAAGTGTTATGTCCGCGAAGAAGTTCTTGCGGAAACAATGATCCGGCTCGATGGTGAATAGTCCTGGAATCTATATAGAAAAGGTGGTAGCAATTTCAAAATTGGAGAACATCATTGGTCTACAGAAATCCAGTCTATATAGGCGCTTATTTCAGACGATATACCATAAATGACTTACAATTGAATTTGTAGGCATTCATCAAGATTTGTCTTTATTTTGTTTAGTCGCCGTAAAGCAAAGACCGCAATGGCTTTGGTGGTAGATTTAACGGTGGTAATTTTATTTTGATCCCTGGTGTCTCCGAATGACTTAACTTGACAATTTTTAGCAACAAATCGACTCCAGCGCCACCTTGCGGCTCTTGTTTTCAATAGTATTGCCACTACCGCGTTGTGAACCTAAACTATACAGGGACTTTAGGACAAAAATTTCATTAAAATCATTTCGGTCGAAGAATTATATATATTTAATTACAAATAGGTAAAAGTTTCAGTATATTTAGAAGGAGCCAAGCCCTCTTTTCCAATAGCCCCTAGTTTTCTCCAAGAGTATGGGATTGATTTCAAAACATTCATACCAAAATGATTTCAAAAACTTCATACCACGACTCTACCACA